>NC_132995.1:62485001-62788031 GCF_048564905.1 Vicugna pacos | reverse complement strand
AATACCAAACAGCTAACCTTTTTTAAGTGCTGAGCAGTACACCTGATGCTCCTAGAAATGAGCTTGGTGTAATCATAGTCCTTGTTTCAGAGGAGAAAACTGCAGCACAGCAATGTCAGGTCATTTCTCCAATGTCACACAGCCAATAAGTGGCAAAGCTGGGATTTGAACCTAAGCCATTTGGCTCTATGAGCCCTACACTTAGCTGCTGTCTAAATGGAATGGGGCTTCTAGGTCATCACACCTAGGATATAGATTTGTGCTTTTTAATGTTTTTCATTTCCTTAATTTCTATTGATTCTCATAGCAAAGGTATTGTTTTCCCTTTTATAGGTAAGAAAACCAAGGTTTAAGGAAGTGAGTGATTTGCTCATGCCCCCCACGCACACATAAAAGGGAGAAGGATGTCTTCTCAGGCCTCATCAATTAATTAGCACGAGGTAACGCCCGACTCAAAGAGTGATTGGTTCCGTCCGTCTGCAAACCACTGAGTTTTATTTTCTGATGCTCAGAAGTGGGGGGACTGGGATGGCGACTGTTCTGGAAACCACATTACGTGAAGAGCAGCTCGGCCTGGAGAAGACTCAGTGGAAACTTGATCCCCACCTTCAGGTATTTGAAGGGCATTGGCTGTGGGGGGGTGGGTTTAGATTATTCCCCAGAGAGCAGACCTGGGACAAGTAGGTGGAAATATTAGGAAGGCAGATTGGGTTCAAATCAAGAAGAACCTGATTTTTTGCTTGTTTTCCTTGCCATTACAAATTTAACACGTGATATTGAAAGCATCCCAAACCAAATGAACAGCGAGACCCCGTCACCCTCCCTCAATCCCACTGTCCTTCTGGAGGTGACCTCTAACATCTGGTGGTAGGTCTTTCCAGGCCTTTTGAAAAAGATTATTTCCCAACAATACTAGCAAATAGGAATGGGTTATCCTGTGGCAAATGAAGGTCCCATCCTGGAAGTTCGGAGAGACACTAGATGACCATGTTCTGGAAGTTTCTGGGAGGAATTTTTACTCAGCGTGGAAGGTGGAATTGGAAGAACTCTTCCAGTTCTAAGATGCCCTGACTTACATGGGGCCACACAGCTGTTAGTGGTGGAGGCAGGTCCAGAACCCAGGTCTTCTGAGCAGGACTCAGATCAGCTCCTTTCCCAGCATGATTGTCCTCAAAGTCCTTAACTCGAGGGTGGAATTCCCTGCTAGACTCCCTGTCTGCCTCTTCCCAGCCAATCATGGGTATAAGCCAGGGCAGAGACAGCCTTCTGTGGTACGTCCAGTCCGGAGTGGATGCTCTGGGCTTGGCTGACGACCTGTACCCTGCGCCCACCCCTACACTCTCTGCAGGCCCGACAGCATCACCACAGTGAGCATCTGCCTTCATTTCCCAGCTCCAGGCCCTGGGGCTTGCCCACCCTGGTCCCCTCACCACAGATGGCACCAGGTCACCTGAGGCTGTGGTAACCACACCCATGCCCCAGTGGCAAGAGTTGCTCAAGAGACCGGCAAGGGCTGCCAGGGACTCTGGGACTTGCTGTCTCCTGGGGGACTCATTTGGGCTTGACCCCAGCATCATGGGCTGAGAGGCAGCCAGGACGAGGGCCGCGGCTCCAGGTCAGAGGGGTCAGAGGCCCTCTGCTTTTGGAGCTGGAAGCTTCTCCTTCCCCCACAGCTCTGTGGGGCCCCCGCCCGCCACGTTTGCCGGCTTCTAGGGCTTGCTCCATGAGTCCCCTGGCACTGCAGGGCTTTGCTTTTTGCTCAGTTAGGGTCCCTGCTTCCTAAATCAGCAATACCTGGTGTGCAGAGACAGGGTGGCTGGTGGGGGTGTCCCTTCCTTTCCCCAGACTCTCCTAGATGACCTCGTCCACTCCCTTTAACACCCTCCAGGTGCTGGTGACAGCCATGTTTGTAGTGCCAGCTCAGAACGCCCCTCTCAACTTCATTCACTCATTTATTCACTTATTCATTCATTCACTCATTCATTCATTCATTCAACAAACATGTTGAGCCTCTTCTGTATTCCCTGCTAGGTGTACTCCCCACACCCATCACACTGCCTGCTGGCCCCTCACAGGCACCTCCCCTGCTTCCCTGACGCTGGGCTGTGTCTTCAGCCCTCTGCCTCCCTGGTCCTCCTATCATGTGCTGCCATCATTTACCCCGAGGCTGAGCTGGAAACTGAGGTGTCATCGTTAATCCCGCCCTCTCATTCTCTAATTCAACTCACTCACTTACCGTGCATTACCTCTTTATAAATGCCCGTACTGTGTCCTGGGGCACAGTGAACGAGACTAATGGGATCCCTGTCCTTATGGAGCTTACATTCTAATACGGGAAATAGACCAAAAGCCCAGTAGGTTCAAAATTATCTAATGATATCTCTCCGCCACTCCAACTCCAAACCATTAGCGAGTTCTATCATCCCGAGCTCTGAAGTGTACCTCACATGCTTTCTACCTCCTGCTCTCTTCCATCCAGTTTGGAAGGTGGGCTCCATCTCCCCTCCCCTGGTCTCCCTGGGCCCCACAGCCCTTCTCCCACCCTGTCTCCACCCAGCAGCCAAGTGGAACCAGGCTATGCTACCTCTGCTTCAAACCCTCAGTGGCTGGATTCCCACTGCATTTCAAACAAAATCCAAACTCCTTCGAAGTTAGGCAGGCCCTCAGGGCCCTGCTGCTCATCAGGCCCTTTCCTGCCTCTGCTGTTTTCTGTCTCTGCAGCCTCTCAGTTTCTTCCTGGAACTCAGCACTCCTTGTAACTGTATTTCTTTATTGCCTGCCTCCCTGTAAGTACCTGGGGCCCTAGCACAGTATGAAATAAATGTTTTATGAATGAATGAATGGGCAGAGATGGGCTTGGCCTGAGGAGCTGCTGATCTCTGTCCTCTCTTTTCCCTCCCAAGCTGTCTCGGCTGGCTTTGGCACCTCGCTTCTGGGGCATTCCTGGGAGTCCTTGGGGAATAACAGGAAAGCGCTTCTCTTTACATTATGCATCTCCTGCCCGAGAAACTGTCAGAATGATGAGGAGGGCTGAAGGAGAGGGACTGAGAGGAGAGTTCCCATAGCTTTTCCTTTCGGAACTGACCATTTCTACCTGGTGTTCTGGATGCTTGTAGACTCCCCTCTCCCAACGCTGAGCTACCCCAGGTTGCTGATTCATCCCAGCGCTCCCTGCACAGTAGGTGCTCAGGGAAATATTTGAGTGAATGGAGAAAATGATGGGAAAGGAAGAAGAAGAGTGAGGAAGAAGAAAACGCAAGAGGAGGCAGAGTAATTATATTTAATGTCTTGTAATAACTTTTAATGAAAAAGAATATGAAAATGAATATATGTATGCATATGCATGACTGGGACATTGTGCTGTACACCAGAAATTGACACATTGTAACTGACTGTGCCTCAATTAAAAAAAAAAAAAAAGGAGGACGAGGGAGGGATGAAGGAGGTGATAAAGAGAGGAAAGAGATGGATGGAGGAAGTGAGGTTGGGGCATGGGAATAGGAAGGAAAACCTTGAGGCAGAGTGCCTGGCCCAGCTTGGCCCTCAAGCCAGTGCCCCACTCACCTCCCAGGCCCTCTTCATTCAGAACTCAGCCTCTGGATCCTGCTCAGGCCTCAGGGTGGGACACAGAGGCTCCTCCAGTGGCATCCTGAGCACTCAGGCCCTGGAGCCACCAGGGGTGACTACCCCTGAGGGGACCTCTGCAGGAATTAGAGCCTGGGATTCCTCAACCTGTGGTAAGACTCCATGCCTAATATCCCCAGAGGTTCCCCCTTAGCACTCCTCACAATTCCTCTTCTTAGGCCCCAGGTCTAAGGACAGTTATTTCAAACTCAATATCAGTGATCAAATGTTCAGAGCAAACAAAGGGAAAGCAACTTTCCTCTATGCGTTCAGCCCCAGAGGGGCTCAGAAAGGACGCGGCCCGCCACACCCCACTCCCCAACATGGCCAGGCCAGGCCAGCTGCCCCTTGGGAAGATATGGGGTGAACCCAGGGGACCTGTTACCAGACTAGCTGTTGCTATGGTGGCCCTCCCTGGGGTGGCGGTTCCCAAGGTGCCCTGGAGAACAGAGTTGTGACACCACTACCACCACTACCACCATGGAGAAGCTGCCTGGGATCCTTAACCCTTCCTTGGCTGCTGGCTAGTCGGCCTGAGGGCCAACCTGTGCCATCCTCTCAGTGTGCCAGGTGGCCACAGGACAAGGAACAGGATAGAAACAGCCTCCTTCCCAGTATCCCACCTGCAACCAGCCTTGTGTCTCAGGACCACCTCTTCCCCTCAGAGGACAACACTGTACTCCTGGCAGATCAATCCTTTCACTCAGAACCCTACTGGAGGGGTGACCAGGGAGTCTTGGTTGGGATGGTGAGGGTAGGGGGCAGGTAAGAAGGCTCCAGGGGCTACCACTTTCCATCTGGGCCTCAGTAGGCTGGACTGTGTCAGTTAATCTAGTCGTCTCCATCTCTCTTTCTGGCTTCTTCTCCACCCTTGTCAGGGGCTCTCACTACTGGACCCCTCTTACTCCCCTCCCCACAAACACACACACACACTTCCAGGGTCCTTCTGTTCTCTTCACCCTTTCTTCATGTTCTAATCTATGCATAGGAAAGCATCTTGTGTCAGTCACCCACACTCTAGTATAAAATAAGGTCCATGTATATTTTACTTCTCAGGATATAGGATTACTAGGCCTCATCTCAACTTATGAAATGAGAGCCTTATTCTCTGTCATAGGAAATCCTAGCACTAGAGAGCTCCAAGCAGGGTAGATAATTTTTTGTTGTTGTTCAGAGGGAAAAAAAAGCGCTTATGTGAGTCAAATTAGAAGCAAGGGCTGTACAAAGAATTCTGGCATAGCTCTGATTAGCAAAAAAGAAAATGGAACACAAAAGGGAAATCCAAAGTGATAAGCAATAGGAATTGCCTCTAGATGGAAGATCTTCTTGCTCCTTTTTGGCCCCCTTCCACATTTCAGTATTGAGTCCTCTTCCCGGCAAACTCTTATTTATCCCTCAAGGTCCACTCAACTGACACTTCCTCTGAGAATCCTTCTGGCCTCTTTCTTTGTGCCTCGCTACACTTTGTTTATCCCTCCATCAGCGTACTTATCATAATATAGCTTGTTTAGTCATTTATAAATGCTTCACCTTTTTAACACTTTTATCTCCAGCCCCTGCTCAGGGCTCAGGAGCTCAACAATGAAGGAAGGAGGGAAGGAAGGAAAGAAGGAATAAAAGTGAACGAGTTAGCTGCTCACTGCTGACTTCTGTCCTTCATACCTGTCATTCCTGCCCACGTCTGGTCTCAGAATTTGTCCAGAACAGCTCTCTGGGATGTTGGGCCTCTCTGTCTACCCCCACTACTGTGTGCCAGCCAATTGTCCCCACCATCTCCCTGTCACACTAAAGCACTACTAGAGGTGAAAGTTATCAATCCTCCGACCTCTCAGGGGTGGCGTGTTCCTCCAGAACCAGAGAATTGGAGCCTCTGGGAATAGTAATAGCTAATGCTGAGGGCTGACATGGGCCAAGCACTGTTCTAAGCCCTCTGTGTGGATTAATCCTCAGAAAAAACTTAGCAGGTAAGGGCTCTTTTAATCACTCTCATTTTATGGATGAAAAAAATCAAGACCCAGAGATCTCAGAGATAGATGATTCCACAGCCTGATTGTGACCTGATCCCATTCAGGCCCCGTGCTCCTGACCACTGCTCTGTGGCCACACACAACCACAGGTAGGAGCTGGCCCCTCAGCACCAGGAGCACCACTGCCATGGACTTGCTGCCCAGGCTCAGAATGCTAATTCTGGCTATCACTGGTTTTGTCACTTATGAGCTGCGTAACCTTGGACAAATGGCTTAACCTCTCTGAGCATGGTCTCTCACCGTGAAATGAGGATAATCATACATCTGCTGCAAATTTTGCCAGGAAGAGTAACTGGAGGAGGAATACGTGAAACTGCTAGCCAGATTCAGGCAGGTGAATGGTACTCACTGAAGTGTGTCCCCTTCCCCACTTATACTTAGGGAAATTGTCAAGGGGGTAGGGGGTGGACGCCTGACTTCCACAACAGAAAGCATTTTCCAGAAAATGCCTTGCTCTGGCCACTCACTGTGGGATGATGGGATGGAGTCAGGGTCCTGCTTGAGGCGGGCCCAGGGGACGTGGATCCTCATAGATGACTCACTGGCACAGCCATTTCCCTCTTGGTGACCCAGAAGCATGATACCTGTGTGCTTGCTTCCCAAAGCAGTGAGAAGTGAAGAAGAAGCCTGCGCTCGAGGCTGCCTGCTCCCAAGGCTACGCCAAGCTGGGGGTTCCTCCGCCCCCATCCCCTTCTATTCCTCCTCTCCCTGCCAAGGCCCAGGGATCAGGAGCTGCCCCCAAGGCTTTTGCGCACACACACAACACACACCTGTGAGCCCCTGGGACTGGGAGCCAGAGGGCAGTGAGGCGAGAGGAAGTGCTAGAGGAGAGCAGAGCAGGGACCTTAGAGGAGGAGGAGGAGAGAGAGAAAAAGCGGGAAAGGAAAGAGCGAGGGGGAGGGGGAGGGGAGACGGAGGGACCAAGCCCGGCGGGGGACCTGACATGAACTGAACAGGCTGGAAATAGAACAGCTGGGCAAACCCAAAACACTCTGTTTGGGTGTCTGCTGAGTGAGCACGTGAATGCGCCAAACTGGGGGAGCAATTCAAGGAAGAAATAGATCACTTCCCCTCAGAGGCAGGTCAGAACAGGAGGCCAGTGTTCTAGCCCAGCCCAGATTAGTCGGGGTTCTTTTCTGAGGCTGCTTTCTTTACGTAATCATTATTTTTAACAGGCTGGCTTGGTGGCTGCGTTAGCCTGACACCACCCCATCCTTGGCAGGTGGAAGGTCTGGTTACTTTGAGACCAAGACCACTTGGGGATTTTATTCTAACTGTGGATGCTGTTGGCTTCAGGGGGAGGGATCTGAATCCACTCTCCCAATGGGCACTTGGGAATTGGAGCTGTGTCATAGAATCCCACTTCCCTTTTTAGTACCAAACCCGATTCTGGGATGGGTCAGAACCGGCCTGGGGGCCCCTGACTCCCTCAGCCCTCCCAGAGCTCCACCATACCATTTGATGAGCTCACTTTGATGCCAGCAAACTTCATCCTGGGAGGTGCCCAGGCCACCTGAGGCTCTGCACGGGCTGCCTCCTTCCCTGACCATCTGGGCGTTACCTCTCTGCTCCTTAACCTCCCTCTCAGAGCCCATGGTTTCAATCTGCTCTGCTCTTCTAAACTCTTCCTCTCTTTCCCCACCTTGGCCTCCATGGAGACTTCTGGGTTTCAAAGAGAATTTGCCAACTCTGAGGGCCTATGAATCCCCAGAAATTGCAGCCGAAGTTGTGTGTATGTGTGGGTGAATAGGCATTTTTGGGAGAGAGGATCCAGAGCTTTCATCAGATTCTCAGAGGAGTTTGCACCCACCTCCCACTCCACCCTCTGCCAATATGAGAACCTGTTAGTCTAGAAGTCAGAGGCTGGGCTGGCACGGGCCATGTTGATAGCTGCAGCCAGGTGGCCCCGGCATTGCTTTTTAGCCTGGTCCAAGGAGTCCTTCTCACTTTGGGACTTTCGCCCCATTGCTGATTTCCCTAGAGCTCAGATCAGCTCTACTTGGGACTGAAAGTGGACAGGAATTAGGGGGCCGGAACTCTGGCTTCACATCCACCACTGGCTGTGCAATCTTTGGCAACTTGCTTAACTTAGCTGAGCAGCAGTTCTCCATTTGTAAAGATGGGGATAATACTGCCCACCTTAGCAGGTTCCCACAAGGTTCAATGAGATCCCGTGTCTCCACGACTTAGCTTGGTAACTGACACTTCATAAAGCTTAATGTCCTTACTCCCCTTTTTCCTGGATGGACTCTAAGGCTCTTTCCAAATTTAATAAGTAGACCCTACTCTAGGACCTTTGAGGAGAACTAAACTAGGGGGAGAGAGAAAGGCCATTCCACTGCCTCTCCATGAGGGGCTGCAGCTGGAGGGTTAGATCTGGCAGAGGATGGGAGAGGGGTATCGCAGCAAGCAGGAGGTCTCCGCTGTGATGGAGAGGCAACTGAACCCTATCTGATATTTGGAACACAGCTGGTTACCGGACTGGATTTCGGCTTTACCAAATATTCGACACTTTGTAGAGCTTATTACTAAACATGAGGCTGGGGGCTGGCAGGCCTGGTCCAATTCCCAAGTTCTAATTCAGGTCCCTCTGCTGCTCTTGGCTTTACTTTTCATCAGAAGACATTCACACGAAGCCCCAGCTGGTGATCAATTCATGGCAAAAAGCCAGGGGAAGTCTTATCTCCAAGGAGATTAGATTAGAATTTTCCTGTTTCGACTGGGTGGTTAGTTCTGCCCATGGTGATTATATAAGCCCCAGTGGAAACAGGACCTTCGAGCTGTCTGCCTTCTCAGACTGGCCACTTGGAAACAAATCAGCTATTTTAAAAAGCTGATTTAAGACCCTGTGGCCCCTGTACACACCACCAAGAGAGACAGCTTGATTGCAGAGCCATCCAGAAATTTCTCCTCCCCCACATTGCCTCTCCCCTTCTTGTAGACCACAGGTGTTTGGCCTAAAGTAGCGTATTCTGTGCACTTCGGGTAGAATTAAAAGTCAAGGAAGTCAGGTCCCTCTTTGGTGAGGTGGGGGGCCAAGGAGGAGGTTTCAGAAAATTCAAGAGTTCTTGGTTCTTTGTACTGTCTGTGCCTGTTGCAGCTTTCCCTGCCCTTGTTTGACCTGCCTCTTGCAGGAGTAAGAGATGGCATCTCAGAGAATGCCCGTCAGGTACTCTGAGCTTCTCAGGTGTAAAGAGCAAGAGAAACCAAAGCCAGCTCTTATCTCCGTCCAGATGATGGGGATCAAAATGGTCCAAGCGTGTCCCCTCTCTTTCCTCATTTGGCCAGTGGCTGAGTTAATTCCAGGCTGAGATTTCTCCCACTAACTTGGCCCTAAAGGGTGCCAGTGTATCAGTGACTAAATCACCAATCCGTGAAGGTCATTTTGCAGCCTTCCTCAGACCCCAGAGGAGTCTTTACTCCATCCTTGCCCTTTTACCAATGCTTTCTTCACTCTGTCTTTGGGCATCACATCTGGAAACTGACGCCTAGCAAATATTTTTAGCTACCAACCATGACGCAGATTTCACCCTCATTCACAACTGGGGTGATGAGAGGGTAGGGAATTGGAGAAGATTCTGCCAGCCACAGGGCCAACAGCTTCTTAAGGTGTCTTCCAAAAAGATAAGCCTGGTCATCTCCCTCCTTTTCTGAAAACCCTTCTGAGGCTCCCGGTTGGATAGCAGTGAGGTGCTCAAGGCCCTTGACCATCTGGTGCCAGCCTGACTTTGAGGTTCGGTCCCTGCCCTCCCTGCCTGCACACCCAAGCACAAGTGCTTTTTGACCTCGTACACTGTCCTGTTTTTGGTTACATTCTTCCCTTTACTTGGAGTGAAACCCACTCATCCTTTGCGGAATCTTTTCTGATCCACCCCATCCCACCAGCCAAACTTGGGCCCTCAAAGCTGCTAATATACCTGCCCGAGAGAATTTGTTGCACTAGATGGTTATGGGGCTGCCTTGCACAAACCCTTTCAAGGGCCATTCCCCAGACTCGCCTTTCCTGTACCCCTGCCAACGAGGTCACAGGAATCTACGCAGATGTGTAGGAAGAGTCATCTGAAATTTAAATTAGGCCAAGAGGATGACTGTATGCTCCTTCAGTATCGTACTGAAGCTTCATTTAACAGACCTACGTGAAGATTATTTCATTCTCTAGAACCGTGATAGCAACATATGGCTACTGAGCCCTTGAAATGTGGCTAATGGCACGTGCAAACTGACGCTCTGTTGGACATGTTGGGTTAAATAAAATATAATCTTAAAATTAACTTCATTCATTTGGTTTTTTTCCCCTAATTTAATATTTATTATTTAATTATTCCAGTTGGAGAAGTATCAAGCATTTACATGATTTACATTTTTTAAAACACCTTTATTGTGGTATGGCTCCTGTCCAGTAAACTACACATATTTCAGATGTACAATTTAATGAATTTTGACAGATGCATACACTTATCTATTTGTTTTTAATTCTTAACGTGGCTACGAGGAAAACTTAAATTACACACGACTCATGTTACATAGTCGGACAGCACTGCTCTGGGAGGCAGGTTCATTGTTTGACTTTGTGGTTTGCTGTTATTAATTGAAGGACTCAGACTGTGAAATTTCATGTTAACTTGGAGATTTTTGTGGGAAAGATTCAAATGATTTCTGTCCAGTAGGAGAGATAATCCCTGTTTTATTGCCTGTAGGGCATTTATCAGATTTCTCTCTAACTTAAAACAAAACTAATTTTGGTGTGCCTTTCCTGTAAGTCCCAGTTCCTTAAATGCTCGTTGAACCAGCTTTGTCACCTTATGGTTCCCTTGTTAGTTACTGAGTTCAATAAAGCCTTTGACACATGTTCATTTTATATCTGTAGGAGACTATGCTTTAAACTTATTGAAAGTTATACTTAGATCTCTTATCTCTTGTGCAGATTAAGTGCAGAGACTGAATTATTAACATGCCTGATGTTAAGTAGGAGCTCAGTAAATGTTTGTTGAATTAATAGAAGGCACTTGCCTAGAATTGGGACCTTATGTTTAAACTGCCGACTACACTTTGTAGTTGGATCTCCATCTACTGTATGCTGGGGTGCCAGGGAATTGAGGACGTAGGAAAGATGAGATCCTCTTTTCAGGACCTCAACTGTTTGGGTGATCCACATTAAGATTCATTGATTCCTGGGGCCTGTGATCCCAAGGGGATGCTGGCCAAAGCATCAACAAACTCAAGGGAGGTCCTCCCAGCCCCACCCACCCAGGAGGCTGCAGAAGTCAGGTCACCCAGGTAGGCTTCCCTTCTCTTGCTGCCCCACAGCCTGGGCTCTTGCCCACCTCAACACTGTGAAGACCGCCTCCCCCCTCCCAAAGAACTCTGACTCCACAGCAGACTTCCAGCCTTCAGGGAGCCCTAGAAAAATCTCTGGGCCCTGAGTCCAGGTAGACAGTTACAAAACTATGTCTCTTCCTGTTGCTGTCCTCGCCATCTCTGCCATCTCCAAGGTGGGAAGGCCAGCTGACAGGTAAAGGTGGAAACTGACTACAAATTCTTGAGGGCAGGAGCTTGTCATTTGTATGCCTGGCACCCACTGAGCACTTTGCCAGGCGCACAGCGGAAGCTCAATGAATGCTAATCTACCTCCCCTCCCTCTGCTCAGCTCCAGCCTACAGCCAGCTTCCTTCCAGTGAGCCTGATATACAGACTCCCCAGCCTCCACAGAACATTGATTAATCAATCCCGCTCTGGGAGTCTGGGCAGGATCCCCCGGTAATTAGGCGTCAAGCTCAGGTTGGGGAACTTTTAGAAGTGTCACACCAAGCCCGCCCTGGTCCACTCTCCTTACAAAGATGAGAGAAGTTGGTAAGAGGTTCTGCTGCTGGAGAAGAAGAAAAGCAACATTTCTTTTTATAATTGTAGTAAAATGTAGTTAACAAATGTTATTATTTTTAAGTGTATGGTTCGGTGGCATTAAGTACATTCACATCACCACCGTCCGTCTCCAGAACTTTCCCACCATCTCAAACTGAAACTCTGTACCCATCACACAACAACTCCCTGTTCCCTCCTCCCCGAGCCGTGGCAACCACCGTCCCGCTTCCTGTCTCTACAAATGAGACTCCTCTAGGTCCCTCACACAAGTGGAATCGTGCTGTATTTATCCTTTTGTGATTATCTTACATAATGCCCTCAGAGTTCATCCAGATATAGCATGGGTCAAAGTTTCCTTCTTTTTTAAGGCTGAAAAAAAAATCCAGACTCTGTGTGTGACAGCGATCTCTCTCATTTTTTTTTTTCTCCCATCTTATTTATCCATTCATCCCTTGATGAACACTTGGGTTGCTTCCACCTTTTGGCTCTGGTGAATAATAAGTGTACAAATACCTCTTCGAGATCCTACTTTCAGTCCTTCTGGGTATATGCCCAGAAGCAGAATTGCTGGATCATACAGTAATGCTGTATTTAATTTTTTGAGGCAACAGCAAGATTTCTAAGCACCTATGTTGTGCTGGCTCTGAGCCAGGCCTTTTCCATATGACATCTTGTTTAACCCACGGAACAACCCAAAGGGCAGGAGATTGTTATCTCCACTTTACAGGAAGTGAAAGTTCCAGAAACAAAATGGTTTGTTCATAGATATGGGTAGTGACTGGCAGTCAAATGTTGAAACCAGGTCGGCTTGATTCCAACGCCACCTGTCTTCCCAGGCAGCAGGTGATGAAAACAGATACGGTCCTCAAAAGGAGAGGCCCCCACTTTAAAGCTTAATTCACAGCTACACTTTTAATTAACATTTAACACTTTCCTTGATGAACAATTAACACCTTAACAGGAATCAGTTGCTGACAGAAGAATGGGTCATCACTACCCTCCTTTCTCATGTCAGATGAAACCTTGCTTTCCAGATGGTTCCCAGACACAGCTCCTCTTTCCCTGCTCTCCCACCCCACCCCCCACACCACCAGGCCTCCCTCATTCACTGATCACAGCCCGCAGGACCCCACTCATGCCTCATCTCCACCCAGAAGTCTCCCCAGCCACACCCCCAGGTGTCCCTTGCTTCCCTGGGCTTTCGGCCACCCTGGAGTAGGCACCCCACACTTTGCTCTGTTGGTTGACACACAACTCCCTCCTGTCCCCAGGGCACAGTTCACTGTCCCCTTAGATAGTTCACACCTCCTGGTGCCTGGTGCTCTGTAGCTGTTTGAATCAGTGATTCAATGAGTGACTCACTCCATCGATGACAGGAGGGAAGACAGGAACAAAGAAAGAGAAAATCATCCTCCTCTACTTCACTATTTGTGTAAGACCAGGCTGTGAGTTGCTCAGAATAATTTTTGTGCCACATTTGGCACCACTGCGCAAGTCTGAGCCATTTTGGGGTTGGAAACTCCCAGGAAAAGCGATGGAATTATCCTCTTGGAGAACTATGCCCACGTGGTTGGCCCAGGGAAGGGGAGGAAGGGCTTTCAATGTTGGTAGGGATTTCATGTCCCAAGGAAAACCTAATCCCAAGGGGGTGAATTCTTTGTGAAACTTTCAGCACAGTTACTCATTCATTCCTTCATTCACCCAGTAATCCCACAGATACACACTTCCTCCGAGTCAGGGCACGCAGCTGGGCACCTGCTTGAACCTGAGGGAAAAGAGGAGAGTAGGACCCACTCCTGAGGTGCTGTGTGCTCAGACACAGCCACTCGGCCAGGAGAAGCCGCATGCTCTGAGAGGGGTGCAGGGAGGAGGAGAGGGAAGGCTGAGAGGGAGGTTCAGCCCAGCCTGTGGGCACGGAGGCAGGTGGCTGCTCCTGAGGCTAAGTCCCTGCACTGTCAGAATGCACTTGCCTCACCTGTAGGCTCGGCCAACCCTCCAGCCTTGGACGACAGGCCGTCAGGATGGGTAGATGAGAACCACACAGCAGGCAGGGAGGGGAGGTGGGGCAGTGGGCAAGCAGAGAGAAACAGCCAGGTATCTGGGCTGGCAGCTGCTTGTACCCAGAGGGAAGGGGGAAGTGCCAGCAGGTAGGGGAGCCCAGGCCAGAGTCCCTGCAGGATTCCCATCCATGTGAGGCATCATGAGGTCATTCTCCTCCACTGCACGCTAGTTCAGCTCAGCTTAGAAGACTGTTCAGAGGGCTTCAAGCTCCACAGGCCATGAACCTCAAAGTGTGTCTCAGAGAGACAGGATTTGAATTTGATTGGAGGGCAAGGATTTGGGATTATTTGCCCAAGAGAGAAGGAAGCATTTAAGTGACTTGGTCATTCATGATTATTTGTAAGGTGAAAGAATGACAGCATTAACCCAAATGGCCCTCGCATCAACCCCATGAGATGAGCGGGGTGGGACAGCATCCCATTATGCAGGCAAAGAAAATGGGGCGCTGAGACGTTAAGGCCCTAACTGGCCAGTCAGTAGTTAATCAAAAAGAAGATTCAATGCCAGTGTTTCTGCCCTGGGTCCAGGGTCCTTGTTCACCCCAGGCTGCCTCTCCTGAGCCCATCGGTAAAAGGGGGGCCCCCCATTAGGGGGACTTTGAGACCAAGCCCACGATGGTGAGCTGTCCACTGCCCTGGGTAGCACTCTGAGGACAGGCCACAGGAAGGAGCGGCAGGTGGGGGTAGGCTCTGCGTCCCCTGAGGCCCGTGCAGCCCACCGCACCCACCCCCACACTTGGTCCATGTGCCCAGAGCCCAATGGCCCTGACAGCTGGAGTGCGTTGCCTTTCCCAGGGCTCAGCAGAGGTGCTTGGGGAGATCAGAGGCTTCATGGCTGGGGAAGGCTCTCCAGGTTCTGTGATTCAGTGTGCCTGCAAGAAAATAAATCCACCAAAATGATTTTTTGTTCTTTCAACAAAGAAATTAGGTTCACAATCCAACAGTGACTGCCAGAGGACAGCCCGCTCTGAATTTCTTTGCTGCCTCGGTTACAGTGGTTAAATTGGTCATTTGGGTTCAGGGGATGAAAGTCCACCCTGTAGGGCTGTGGCTGGCCTGGTTAACTCACTGGCTTAAGCCTGGGAGGGGATGGAGAGAGGCTTTGCTCCCCACTGGGCTCTCCCTCTTCCATGCGCAGAGCAAAGTGCTCAGAGATGCTCTCCCTGGGTCACAGGGGAGAGGGCAGAGGGCTCAGCTCAAACTCACCCTCTACTCAAAAATCTTCCCAATGGCTCCCCTCCCTGGAGTGGGTCTGGGATATTATCACGTTCACTGGGCATCTCCTCTGCCAAGTGTTTCACAACATTAGCTCCTTCAGTCCTAACACCACCTTTGGAGGAGTTGAGTTCCCCTCTCGAAAGATGAGGAATCTGAGGATCAGGGAAGTGATCTTGTGTGGGTCAGGCAGCTAGTGAGCTGCAGAACCATGGCCTGGACCTAATATGCTCCTCACACTGGTCATTTCAGGCAGCTATCATTATCAACGTTTCATAAGCGACGAAACTGAGGCTCAGGCTAATTAAGCTCATCCAAGGCAAACAGCCGCTGACTGACAGACCTGACATCAGAGCCAAAGCCCAGTCTTTGCAGCCCTGCCTCCCTGCTGGGCAGGCTGTCTTCCCCGACAGTGTCCACACCTTCGCTCACTTGGTCCCTCCATCCTCGGACCCTTCTCCCACCCGCATCCTCTCAGCCGACTCTTTGAAGCCAACATGGAGTACCTTCATAGTCCCATTTCCAATGGGCTTCTCCACGCAGCCTTCCCTGACACTTTGGGCCATGCCCATCTTCCCCTTTCTCTCCTTCCCAATCTCCCATTGCTTTCAGTAAACATAAGGGCACTTCATTTTGGTCTCGGCTTACTTCACATGTGTGGGCTTTGTGCCTGCCCCCACTTGCCTTCCCTAAAGAGCAACAATCAGTCATCTGCGATGTCATGTTGCTTACAGCCCTGAGATGTCAGCTCTAGATTATACAAGCTTCCTGAGAGTGGAGGTCACCCCTGCTGTATCCAACATTGGGCCAACTACAAAGCAGGTGTTGAATAAATTCCACACATTTTATTGTGTTATTGTTCGAAGCATTTGAATATCCATTGCCTTGATGAATCTTCTTGAGAATCTTGTGAGGGGGTTGCATAGGTTCTGAGGGGCTAGCCATAGCTAAGGGGACTAGCTGGTTAGCTGAGA
The DNA here is from genome assembly GCF_048564905.1 of Vicugna pacos. Taxonomy (NCBI): domain Eukaryota; kingdom Metazoa; phylum Chordata; class Mammalia; order Artiodactyla; family Camelidae; genus Vicugna; species Vicugna pacos. The sequence continues at coordinate 62,772,272 of NC_132995.1, read as the reverse complement.
GTAGGATGGGGCCCCAGATTTTCTAATCCCTTGTGTGTAGGGCTCTTTCCTCCGCCCTGGCTGCAGACAAAGGATCAGCTGTTTCATGGAATGTTATCCCTGGTTAGCTGAGTTCTCTCCATTGCTTCTTCCTCCACCTCAGGACCCCAGCCATGAGAGGGGTCCCACGGGGGTCTTGTTGAAGGTGTCATCAGACTGGCTCTTAGGGCAGCTTGAGTCAGGGAGTCCAGGTGGTTGGTAAGAAGCATCTCAGGTGAAGCTAAAGGACGAACAGCAAAATGGCCACACTTAGGCTAACCGATTCTCACCTTTAAGCTTGCCCTTAAAATGGTCAACTAAACTGACTGACCGGTTGCTACTCACAGCTCCAGGCCCGTTGTTAAAACTAAAGCTATTAATTTTACTGTTTCTACTTTATTCCAGTAATCGAAAGTAATAATCATGCGTTGTCTCTGAGTCGATCTCCAGGAAGAAGTTCACAGGATCATAACCTTACAAAATAGCCTGAATTATCAAGAAGACCATGCCTTGGGCACTTATAAGATAAAGAGATCAAAAGACTGACAACCAATAGTCTCTACAGACTTGGTCACCTGGAGGCACCATGACACCACTCTGAGTCTTATGGGCAGAAAATAATTCTGTTGATTGTCACAGATGCTTTACTGTTTAAGCTATGGCTGTATAATCACACCGCCCCATCCTGAAGATGGGTTCACAGTTCTGAAGGCCCTAGCCTGCTGTGAGTTCTGGCAAAGCAATAAAGCTGCCTCTTTTTTCCTATGCTCCAAGACCCAGTCTCTGAGTTATTTGGCTTGTCAGGAATAGGGGCCAATCTTTCGGCAACAAAGCACTGAAAGAGTCCAGCACCTGGCAGGGCTGAGGTCCTGGCCCAGGAGAGGACCCCTCCAGTCATCCCCAGGGTTCTGAGCTGGGTCTGGGTCTACAGAGTCCCTGCCCCACTCCATGGCCTTGTGGATGCAGGTGATCACCTACAGACCAGTCCCCAGGTAGCCACAGGACCCTTCCTCCAGCAGGAGGGGAAGGAAAACCATCCAAGACCTGCTACTGCCTCACACAAAAGAGGGAATAATCAAGGCAGAAGGAGATGCCATTGCAGCTTTGCCCACAGAGTTGTAGGATGGAACCAAAATCAGAGCTGCATCCCTTGGGCAATGGATGCTCCCATAGGGTAAATCTAGAGCTGCTTTGTCCAAACAGAATTAGGTTTCATGGAACAATTCTTGTTCTCAGCCATGCAGCCCAAAGGATTTGGGGAGCATCCAGGAGCCCAGCCCCTTCTCTCTCCTCCAAGCCAGCCAGTCAGCTGCAAGACCTGACCCCCTAGGCTCAGGATCACGGCGACATCCTCACTCACATGATCTGGTGCATCATTTGTGGCCTCCTCATGTGACCGCATAGCACCTACTGTGTAACCAAGAACAGCCCCCAAAGGTCGTGGTCACTTTCTATTTCTCCATCTGTGACTTACTTGCCTTGCGGAGGAGGCCAGGGTTGGAGCTGGGACTGGGGCTGGGAGTGTGACATCTGCTTTTTGAGAGCAGCCCTGGCATGAACTGCTTGCTCTAAACTCTACACAGCTTCCTACTCTGGGAAATGCAGAATTAATTGAATGACATGTGCAGTGATTACGGGAAAGAAATGGGGTGAGGGGAGGACTGTCTCTAGATCCTGCCAAGGAGACTAGGAATTAATTCCACCTGTCACTTAACACTGAGCTCCCTTAGCAGGTGGCAGTGGTGTGCTCATCTCATCTATCCCAGTACAGTACCTCAGAGCCTGAGCACACACTGCAGAGCTGGTCTGAGCCTCGGCGGGGCTCACAAAGAGGGCTGCTGCACCAGGTAGAACGGGCCACAGCGGCCACAGCAACGCCATTACATTCCACCCCATTACATTCGATTCAGTATCAGCTCACCATCTGCTATATGCTGGAAACATGGCCAAGGTTACATACAAAATAATCTTCAAGTTGAAGAAGCCCACTGCATAGCAGAGAAGACATCTAGGTGCACACACAGTATGTCTGCACTTCCCAGGATAACCTCAATTTCAAACATTCTGTAAATTCTGCTAAAAGCAGGGAACTATGCACGCTTCATCACACTGCTAAGCCCAGTACCTGGCACAGAGTCTGGAACAGAGTCTGACTTAATGTATGTTTGTTGCATGAATAGATGAACAAATGCCTGAATCATCTTAGTCCGACCAGCAAGCTTACTGGTGCCCTGCAGAGAATTAGGATTCAATGTGCTCTGCTGGCTATCCCCCCACAACCCCTTGGTTTCCTCTCAGGAGATCTTCCTCACTTCTCCACTTTCTCCTCTCCAACATACCCACCCCCTAGACCTGTGCTCTGCAATTTTGCATTCAACTCTCCACTCCGTGTTTCCTCAAGCCCAAGTTACCGAAGACAACTAATATTAGCAGGTCAGAGTCAGCACAGATGCACTTTCAGATGCTCAGCCTGGCTGGAGTGCCCTAGACAGATCTGGGTGTATTTTTAGCTCTTTGGTAATCTGGAAAGGTATTGAGATGCAGTCGTTGTTGCAGACACCCTGGCAAATCAGTATTCTGTTACTGGCCTCCCCACACCAGCAGTTTCCATTCAGTGTCTCAAAAGCAAGGGTTGCCATGGAGATTGAGTGCCAGGGCAATTGAACTTCCTGTCGGGAAATAGCGGCACAGGTAGAGCTCTGGGCCAATGGGAATCGAGGAGCTCCTTGGATGGCCACAGCTTCCTCTCCTGGAGGCAAATGACGGCAGAGTCCCTGGTATCCTTAGAAGGGGTCAGCCAGGAGATGGAGGATGCTGTGTCTGGAAGTTTGTTCAGGGACGGATTGATATTGATTCTATTTCTCCCTCACACCTGCCATAAGGCTGGTTTAGTTCTCTCTCTGTTTCTTTGCCCAAAGACTTTGGCCATCTGAAAAGCAGTCTGGAAGCTGCTTGCAGAGGAAGGTGGCAGGGTCATTTTGTAGTGGAAGCCAGTCCTGGCAAATACCTAGGACATAAGCTCTGAGTGGGGCTGAGGGAGGCCAGGTCAACCCAGTCCTGGAGCCAGTTGAATTATAGTAACTCACTCTTCTGGTTGGCACTGTGTAGGATTATCTTATTTAATCCTTGAAATCATGCATGGAGGTAGCCAAGACAAGCAGTATGATCCCCACTTTCCTCATTCACTCAACTAACATTTCCTGCATACCTAATATGCTAGGCAACCACGATGAAAAATCTGAGGCTCCAAGTGGCTTAGGTGACCCACTTATAGTTACAAAGCTGTAAGAGGTAGAACCAGAAGAGCACCCACTTCTGTCTTCTCCAGAATCAGAAAGATAAGAGCCCAAAGAAGTTCTTAGAGAGCATTAAGCCTGACCTTCAAAATTCACAAAAAATAAACTGAGGCCCAGTGACAGCATGAAGCTTCGTCATCCAGGGAGCTGGTGGTAGAGCAGGGCCAGGATTCTTTTGCGCACTTTTCTTCTCATCACTAAAAGCTCTTTCCAGAGGAATGTGCTGTCCCAAGCTTTTAATGGACACTTGCTCTGTGTCAGACACTGAATCAGCTAAGAATTTCTTTCAGTTGTTGTCAACAGAGACATGACCACAGTGACTTAAACAAACTAGGCGTTTCTTTTCTTTCATTAAAGGAGTCCAGAGGCAGGTATTCTAGGGCTGTATGACAGCTTGACAAGGCACGTTCCTTCTGGCTTTCTGGATCACTGTTGTTAGCACACAGTTCAATCCTAAAATACCCAATATAGTTGCTGGAGTTCCAGCCATCATGTCCACATTCCAGGCAGGAAAGGTGGACAAGAAAAGAACAAAATGGCATGTGAGCATACCGTGTCTGGCCCCCTCTCTCCTTTAAGTCTTCCTAAAAGCCCATCTAAGTTCCCCTTATAACCCACTAGCACTTGCTAATTGCAAGAGGGGTTAAGAAATATCATCTTTTACCTGGGCACATTGCTATCCTAAATAACATTGGGGTTATGGTAGGAATGAAGAATGAGAGAAGGACATTGGGAGCAACCAGTAATTTCTGCCATAAACAGAATTTTTCTAGGCACTGTATGGGGATACTTTACACACACACACATACAGATACATAGATATACATGTATATATGTGTGTGTGTGTGTATACATGCTACATATGGGTCCTAAGATTTATGAAGGGCTTTTGTTTCCTGCTTCTTAAAACTTTTCTGTACTTTCTAAATTTTTAACAGTTTGTATGTATTTATTTGACAATGAGAAAAAAAATTACTGATCCATCCCTCTTCTAAACCATCCATACAGGTGATTATTAGCCCTACTCAGAGTCACCTATGTTATGCTACTTTCATGAGGCTGGCACAAAAATTCTTTTTTTTTTTTAACATTTTAACATTTTTTATTGATTTATAATCATTTTACAATGTTGTGTCAAATTCCAGTGTTCAGCACAATTTTTCAGTCATTCATGGACATATACACACTCATTGTCACATTTTTTTCTCTGTGATTTATCATAACATTTTGTGTATATTTCCCTGTGCTATACAGTGTAATCTTGTTTATCTATTCTATAATTTTGAAATCCCAGTCTACCCCTTCCCACCCTCCACCCCCCTGGTAACCACAAGTCTGTATTCTCTGTCCATGAGTCTATTTCTGTCCTGTATTTATGCTTTGTTTTTGTTTGTTTGTTTTTGTTTACAAAAATTCTTAAAACAATGTTTGAACAAACTTAATATCAGGTCCCATTCAGTTAGAGCAAAATCTACAGACCTTGTAGATTTCACCTTTGGAACGTGCTTAGAGTAGAAATGACAACTCCACCAAGGAGCTAGAGAAAATCATAGTTTTACGCGAAGCTAGTCCCCAAGCTCTGAGCCTCCCCCACTGCCAGCCTCCAGCTCCTCTTGTCTGGGAGTGCCTCCCACACAGTCTCCTGGATGCTGAAATCTAATGCCCTCTGGGACTGCTGGGCTGCACGCCTGCCTGGAGTCCACTAACAGCAGGGATGGATGTCGTGGGTCTGCCAGCAAGGCTCAGCCTTTGCCCAGCCTCTCACAGATGGCTCCGGTTATTTACGAATTGGAACTGTCCTCCTCAAGAACTTATAAGGTAGGTCAAGGACATGGAGGAGTCCCACAGTAAACCAAAACCTGGGCCCAGGCATCTTACCTCCTGCCACCCCCATGGAAATATTTCAGGAGTGACTCATGGGCCAACACAGGCGCATGACGGCACACAGGGAGCCCACTGCAAGACTGTCTCCCCGTGTGGTGCTTCTTGACAATATTTGTAAGTAATACATTGTCCAAGGCATGATGAAAAGGTTTTTGAGAGGGTGAGATAGGAGGGAAGGGGGCAGGGTACAACCATTGAAAGAATGCCACAGCCACTGAGGGTATGACAAAAACTGATTAGAACCAACTAGGCCCAAGGTGGCCAAAGATTCAACTTCCAGTAGACCCTGAGCTTCATTACACACTCATTGTAATTCATTAGCATGCTAGACAGCACACCCACAGGCGCCAGGACAGTTCTGAGGCTGACCAGAAAAGACCAAAAAGTGAGTGGTAGCCCGATTCCTGGAAATCTCTGCCCCTTCCCCGAAATAATTGGAATAATCTTCCCACTTGTTAGCATATGAAATCACCCAGCCCATAAAAACTAACAACACCGTCCCCCGAGGCCTCTCTTGCCTTTGGAGATGACCCACGCTCTGTCTATGGAGTGTGCATCTCCCTGAATAAATCTACTTTCACTCTACTTCAGCTTGCTCTTCAGTTCTTTCCTGTGCAAAGCCAAAGACCCTCACATGGTGGCCTGTCCCAGGGACCTGCTGCAGATCTGGGACAGGACCATCCTCTCATGCCCCTTTCTCCTGCAACAAGGGGACTGTGGAAGAGCAAAGGTCAGTCTATTCAATGGGGAACTGAAGATGGGCGGTTCACTCATGAGATAGCCTAGACATTCCTAGTTTATCTAGAATCCATCCTCCCCTCAATCTTTACTGAATGAACGCCAGTTTCATTGGGGGCAGTGATGTGCTCAGTTGAAATATCAACTCTCTCAGGGTCACTTGCAGATTTACACAGAGACAGATAATAAAATATAGGTATACATCTCTGGGAAGGCTGTCCATCCCTTAATAAAAGGCAAAGGCCCACGAGGAGAAGACTGCATTTGGGCCTCACCCTGCCCCTGCTTCCTGCCTGGAATGAGGAGGTGCCTGGACATGGAGAAGCCACCTAAGGACCCTGAGAAAAAGCCTCTGCTCAGATGACAGAGCAGGAAGCTGACATGCTCTGCGGTCCTTCGGGACTTTCTTGAAAAAACCCCCTGGGCTACCTACCTCCTGACTTCTTGTTGTATGACAAAAATAAAAGCCCCATCTGGGTAAGCCAGAGTGGTTTCCATTACATATGGAAAGGCAAATGTCATCATAACTGACACTTAAAGTTTACCAGAGGGCTGTGTCTTTTTTGTGTTCACAGCTGCACCAACCAATCTGCAGTTGCTGTCTTGGTTCCACCCCTAGGCTCCCTTCTTCTGGGGTTAGGACAGGGTTAGCTTGAATCAGATCACCCCATTGATCAAGGACAAAAACTGCGGCTGAATTTTTCAGCGGGCCTGGGCATGTGTCTCAGCCTCGGCCGAGCTCCTCCGTGGTTCACCTGCCTGTATCACTCTGGGGGAAAGTGAAGAATGAAGTCCCATGCTTTTTTACTCCTCCCGAGAGAGAATATGGCATCCAGGAAAAGACTTCTTGGCTGAAAAGTCCCTGAGAATTAAAAACTTGATCCTCCCAAACCCAGGGATACAATCTCCCTCCCTGTTTCAAACCACGGAGGGCGTAAGACTGCTCCCACTGACGGCCCCGAGGAGCATAAATCTCAACCCTTCAGGATCTGAAAGGTCTTTGTAGGGAAGAAATGATGACTGTATCTTCTATTAGATTTTTCTCAGTTCAACCACCATCTTTTTGACTGCCTGCTACGTAGCTATACAATCTTCACAAAATAAGCAAATGTTTTAAAAGATACCTGCAAAGAAACCTGAATTAGAGATATTATCAATAATGCAAACATAAGAAATAAGAATGGCCTTTCTCCTCCTCTTGGTTAAGCTCTTTATTAGCTCTAAGGAAAAGCAACAGCAACCTAATTGGCTCTGAAACAGTAAGTCCTTGAAATAGGGTTGACATTTATTGTTGTTAATGAGGTTACTGACCTAAGAGTTTTTGCTCTGAGATACTAGCTAACGATAGCAGAAAGCTTTCCGATTAGTAAAATATATAAAAATTAAGCATCTAGACCATGAACATGAACTTCAATTATTTCACTGATGTTCAAAGTTATTACAATACTTAACCCAGTATTTAACAAAATTTTATTAAATGTAATGATAAACATACATGAGTCTTTCGGTCTTTCTTAGTAATTGCAAAGCACAAAAATCCATGTGCCCATAGGGAAACCCTTGCTTTTTCTACCATGAAAAATGGCTGAAATAATGCACAAAAAAACACTATGGTAACAAAAAATGCGACCTCGTATCAGCAGGCATTTTTGAAAGATGCATAGAAAACACTGCTGAAAATTTTAAGAAATAAATATTAAGGCAAAATACGCCTTACAAGGAAGTTTGCTTTATGTTTGATTAAAAATTATAGAGAGTTCTAACATTTCAGTTAATGGAATTTGCTAGATTTTGGTTAAATACTAGAAATACAGGAGTAAGGACTATTTTTGAACCACTAAAGGGAAGATGTGTGAGAGAAGAGTAAATTACTTCTGTAAAAAATGCTTTATTATTTAATTCTTAATAATAATCATTATTAACTGGAAGAAAAAGAGGTACCTGGGGTGATGTTACAAAGACAGAAACACACTGGTTATTCATTCACTCGACAGCAGAGGAGTTCAAGTCAGGCACACACAAAACTCTGTGTAGTCATTGATGTTGATGCAGGGAAAAAGGGTGTGGGGCGTGAGGAGGGCCGTGTCCCAGGTCTCAGTAGAGCCCGTGGGACGTGACCCACCATGTGTGGGTCTTTGGCTTCGCGCAGGAAAGAATTCAAGAGCGAGCCACAATTGAGTAAAGGTAGATTTATTTAGAGAGACACATCAAAAGGCAAGAGAAAGGCCATGAGGTGTGGGAGTTGGGTGCTCAGATTAGAGTAAAAGTAGGTACACGCTCCATAGACAGAGTGCGGGCTGTCTCTGAAGAGGAGGGAGAAAGAGGCAGCTCCATGTCGCCAGTTTTTATGGGCTTGGTGGCTTCATATGCTAATAAGTGGAAGGACCAGTTTAACTAGCCTGAGGAAGGGGCTGGGATTCCCAGGAAGTTGGCCATTTCCCACTCTTTGACCTTTTGTGGCTAGCCATGGGACCGTCATGGCACCTGTGGCATGTTACTTACCATGTTAGTATATTACAATGAGCATATAATGAAGCTCAAGTTCTGCTAGAAGTCAAATCTGCCCCCATCTTGAGCCTTAAGACCTACTGGGGGTTGAATCTTTCCCTATTCTGGTGATAATTACAGTGTTATTCCTTGAATGGCTGTGCCCTGCCCCCTTCCCCGTCTCACTATCAGCACTTATTCTACTGAGGATGTCCTGTCTCTCCAACAAGACTGTCAAACCTGTGAGCACCAGACTATGAGCCTCCGTGGAGCCCCTGCGCCAAGAACAGAGGCCTGGGTACAGCAGGCTTCATGACTTACTGTGGGTGACTGCTGCTGTATGCGGCCAGTGCTCACTGGTGACAGCGTGTCATCCTGGGGCCGCATAGTGACCTGTCTGCATCTGTCATTTGCACATTTGTCTACGATGGAGGGAGTGGCCATATGCTGTGACCCTAGAGTTGCTGCCTGCCTGGTGGCGGAGGGGACATATGGGGTTAGGAGATGTGGGCTGCTCAGCCAGTTCTGGGGACAGCTGGCTACCCTGAAGCCAAGGAACTGAGGGCTGGATGCTGGCTCATCCCCTGGATAAGAGTTACATCTTGGGAGATTTGGGTTCAGGAGGCATGCTTTAAAAATACGTAAGATTTAAGGGTTTTTTTACCCCCCACACCTGCTGGGGAAACATGTCCACACGTCTGGGCTAATATTAGGGCTGTTTATTTTCCAGAGCTGACATTTCCTTGGCCATCTAAGATTGCTGTTGGAGATAGAATGACTTTTATTTACTTTGGCACCCTTGGTCCAGCAAGGATGACCACGGACAAGTAGCGGCATGTCTGGATAACGCAGACAGACAGACGGACGCCCAGAAATATGCGAGCCATGCTGACCCAGGCCGTCTTCTGGCCCACAGTTGTTTCTGGGGTTCAAAGTGGCCCTTACATGAAGGAGACAAGTTAGAGGAGGAGATTCTTATGGGGGGATGATAGGTTTAAAAGTCCAGTTCTGTACATGGAGTAAGAAACAGCCCTTCTGGTGGGGAGGGCTACTTTGCGGGGAACAAGGCTCTGGAAGGCAGAAGGCTCCTTTCTACAAACAAAACCAAACTCTTCTGAGCTTTGAGTGAGGAGGAGGAGGTGTGGCATCTTCATCTGAGAAGGCCATTTTGCAAGCATCTCTTGAGCTCTGGGCTTTGCCTCTCCTTTGAGTACAAAGCTCCCCTGATTCTCCTCGTCAAATGAATTGGAAAAGAAAAAGTCTCTTTTGAGGTGCCAGTTGGTTCCTGCCGAGGCCCTGCGACTCCCAAACTTCCAGCCCAGAGACATCTGCCCGCTCCTCTTCGGAAGATAAAGTACACCTTTTCCTGATGTATTTGCCTTCCCTGAATTAGCAGCCCTGGGAAATGGCTAGCCTCACAGTAGCTCAGACTGACTTCTCTCAGCCCACGTTTTCTCCTTATCGGAGCCATAAATCCCACTACCCTGCTTGTCTCAGCCCATGTCTCCATCTTACTGGGATCATAAATTCAACTATCCTCCCATGTACCTAAGCCCCTTACTTCAATGATAGCCAATCCAAAATCTGTTCCCCTACCCCTTTGTGTTCACAGCGCCTTCCCCAGTAAAAGACTCTGCATGTTCACCTGTTGTCTTTGTGGCCTGATGTTGCCTATCACAGCGTATCTATTAAACTTTTCCTTTGTTTCTTAAACTTTTCTTTGTCTTTGGCCAATTCTTTTCCCACCCATGACACTGCCTGCTGTGTGCCCCAACATCTTTCTTACATTGCCCTTAATGTAACGAGGCAGGTTGGAATTCTAATAGGGATGTGGAAAGAAAAAAAAAAAGAAAAAAAAGAAATACCCAAATATAATTTGTTGATAGCATACTAGAACTTCTTTCACTCTGTGCCTTCCCCCACAATCTTTGAAAATACCCAGAAAAATCTCTCCTTTGTAGTGTTTAGGCTCGTCCTACACTGGAGGCCTTGGAAAACAGTTTGGAAGTGGCTGATAAGTAAACAGGAGAATGCTCAGGCTTGATGGGTCTCCAGCAGCAGGAAGGGGGGAAAAAAGCCATCCCACCCAGGGGACAGCCCTTAGCCATCTGGAAAACGATGAAAGGGAAAAAGCTGAAAGAGCCCGAAGGGGCTTTTAGAGAAGGCTGTCCAAGACACTCATCTGGGCCCCTCTCCCCAGGCAGCACAGGGTGTGGTCACCCCCTCCTTCTGTACTCCTGGCTGCTTGAAGCTCCTTGGATTATATGCTTATGTCAAAATATTAACCCTCACTGGTTTGGGGAGAGAGCCCAAGGAGATATCACCTTTTGTTTGGCACTAAGAAGTCGGTTCTAGGCCCCAGAGAAGAGCTCAGAGCCAGGAGAGGGGCCTTGGGAGCTGGGTAGGACAGGCTAGGTTCTGCCCAAACTAGACTCTCTCCTCCTGAAAACATCGCAATGCTAGGCTGTGGGGTCAGGGGCGGGGCGGGGACAGGCTCCTGAGTTCTGCATAAGGCCAGAAGGAGCACCGTTGAGCAGTCACTCTTGTGCTGATGTACAATTCACTCAATTCCCCACCAGCCTGTGAACCAGAGGGAGAAATAACGAGCAAGAAAGGTAGTAGCTGATTAATTAGGCTTTGTGTCATCTAGATTCCCAGTGAACAGACGTTGAGATGTTCGAAGCTGTGGGGCTGAAGCTGCACCCTGGAGGTCTGAGTGAGGAGGGAGGCTGGCAGTGCCGAACAAACCTGGTCCCACAAGGAAGTCCAACCCCACAACGTGCTTGGAATGCCTCCGTAAACATCGCCATCCTTTGTGGATGACCCTTACTGTGTCCTTACTCCCGGCCAGGCTTGCTCTAAGCACTTTACTCAGGATAACTCATCTGTCTCCCTGGCAACCCTGGGTGGTGGGTACTGTGACTGCCCCCATTTTGCAAATGAGGAAATGGAGACTCAGACGCATTAAACAACGTGCCTAGTGGCCCTAGGGGCCCAGAACCGGTAAGTGGCAGGGCTGGGACCTGAACTCACGCAGCCCAGCTCCAGTCTCTGCCCTCAGCTGTGGCTGCCACAGCTGTTGCTGCTATTCCTGGCTCTGATTGGCCCCTTCGCTAAAATTCACTCTGGGTAATGGGCCCCAACTCTCCCCGTGAAGTCCTTGGCATTTGTACCCTCAAAGGACCTGATTACCAGGGGAGACTTGAAGTCATGCATTCCAGCCCCTGAGGGCCCCAGACCTTGATGCACTGTTCTCACAGGGGCTTCTGCTCCTTCCGAGGTCCCCTCACTGTCACCTGGTTAGTTCCCCCGGGACACTCCCATCTTTCTCCTTGGCTTGCTGGGCAGGCCAAGCCAACAGCGTCTGCCAAGGGGCCTGCAGCAAAACAAAGCAGGGCGGCCTGAGAGGCCTCCGCAGCTTCCGTCCAGCAAGCCGCCCAAAGGCCTCAGCGGGCAGCGCCCCCGGGGAGGGCTGCGCCTCATCCCTCGTTTGGCTGCCGCTGGCTCAGGCAGCCATGCCAGGTGGGCTTTGCCGGGAAGAGGGACACTAGCTTTCTGGGAGCTGAGGGGTTAGTCAGGTGGGGCTGGGGTTGAGCGGGGCTGCAGGCTGCCTGGGTGGGGAGGGGGGCAACATCTTTGCTCCATTCTGACGTGGAAGAATCTCGTGTTTGCTTGTTCGCTGTTTACACTGCAGTGCTGTCTAGGGGTTTTCTTTGAAGTGATGGTAAGCTCTGGGGCATGGAAGTACATTTCTGGCCTAGTGCTGTGCTCTCATACATGGGTTCATCTGATCCAAGGCTGGTCCTTATCTTCCTACAGCTTATGGACAAGGGTCCTTTCTGAATTCGTACATTCCAGATACTACCACGGCCCCCCCACACACCCCCACATTAACATTTTCCTAAATATATTTAGAATCTTGCTCCTGGGGGGAAGGTAGAGCTCAGTGGTAAAGCACATGCTTAGCATGCATGATGTCCTGGGTTCAATCCCCAGCACCTCCATTAAAAATTAATAAATGATCTTAATTACCCCCTCCCCCACCAAAAAAAGAAAGAAAGAAAGAAAGAAAGAAAGAAAGAAAGAAAGAAAGAAAGAAAGAAAGAAAGAAAGAAAGAGAGAATCTGGCTCATGCTTCCTTGCCTGAATGGTGAAACTTCATTGCAGCCTCTCTTAGAATTGGCCATGCCCTTAGCCACTACCTTGTTCTCTTCTTTTTAGCAGGATGTGACCCTCTAAGTTCAGTTGCCATTTTTAATCCTCCCCACTACACTCCCATATACCTCACCTCCAGGAAAGGGCCACTTTCTGAGAAAGCAAACATCCCCTTGGCCTTCCTAAAGCAGAGTAAACCATATATTTTTTTCTAGTCGTTTTTATCAGAGTATAATTTACACAAGTAAAATCCACCCTTTTGAGTGTATGGTTCTGATTTTTGACAGACGCAAACGATTGTGTTAACATCACCACAATCAAGAATAATTCCATCACCCCAAAAGCTTTTCTCATACACCTTTGTAGTTGACCACGCCTCCCACCCCCAGTCTCCCACAACCACCAGTCTTGGGGGTTTTTATTTTTTCCCTCTATTTTGCCCTTTCCAGAATGTTACATGAATAGGATCTGAAGCCTGGCTTCTTATATTCAGCATAGTCTTTTTGAGATTCGTCCATGTTGTTGCATGTATCTGAAATCCATTCCTTTTTAATGCTAAATAGTATTCCAAAGTATGGGTGTACCACAGTTCCGTGTATCCATTCACTAGTTGAAGGACATTTAGGTTGTTTCCAGTTTTAGGCAATTATGAATAAAGCTGCTATAAATATTCATGTAGAGGTTTTTATGTGGACATATGCTTTCATTTTTCTTGGGTAAATACCTAGGAATGGGATTTCTGAGCTGTAAAGTAAGCATATATTTAACTTTTAAGAAACTGCCAAACTGTTTTCCGAAGTGGCTGTATTATTTTGCATTTCTACCAGCAAAATGTGAGAGATCAAGTTTCTCCACACCCTTACCAGTATGAGGTATTGCCAGTTTCCCCAGCCCATCTCCTCCCATTCTAAAGATGAGCTACATGGTACTTTAATGATTGATTTCTGTGTTTCTTTACCTCAAGTGGCAGTTTAGATGGCAGGAGATGGAATCTGTTTATTTCAACCTTGCCTACACAGAATACATCAGGGGAGGAGCTCGGTAAATCTTTATTACTTGAATGAATGAATGAACACTTTCCAGGTTGCTTGGCAGTTTCTAGAGGACAGAGCTATTGATGCTCCATCACTCACACCTGGAAAACACTGTGATTTGACCATCTCCCCTCCAGTGACAGGGCAGTACCTGGTCTATCTCTTCCTCACCCCTTCTTGAAGTCAAGTCATCCACACAGTCTCCTCTCTAGTCCCCTTCTCTTAAGATGCTGTCTGTGCAATAGCCTCATTCTTTTTTTTTTTACATTTTTTATTGATTCATAATCATTTTACAGTGTTGTGTCAAATTCCAGTGTTCAGCACAATTTTTCAGTCATTCATGGACATATACACACTCATTGTCACATTTTTTTCTCTGTGAGTTATCATAACATTTTGTGTATATTTCCCTGTGCTATACAGTGTAATCTTGTTTATCTATTCTACAATTTTGAAATCCCAGTCTATCCCTTCCCACCCTCTACTCTGCCCCCCCCCAGTAACCACAAGTCTGTATTCTCTGTCCATGAGTCTATTTCTGTCCTGTATTTATGCTTTGTTTTTGTTTGTTTGTTTGTTTTTGTTTTTTAGATTCCACATTTGAGCGATCTCATATGGTATTTTTCTTTCTCTTTCTGGCTTACTTCACTTAGAATGACATTTTCTAGGAGCATCCATGTTGCTGCAAATGGCATTATGTTGTCGATTTTTATGGCTGAGTAGTATTCCATTGTATAAATATACCACATCTTCTTTATCCAGTCACCTGTTGATGGACATTTAGGTTGTTTCCATGTTTTGGCTATTGTAAATAGTGCTGCTGTGAACATTGGGGTGCAGGTGTCATCCTGAAGTAGATTTCTTTCTGGGTACAAGCCCAGGAGTGGGATTCCTGGGTCATATGGTAAGTCTATTCCTAGTCTTTTGAGGAATCTCCACACTGTTTTCCATAGTGGCTGCACCAAACTGCATTCCCACCAGCAGTGTAGGAGGGTTCCCCTTTCTCCACAGCCTCTCCAGCATTTGTCATTTTTGGATTTTTGAATGACGGCCATTCTGACTGGTGTGAGGTGATACCTCATTGTAGTTTTGATTTGCATTTCTCTGATAATTAGTGATATTGAGCATTTTTTCATGTGCTTTTTGATCATTTGTATGTCTTCCTTGGCGAATTGCTTGTTTAGGTCTTCTGCCCATTTTTGGATTGGGTTGTTTATTTTTTTCTTATTGAGTCGTATGAGCTGCTTATATATTTTGGAGATCAAGCCTTTGTCGGTTTCACTTGCAAAATTTTTCTCCCATTCCGTAGGTTTTCTTCTTCTTTAGAGAATAAACTGAAGGTAGAGAGGGCCTTCTCCCCAGTACCAGATGGCTCCCCTGGAGGATGAGCACTGGGGAGATATGAGGACTGTGGGATGAAGAAGGAACTGTTATGAAGGACAGGTGCTTCTGCCTGGAAAGTTCAAACCAAAACCAAGGAGTTGGGTGAGGATATACTGATATCTCAGGTGGACTGAGAGTGAGGCAGCCCAAAAGCCTGATGACCCTGAAACTACAGGCTCACAGTGAGTCCTGTGAGTTATCAGACACTGTGGCTCCGGGCTTCTTTAGTGAAACCAAGCTGCTCTTTGGAGGGTCTGAGCTCAAACTGGGAGTGGGAGCAAATGAACTCCAAGAGAAATGGCTATGGGGGCGCTCAGGACCAGGAAGACAAGCAGAAGCACTCTATGACGGGGACCCAAGGCTGCAAGGTGGGAAGGGATTGCCTGCCAGAGCAAGCCTGGGTCCTCTGACCCACCCACATGATATCAGAGAGCAGCAGCTAATCAGGGCCCTGAGGACCTGACTGCAGGACGCCTGGCCCAGCCTGGCAGCCACTATGCCTTCTTCATCCTCGGCAGACAGGCTCTTCAGTGACCCCAGTTTCAGAGTTACACACTCTGGGACAATGGAGGAGTCTACTGATGTGGAAGTTCAGCCTGTCAGTAGGTGGAGACTCTGGGAAGCTGAATGGAACCCTCCTGAAGGATCTTTACAGGAAGGTGCAGGGTCAAACAGAGGGATGCTGAGGACCACAATCCTGGAGGAGGGGAGATATGGCAGAAAAACAAAGCAACAAATGACTCTCCAGAGTCAAGGGCATTCCGATCCCCTTGTGCAAGCTGGCAAGGGTCAAAGGCCACCCAAGCGCCAGAGAAATTGAGCGAAGTGAAGAGAACAGTTAAACCTGCAGAGATGGGGTGGCTGTGGGTTCAGGGCATATTCCCAGAGAGGTGAGGATGCTGAGTGCTGATGCGTGCACTGGTAATGGCTGGGTCACAGATGGTCAAGAAGAAAAGAAGATAAAAGTCACCTACTCCAGATTCTCTCTCCGAGAAGTGAAGAATCTGTAGCCGAGGGTGGGGAAGGGTCTTGCCCCTGGTCACATGGCTAAAGTAGTAGAGAGAAAACTGGAACCTAGATCTCTGGACTCTTTAGAGAGTTTTGAATCAAGAAACCTGGCAGTTCATCAGGAAAATCTAGTCTAGAGAAACCTCTCCTAAAGAGCAAAAAGCTAAAAATGGAAAGCAAAACTCATTTTCGCCCAGATCTGTTTGGATTGGCTCATTTCTTCCCCAAATACCTGCACTTGTCTAGCTTGTGACTACAGGAGTTTAAGCCTAAGAATGTGGTGCAAGGGGACAGTTTCTCCCTTTTAGAGGACATTCCAACAAAAAAAGGGCTGGCTGTTCCTGGAAATATTTAGGCCCAGTTTTGCCAGAAAGCAGACGACCATGTGGGGTTGTTTCTAGTTTAGGGTATGGCAGAAGGGGGGTGGGTTAAGGGATGGGGGAAGAGACTGTCCCTGCCACATGCTTCGGGAGTCTTCCCTCTCGCTGACAGTTGTACAGTGACTCAGGGAGGCAGCTGGCAGTGGAGGAGGAGGCTCTGCTCACACATAAAAGGCTAAGAGTGACCTGAAGCCTACACCACACAATATTACCCTGTGTTCCTCTAAATTGTCAACACCATGACCCAGACATACCTCTTTTTCTGGCCATGATTTTCCCTAAAGTGGGGCCCTTTGATGACCTCAAAACTGATGTAACATTTTTTTTTTCCTGAGGTACCTGGATTTCTCTCTCTATCCCTCTCCCTGAGATCTGCCTTGTTCTACAAACCCTACTGAAGGGACAGGCTCAAGCTGCCATATTTGTCCCATGTGATCCCCCAGCTACAGCTGATTGGCCCAGAATCAGATCCTCCCTTGATGTTGAACTACCTATCGGCTGTTGCCGGGTAGGACAACTTTCCCCTTCTTGGTTCTTGGGGTGACCTCTTAATTAAACTGACACAAGAAGACTAACAGGAAAAAATATACTTTAATTTTGTACATACAGGTGCTCATAGAAACATGAGACTCAAAGAAGTGACCAAGGCAGGCAGATTTTATAGCTTTTAGACAAAGAAACAATAAATTTGTCAGGAATTGACAAGACGAAGAAGTCTGGGCTTGGGGTAGTAAATTGGTGAAGGGCTAACAAAGTTTTTTCATTCAGGAACCCCCAGCTATCCAAAAGTAGGGTGTTCCTGTGAAACCTTTCCTAAGCTGAAATGATATAAAGCAAAGAAGCAATTACCTTAGGACACATCTTGCTAACAAATACACAAAATAAATGGAGATAAAGCCCAGGAGCTCACGGACACAGTTCAAAGCATTGGCAGCTTGATGCTGAGATGCTGAATGTGGTTCTTGGGGGAGGAACTTGGGGTGCACACTACCTCTGTAACAGCCCACTGTTAAAATTGCTGAATGCTGTTTTTGCTTCTCACACATTTTTATAAAATCTTTGGATTTGTTTCCATTAGTAAAAACAGATGTAAATGTAGGTCTTTCATAAAAGTGAGGTGGTGTAGTAAACTTCCCAAAAATGGAGGATACCTGTACAATCTTCTCAGCCCTAAATTCCCCGTCTCTCGTGATAAGGATGCCTTCTACCTCCTGGTACAAGGAGGATGCCTATTTCTTCTTTCAGGGGGCCAAGGAGGGTTAGAGTGCTTCTTGCTGTGGCTGCTTAAATAGCTTTAATTCAAAATAGTACATCAAAGTGGCATATTTGAGGGCAGCTTGCCCTGAACCCCATCACCGGTCAGTTACCAATCAGATACACCCTCTGAAGAATTTGAAGTAAGTGCTACAGAGCCAGAACTCAATCAAGTTTAAAGATTATGGTGGGCACTTCACCCAGAAACCACAAGCTGAAGTTATCAGGGAACAGAGATGCTTCTTGAGCAAGCTGAAGAGAGGAAAATGGCACCCACGTATAAATAGACAAGGCGCCATGAAAAGTCAAGAAAGAGAATCAAAGAGAGGCTCTACCTTGAGCTCTAAGAGTTTAGATTTCCCAGATCCAACTTCCAGGAGACTGAGCTGTACTTTATTTCTATGAGCTGCATTGTAACCTTACAACAATTACCTCCTTTATTTTGGCTTGCATGAGTGCTTTTCCATCCTTTGTATCCAGGAAACCCATCCTAAGATGCCTTTATCTTCATGTCATCTGATTTTATGTATTATAAAAATGATCATTCTCAAATCTCCAAGGGATAGCCCTGGGGTTGGTGGTGGTGTCTGAGTCTCTACAGTTCCCATGACAATTGTCTTGGCAGAATGAAAGACCGTTAAGGAGCTGAGCGAGAAGAGGAAGTAGGAGAGCCCCACTTCTATAACTGCAGAGAAGGTTTCTGAGAGAAAAGGAGCCTGGAAGCTGAAAGAGGACATCTAGTTAGTGATGGAAAGTGTCTTTCATCGACTTGACTTGGTCCCTAGACAGAAAGCGCTCTGTGTTTCCTTGACTGATCCCTTCATTCATTCCACAAATATTTATTGTGCACAAATGTGGGCCTGACTCTGGGCTTGGTGCTAAGGAAACCAAGAAATAAAGACACATTTTCTTCTCAAAGTTGAGTGAGGGAGACAAACACACTAGCACTTGGCTGGTGCTGCAACTAGGCCTTTATTAGGGTCTGCCTCCTGCGAGAGTTATCCATCTCTATGTCAGTCTTGTCTATGAAATGTAGAGTCCAGAAAGGACAGGGACCCTGAGTTGTCATCTCTCGTCCCCCTGCTGAGACTCCTGCTGAGCCCAGCACTCAGGAAGTGATTGGAGAATTGACCAGAGGGTCTAGGCATAGGTTTGAACATTGTTGCTTCTCAATGTCCACTGACAGTGCCCCTGGCCCTGACCAGCTAATCTTGGAAATATGTGCTAGTGGGTCACAAAAGGAGACCACATAGAGGTAAGGAAGGTGGTTAAAACCATTCAAACCCCTGTCGGGGAAAGAACTCATAGCACATGCCCTCTGGGTGTGTGTGAGTGGTGTTTAAGAAGTGCCCTAGGACGTGCAGATAAAGCCACTCACATGGGAGATCAAGCCAGTAGCAAACCCAGTTGTTCCAAAGCTCATCCGATGCTCTAAGTTTTCTGAGGCAGTCACCAGAATTAAGAATCTAACAAGTTGTAGGGAGAACCTGAGACACTCCCAGGACTCAAATGTCATTCAGAACTGAATGTATGCTTTATGAACTCTATACATGGAGAACGAGTTAGTAGAAATGAGGAGACTTTCACTGTGTGCAGGCAAACAAGAGCCAATGAACACCAATGTTTCTAACTCTGTCAGAGGGCAAGGGAGCCCTGACCAACCCCCATGGGTACCTGGACTCCTTGGCAGGAATTCGAGGGCGGAGATGTACGTACCCGGCTCCTGTGGCATGAATATTGACCATCAGAAGCATAAACCAACCTCCTGCCCCTGCATTCTGCCTCAATACCATCCAAACAACAGATTCCAGGCTGCTGGGGAGCCACATTTCTCAAGACAATTCTGATTTACCATCAATCCCTTGGGAGGTTAGTTGACCTGAATTAGTCCTCTAGTGCATCTAAATATGAGAGCACCATCTTCAGGCAGGAGACTTTGTATTCATCACAGCATAAAAACAAGTGTCCTAACAGCCCCAACAGCCTCATATCTCTCGCAGAAATGGTGCATCATGTCACCAAGCCAAAAACAAACTGAAGATTGACAAACACGGAGCTGCAGGGGGAAAGCTGTAAAAGTGAGATGATCACAGGCAGTTCGCCCAGTAAGCTCTCGACGGCGCTGAGACCTGGGTCCTGTGTATTTACCAATACTGCTCACACATTTTTAATTAGTTAGAGACTCAAGTTTAACTAAATTGCAGAGGACTGTAAACTGTCCTTTTCTTCTGAAGCCTCTGCTTTCAGCATCATCTGCCACCCCCAACGCTGGCAAAATCTAAGTTTAGCCATCTCCTTCAACTATTTCAGTAATCACCGGGGCTAGACTCACTTGATAGGGGTGATATTGTAAGTGAAGTCAAGAAAGAACACATCATTAAAAAATGTTCAGGGCCAGCAAAATGCCTTTGAAATTGCTTGCTTTTTAGTTGGAAATGTGAAATAGCATAGCGGAAGCAGGTCTTGATGCCTGCATTAGGAAGATAATAGAAATGTAATGCTATTCCCTGTGCCACTTTTAAAGCTACGGGCAACTCTGGGCTCTAACAAATTAACAGAAGGATGTTCTTTTCTTTAAGAGAAAAGGAAAATAAGATCTATTGGTGAAATCCTGACAGCCTGCCAAATATCCTAGTCTGTCACCTTATCTGCCCTTAAAATAGCTCATCTACTACTACCTTGGGGTCCCTTCTGATGAAACCTAGGTCCTTCATTTCCCTTTGATACCAAGACCTATAAAGCCTGACGTTCAACCAGCGGCACTGCCATGGGAGCTGAGAGTCACAGTGTTTCCATCTCTAGAGCCTGGTACATTTTGTTCCAAACCAGATCCCAAGAAGGTTGGAATGGGGAGCAACCTCTGTGTGGTGGGTATTGGAAAGACTTCCCCAGGGAGATTCGCCAAAGAACAAACCAAAGTTTCTTTGGGCAGCCCACCTCTTTGGACTTCAGTTTCTTTATTCATACACTGAAGTAATTTGAGTCAGTGGTTAGGGATGACTTTGCTCCCCAGGGACATTTGGCAGCAACTGGAGATATTTTTGGTTGTAACAGTGTGAAATAGGGCTATTGGCTTCCATGGATGCTGCCAAACATCCCGCAATGCATAGGACAGCCCCTCACAACAAAATAATTATTTGAATAAAATGTCAATAGTGTCAAGGTTGAGAAACTCCAGAGTAGATGATCTGTAAGTTACCTTCAGGCTATAAGAATATCTGCCCTTTTGCATGAGTGTTAAAAACTCATGTGAGCATGTGTAATTGGGACCTTCAGAGTGCTGATGACAAGGCCCAAGGTTCCAGGAGGGCATCCTGCTTCTGTTCCTACCTCTTGGGGCTCACTTTCTTGGCCAAGCAGACCCAGGGCCATCTGCTGACATCTTATCTGTCACCCCAGCATCAGCAGAACATTCATCATCAAGGAGGGTGTTTCGAGCTAGGGAAGCTTGATGGGGGACAGAGTCCGTGATGGCATCACTCCAAAAGTCCACCAGGTTATCACTGGTCACTGGACTTTGCTCAATGCCAGATATCTCTCATTATCTGGTGAACTCTGATCCTGTCTGTCAGCTATGCCTGCCAGGGATCCAGGACTGCAATCTTACTTCACTGTCTCAAGTCCATTTCTTTCCTCCTTTGGGACTTAGATCTGCCCGCTCTGAAGTCTTACCTTCCCTGGAGCTAGGGACTCAAGCTCTTCACTTCTCCCTGGAGACTTGGATTCACAGTCTTAAAGAGAGCATCAAGATTCAAGCTATGATGGATAAACAACAAATTTCTACTGTAGAGCCCAGGGAACTAGATTTAATCACTTGTAGTAACCTATAATGAAAAAGAATATGAAAAGGAATATATATGTATATGTATGACTGAAACATTATGCTGTACACCAGAAATTGACACAACATTATAAACTGACTATACTTCAATTTAAAAAAAAAGAAAAGAAAGATTCAAACTGTGAGCTCTTATGCCAGAATTTAGACTGCAAGAAAATGTTCAATGTGAATATTAATGGCACACATGGTACCTCTTCTCCCCCCTGCACCCATGGCAGACATCACTAATCAATCACAAAACTTTTCACCATGAAACTGGAGCATGGCTAAACATAGCAAAGCCACTTCCGGCTGGTCAGAGCTGGCATTCTCATTTTAATCAATTTGCCATCCCAGTCTCTGAACCATTCAACTGAAGATGGCAGCAGCAGTTGGGAGAGGCCAGGGGATGAGACCTTCAGCTAGATTGTAAGTTCCATGAGGGCGAGGACATGTCTGTTTCATTCACTAGTCTATCCCCAGGATACACAGGAGCAGCTCAATAAAAGTTTGTTGAATAAATGAAGAGCCTCCTACCTTGTGGTCTCCCTAAGATGCACACTGCATACTTGGCTCCAGGGGGTGGGTAGACTCTGATCTGTAGCTCATGTTCTGGGCTAACACTGGATAAAGCAGTGCTGGGAAAGGAAGGGAAGGAAGGAGGAAAGGTGATTTAGTGAGCTCCACTCTCTGGTACAAAAGTGAACTGTGGGGATGATGGTTTCCATTATTTCTAAAAGAAGGGTAATGGCTGGGAGCAAGAGCTTTGAAAGAATCTGGTTCTTGTGTAACTTCCCCACATTTATTCTTTTTATTATCCCTTCCCTGTGATGATTAGAGGGCTCTAGGTATTTTAAGCCATCATTTAGTGAGTGCTGTGTTTGAACAGCTTTATAAACGTTAACCTACTAGACAATCACAGAAGGTCAGTTCTCATTTTTCCCCCATTTCTCAGAAGCTGAGGCTCAGAGTGGTTAATTATATGCTCAGATGCACCGCTAGTGGGGAACTCAGCTCAGCTTCATGCCCAGGCCACTGTGCTTGCAAAGCCAGACCCACAAACCCTTCAGAGTCTGGGTGCCTGTGTTTGGTGGCTGTAGGGTGGGAGGGGAGGGTGTTCTAGTTCTCTGCCAAGTTGAAGGAGAGAGAAACCCCAAGGGAGGGAGCGGCAGAAGAGCATCTGAGGACCTGAGACCTCAGGGAAGGCAGAAAAGAGTCCCAGCAAGTTGGCCTCGATAAGGAATAGGTCCTTAGCACCCAACTCAGGGAAACTCCTGGGGAAGGTGGGATGACTTAGGGGTCCAGTGAGCTCTATTGTATTTCTGGTCTACCGCCCCATCATCCTCATCATGCCCTTGTTACTGCCACCCCATCCCTTAATCTACTATCTACCACCCTCTGGACCACTGTCCCACCATTTCCTGGCTGTCTCCCAAACCATTAGGGCTGCCAGATTTAGCAAATAAAAATACAGATTGGATGTGAGATTCAAATTACAGCAAATAATTTTTTTAGTATAAGTATGATCTATTGAATATTGGGGAGATACTTATACTGGGAAATTATTTGTTGTTAATATCTGAAATTCAAATTTAATTGGCCAGCATATAGTTTGTGTAACAATTCTATCCACTAGATAGAATTGCTGCTGGCTTGCTGCCTCATCACCCCTTGTTCTACTGCCCTACCATTGCCTGGTTTACTGCCCTTTGACTCCCAATGGAAGCTCCTGAGTAACTGTGTCACATATCCTGCCCAGAGCTGCCTGGTGATCTTTACCCAGCTCAGCCTCTCCTGGAGCTCTCCTTGAAGCAGTCAGCTGCAGCCCTGAGGAGAGAGCCTTAAGCACCCTTTCCCAAGTCTCTCAGGTCCTCCCAGGGGCTTGAGACTCTGGGGTGGTAGATTCAGGCTTCCTGTTGCGGGAACAGGGGGCTTCTGGCTGGCAAAGTAATCTAGCTAATGAGCCCCCAAAAACATCACCTTATGGTTTGGAAAACATCACTTCCCTAGCTCTGGACAAAAACAATCATCTTAAGGTGCTTAGAGGATGGGGGTGGGGGATGAGAGGCTGGTGGTGGTTGTTTGTTTCTCCCCCAGACTTGCCAACTGCAGACAGGATAGGTTAATGAGGTGTGAAAGTAGAATTCACCCAGGAAATGATGCACGGCCACCGCCTGGAGCATGTTCCTGAAGGCTGTAAAGCTCGGGGCTTGGACCTGGCAGAACCTGGAAGCTCACTGCTTGTTGTGGGGTGAGGGGCTGACCCCTCCCTTCAGACAGACCTGTAGAGACGGAAAAGGACTTGGCCTTCAGGCAGGAACCCCATAAGTTGAGAAAGACAGGAAAGATGGCAGGAGGAGGAATTAAAAGGAGATGTACTTTCCGTATCACCCAGTCCTTTTGTGCACGTGCGCGCGCGCACACACACACACACACACGGGCTCGCACATGCTCACAGCACAAGAGCTGAGAGCTGGTTCTCATACCTCTTCTGCTGCTCATGGTGAGCCATTTGCTTCCTCTGTCTGGGCCTCCGTGTGCTCATCTGTCAAATTTAAGTGAGGGACTAGAATCTCTCAGCCTTGTCTGTAAAGACCAGGGAGTTTGGTACCCCTACCTGACAATGAACTCCCTGAGGGTTCAATTCCTGGGTGACTGAGTACCCAGAACCCAGCCAGCCTTAGGCGGGCCCAGCAACACCAGCTTCTGCCGTGGCCACAGTCCCTAGACCTGGAGGCGACCCACAGAGCCAGGGGCATTTCTCAAATGTGAGATGGGACCCTCTCAGGCTGCTCTGGCAGATGCCACTGGAAGAACCTGCTTCGGAATTCAGGATGCTGAATTCCCAAGATGGTCACCCATGGGCACCCTGCACCGCCAGTGCCTTGGGACCAAGCAGGAGACCTTGCAGAGGGTGAGAACACATCTGGAGAGTGCCACTCCAAGTCATTCACACACTCACAGTCACTGTGAACGCCTTTCAGTTTAGCTTAATTAAGCCATCTGCCCACATTAAATGGAAAATTATCTCAATCACTCCTTTAATGCCAGAGGGAAGAAAGAGATAAAAAGAAACTGTCATCCCGTGAGTGGAGCTGAATGACCCTGCCCCGCCTACGGGACTCCTCCCCCTTCGTGAGAAACTGCCTCCAGTATTTACAAATCCTCCTCGTTCCCAAAACTCTGCCTCTATCTGTTGCTTCACTGCTCCCTTTTTTTTAGGGGGAGGGGAGGAGCCGGGCTCATGCAAGCCTGACCATAGGTAGGAAAAGATTAGAGCTTTTCTTAGTTTGTTTTCCCTCCACCTTGGGGCACTTGAGTGCCTGTGACATCATTCTCTTTCAATAAGCCTGTGTCCTTTTGGCCCTCCCTGAGCTCTTGGATCTGCAGAGGAAGCCCTGTGCACCCACAGGTTTGGGGACCCCAGTAGGGCATCACTAAAGTGACCGGTGACTTTCACTTGACTCTGCAGGTATGCAGCCGAGGCTGAAGGATGAAGGATGTCATTAGGGACATCCTGGGTTGTGTGCATATTGGGTGGGAGAGTCTCCCAGGGCAGAGGCACCTTTGCAGGGCTGCTGTGGACCAGGTGATGGCCGTTGCTCTGCTTTGAAGTCCCAGACAATGGATTTATAAGCATGCTTGTAGTTGTTCAAGCTCAAGAGACATTGACTTACAATCACTAAATCCTAAAACACGGATGAATCTGAAGCCGATATAAAACCAGGGAACAGAGCTCAATAGGGATAGAGTCACAATCATTAAACTCCTAAGAGACTGAGGAAGTCAAAGCAAATGTAAAACAGCGTGACATTCCTACCCGGTACCCCTTTTCTGGTATCAAGCTAACCCAGAGAACTAACAATCAGAAGGTTGCTTAGTAAGTATTGTGAAATTTGGCGGGCCAGTACATGGGTGGTAAAAGAATATATCAGAGACAAAGGAGGGAGATAGAAAAGAAGTTTATTGAGTATGCTGGTATAGGCAACAGCGGGCCACAGATGAGAGGTGTCTGTGTGCCCCAAGGGTTGGTTGCTGGGGTCTTTTATAAGGGAGGATAACTTTTAACTCCTTATGCTTATATGACATCGGGCACAAAGTGGGTCACAGGGTATGTGATTGACTCTTGCAGAAGCCTCTGATTGGTTGATGTTGAGGGAACAGAGAAGGGAGGGGATTGTGAAAGGGTAGGGCTAGGGATTTTGGTAGGGGGATGTGTCCATTCCTGGAGGCCAGGCTTCCAGGCATTGTAAGGTTGATCAATGTCTAGAGTAGTTAGTTCAGCCAGGCAGGTAGTTATTTAGAAAGGAATGTTCTTTGTTGACTTTAAAGGGCAGCAATTGGATGCTTGAGGGGCCTTGGAGCAGAAATCTGCCAGATATCTGTGGACTCCACAGTAAGTGTAGAGCAAAGGGACATTTTGTGAAGGCATTAGAAAATTGTGATCAGCTATATCTGACCCAGAGCAGTCTCTCCCTCCAGAGCCAGGGTGTCTCTTTCAGGTGAAAATGGAGTCCTCAGTCCTCAGACTGTGTTAGAGCAGGCAGATAGCTATGAAAGGGAGCAGGACTGTATGGGCCCCACTCCACCCCTGCCTCTTGCTCATAGAAAAGCTGAAGTCTCCCAGAGCCCCCTAAATCACAGAAGAGCAGGCTCAAGCCGTTGATTAGGACAAGCCTGCAGGCACTGAGGGACGGCAACGACTCGACTTGGACCACCTATCTCAGTGATTAACTGAGATTACCACCCTCTTCCTTTCCCTGCACGAGCACCTCTCTTTCCTTCTCTCTGCTTGAGCACTTTCCTTCCATTTCCCCTTCTGAGTAATAAAGCGTCTGTTCGCTTTGTCCCTCTGTCTCTGCTGCGTGAATTCTTTCACAGCAGTCAGCAAGGACCCACACTTTGGTGGGCTTTCTAATTCAGGGGTCCCTCCACCCACCAACAGCTAGATATGAGCAGAGAAAGGAGGACGTGGGCCAAATCGGAGGAAACCATACAGAATGTGAACAATGGGGTTCCTTGGGCAGAGAGAGAAAAACAGGAACCTCAGGACTGATAAGAAATCACACATTTTGGGGTGACAAGTGTCCTGGAGGCAAGCAAAGAAATGCGGTGAAAGGCAGGACTCTCCAGTGTCCAAATGTAACTTATTGCTCATTGTGCCCTCATTACAATAAAATTAGCCTTGCAGATTAGAAATACCCATTGTGCACTGACGCCATGACAGTTCTCATCGAGGCTAAATAAGGACAAAAATCCCTCTTCCTCTCTGGAAGGTGGAGTTGGGATGAAAATCAGGGAACACAATCCTACCGTCCCTCCTCAGTGAATATTCCACCCATTCATTTTTACAGTCTATGTAACCAACTTGCCGAAGAAACTCAGGGCAGCTGCTCACCTGAACCTACCCGCTCTCCCCTTGACAGCGTACCCTCTATTCCATAGTAAATCCTCACTTTACTTTTTTGACCCCTCTGCGTCATCTCTGAATTCTTTCTGTGACGAGGCAAGAACCTAATCATTGGCAACAACTTTCCCCTTTCCTGGCTCCGGGCAGACCACGGACCTCCAGCTCACACACCCTTTCTTCAGTCAGCTCCAGTGCTGTGGAATGGGCTGCAAGTCTCTTTACCTTCTTTTCAGTCCTGATCACCTCTTTAGGACTTGGCTATTTCCCAATCTCTTCATTACACATTTACAAAGCATAATTTAGTGTGGATCTTTTCTATAAATGGCTAAATTATCCATTTGGGGGTTTAATTTTAGCTATTTTACTTTCTTGAAAATGACTTAAGCTGCAGATTCTGGGAATATCTTTCTGTAGTGCTCTAGGTACATAGAGTCCTTGCAACGAATCGTAAGTCAGGCCACCTGCTCTCAGACAGGATTTTTCTATTGTTTCAGGGTGCACTTGGGTGTCTGTTTGAGGCATAGCTCAGCCACACGCTAGCTGTGTTACTCTGAGCAACTAAACCTCCAGGAGCCTTGGTTTCCTTGGGACAAAATGGGGATATTAATGATCTCACAGGGTGTGAGGATCAAGGAAGACTTAAAGTGTTGTCTCTCAATCATGCACTGGAAAGGACTGTGTCCTTACAGAAACATTCAAAACAGAGCTGTTCTGTGAGAACAACAGTCTTTACCCTCAGAGGCAGGGTTCTCCCGGAGAAGACTAACCTCATGTTGTTATTCATGCATAATGATAATAACTTCACAAACTGTATAATATTTTGAACATTTCAAAACTGCCTTAAGGCAGCCTGATGTGGTAGTGGAAAGAGACCAAAATTCAAGTCTGTTGCTGTCCATTAAAAAAAAAAAAAGAAAAAACCCAGAGAAAACTATCAGCCAAATTGCTCTGCCCTCTTGAGCTTCAGTTTTTTCCATCTGAAGGTGGGGAGAATGATAACCAAGGACGCCACCTGACTGCTTCACAGGGGATCAAGTGGTACCTGGGTCTGAAAGATGGAGGGCTTTGCTATGGAAATGAAAGGAAGTGTTTTCTCTGACCTTTGATCTCCCGTGTTAGTTTCCTAGGGCTGGGGTAACAAAACACCTTAAACTGAATGGCTTAAACAGTAGAAACTTATCTTCTCACAGGTCTGGAGGATGGAAGTCCCAAATCAGGGCCACCTCAGGGTGGGTTCCATCTGAAGCTGTGAGGGAGTCTGTTCCACGCCTCTGCCCTGGCTTCTGGAGGTTTGCTGGCAGCCCTGGTGTTCCGTGGCACGTAGAAGCATCCCCTGATCTCAGGCTCCATCTTCACAAGGCGTTCTCCCTGTTGTGTGTTTGTGTCCAAATTTCTCCCTTTTTCATAAAGACATCTGTCATATTGGATTCAGGGCCCACCCCTCTGCAGCATGACCTCATCTTAACTAATTACATCTGCAAAGATTCTATTTCTACATAAGATCGTATTCTAGGTACTGGGAGTTAAGATTTCAACATATGAATTTTGTGGGGAGGGGGGACACAATTCAACCCCTAACACCCCCATTAACCCATCTGAGCCTCCTTGGCAGTGGGCAGCCCAGAACACACAGTGGGGTCAGGTGCAGGGGATGGGGTGAGGTGGGAGGTTTTAATTCTTTCAGGCAGATTCAGCTCTCAGCTGAATTGAGACTTCTACCATCTTTTTTATTAAATACTTCAACATTTATTGAAACATATTCCAGATACAGAGAGTATAAAAATAAATAAGATATTGTCCTTGATTCCAAGGGAAAAGAGAGACATGTAAGCAAATCATCGAAAGGCAGTATGATTCATGCAGTAAGAGATGTATGTGGCAAAAAAGATGGGGTCCAGGATAGTATTATCCAGGAAGGCTTCTAGGAGGTGGTAACATTAGTGCTGAACTTTGAATATGACTAGGAGTTTTCCAAGCAGGCAGGAGGCAGAGGCATTTCAATCAGAGGAAAAGAGCCATGGAAAGGAAGTATAAGAGCCCAGCTTGGTCTGGCTAGATGTGCGTGCGGGCTACGGGGGACAGAGGTCAAAGGTAGGTTGGGTCACATATTAAGGGGATTATCCACAACCTAAGAATATGAACTTTATCCTATGGCATAGCCATGGGAAAACTCTTTCTCTGCTGTAAGCTCTGAGCAGGCAGTGATCTCACTGGTTGTGGAAAATGAGGCCAGAGTGGTGGCAGGAGCTAGCATGGTGGCTGGTAGATAGTAGGCACCTGATAAATAAGTGAATGAACGAATGAATGGCTTTGTAACAGCAGAGAGGAATGAGAGGAGAGACTTAAGAGTGAGACGAATGTGGAAGTGAGACAGGAGGGAAGCAGGCGGGGCACAACCGCTAAAAGAATGACACAGCAACTAGCACCAAGATGGCAGAAGATCCAACTGCCGGCAGATTTGAGCTTCGTTATACATCATACGTTAGTATGATAATTGGTGCTCCCACAGGTGCCGTGACAGTTTCAAGGCTGACCAGAAAAGGTCCAGAAACGGGTGATGGCCCAATTCCTGGGAATCCCAGCCCCTTCCCCGAAGTAGCTGGAATAATCCTCCCACTTGTCAGCATATGAAGTTACCAAGCCCGCACCCTGAGACATGTCTCTCTCGCCTTTGGAGAGAGCCCACACTCCGTCTATGGAGTGTGTATCTGCTTTTACCTTAAACTAAGCACCCCGTGCCTCGTGGCCTCTCTGGCCTTCTGAGATGGCCTGCATTCTGTCTATGGAGTATGTATCTCTCTGAATAAATCTGCCTTCACTCGACTATGGCTCGCTCTTGAATTCTTTCCTGTGAGAAACCAAGGACCCTCACTTGGCAGGGTGTATCCCAAGGACTCAACAAAGACCTGGGACACAACCGTTTCTTCACGCCCCATTTTCCTGCAACAGCAGCAGAAAAATACAGACAGGATGATTTTCCATAGACCAGGCAAGTGCTGTGAAAATCTGAATGAACCTCCAGGAAGAGGAGGGATGCCTAGGGCTTTAAATGGGATGAAAGGAAGGTGGGAAAGGCGACAAGACATTTGTAGGGCCCTAGGTTGGAGGTCGAGGGAGTTCCTGCCTATTGAGCTCCATTATCTCTCCGAAGCCTGACTTCTGAAGGTAAGGAGCGAAGGGGCTGTAAGAGCAAGCAGTGAAGAGTGGGAGGAGCTAAGAGCTGGGCTGTGCGGCCCCAAGGTCAAAGGGGGATGCTGACTGTGGTCATGAGCCAAGTGTGGGGATTTGGAAGGCAGGTGCAGTAGAAGGAAAAAAGGGGGTCTATAGTGGATATAATAGTGTCCTCCCCAAATTCATGTCCATCCAGAACCTCAGAATATGACCTTGTTTGAATGTAGGTAAGAACTGAGATGAGATCAAACTGGATGAAAGTGGGCTCTAAATCCAATGACTGATGTCATTATAAGAGGAGAAGAGGACACACAGGGAAGAAAGCCATGTGAAGATGAGGCAGAGGCTGGAGTTATGCTGCCACAAGCCGAGAGATGCCAGGAACCACCAGGGGCTGGAAGAGGCAAAGAAGGATTTTCCTCTAGAGCTTTCAGAGGGAGCGTGGTCCTGCTACCTCCTTGATTTTGGACTTCTGGCCTCTAGACTGCGAGACAATTTCCCATTGTTTTAAGCACCCCCAGCTTATGGTACTTTGTGACAACAGCCCTAGGACACTAACACAGGGCTGGACCACAAGGGTTGGGTCAAATGGTCAACCAAGGAGCAGCGATCAGGTTGAGGGGGGGCAAGGTCAGGAGGGGCTGATAGATTCAGAGGGGTTGAGAGCTGAAGGTCTTGGGGAAGAATGAGGGGTTTAGGGTATTGATTGAATAAAATTACACAACCTAAAAGTTGAGAGTTAGTTTTATTTGGCAGACTTTCTGAGGGCTCCAAGCCCAAGAGGCAGCCTCTCAGATAGCTCTGAGGGACTGCTCCAAAGAGGTAAAGGAGGGGCCAGGATATATAGGGGTTTTGGCAAAGGAGATGAGGAAAACCAGACATCTCAAGTTAATGAATTTAGTGCTTTTCTATGTATGGGAAGATGCAAGAGTCTGGGCTCTTTGAAATCATTCCTTTCGAACGCACCTTAGCTATCTAGGGCCAGAAGCCTGTTCTTTCCAACCTGAGTTCCCTCAGGGGCACCAGTGGGGGTGGCTGCAGTGGCTGATTTGTCTCCATCCTGAGTTCCCTTAGGGCTCACCATCTGGGGTGGCTGTGGTGGCTGTAGAGGCTGATAGCTTGATGGCCCCAGCATCCTTTGTTTGCTGATACTGCAGGCAACATTTTTCATCCACAAGGGAACAGCTGAAAGGACAGGAGATTTGCAGCCAGAGAGTGGCATATTTGAAATTGAGGTTTCAGAAGCGGAGCAGTTCCAGGTGATGCCAGGCACTGTCAGATCAGTCTCTCCTAGAGAACGAAAGCTACCAACAAAATAAATTATAATAAAGCAATTCCCCCTAAACCAGCAAGGCAGTTTACTCAACCTCAAGTCTGCATTTTAAATTCAAGGCCTAGTGAGGAGCTTACATTTTCTTCCAAGGAATTACTATTAGCTCTCTCCATTTCGTGGCATTTTCAGACACTGCCTGAGAGTCTGTGTGTTCTAGGAAGGAGAGTGTGTGGGCAGGGGAGGGCCCAGGGTGCCCAAATCACAGCCCAGGAGCAGATCTTCCCAGGCCTGGCCCAGACTTTCAGAGGGAGGCCTACCCTGGGGCTTACAGAAAGGCGTATGCTTCTGATGACCTCCAGGACGTCCAGTGGCAGAGAAAACAAAACACAATATAATGGCAGTCAGTGTAAACTTGGGCCAATTAAGGAAATTCAGAAGGAAAAACCGCAAGCAGAATCTGAAGGCAATTAAGTGGCATCCGCAGTGCATGCCAGAGAAACACTCTGAGTTGCTCCGGGGCCAGGAATCACTCAATTAAACAGCAAAAGTCCAATGGGAAATGGAGGACCAGTGCTTCCTCCTCTCAGACCTGAAGCGCCTTAGACCTGGCCCTCTTGTCTCCCCCCATGTGCCCCCTGCTCCCAGCTTCTCCCCCAGGCCCCACCCCGAGACCAAACTCCAGCACAGCCCTCCCCCTCCCCGGGGACCCAACACGGATGGATCCTCCCCCTCCGCTTAGCTCTGGTCCTAGTCCAGGCTGTTTCCTATCCTTCCCACCCAGGAGCTTCCTAGAGGAGCTACAGGGGGCTCTTGTCTCTACCTCTTCCAGATATGACCCCCTAATGTGTAAACAAGAAAGAGCAGGTGTTTGTTCTGAGTGGGAAGCGGAGAGGCAATGTGGAGGCTACAGTTCCTTCCATTCCCGGTGCCTGGGCCAGGCCTAGAGGGCTCTGACCTTGTGCCAACCTCTTAAGTCCCTACACAGTCCCGCAGGAGTGTCAGGGGTATAACGACTAGCCCACTCTCTTTTCCCCACCACGTCCCGGGCCCCTCTTCCTCCTTAGCCTCTCCCCAACTTTCTCCAAATCCACCATGTGGGAGGGATGGGTTGGGGGCAGGGCAATTTCGCTTTCACAGCCCAGTGCCAGGATCAGCTAAGTGCTATTCCAAGCACCTTGTTTTCCATAACGGAAATGTAATCAACGGAGGCAGTTCTCTCCCAGGAGACAGCTGATCTCCCAGAGCGTCGCGTTCATCTTCTCCGGGTACTCACACAGGTCAGGAGAGATCTGTCTTATTCCCTTCTCCCCGAGCTTCTCCCCATTCATAGCTGGGAATGTTGGCTTTCAAGCAGCTCTTCCATGTGAGAAAAGCCAGAGGCTGGTGAGAGGATGGGAACCTGGGTAGGCAAAGTGGCAGAATATGTCAAAGAGCTGTGACAGTTTCTAGGTTATCAGCTGTCTGGGATGGCATGGGGAGGGGGGGTGATTATTTTGAGTCACCACTGATGAATTATTTATGGAGCTGTGAAGGGAAACACTGCAGAGTAAAGCAGAGAAGCAGCAACTGATTTAAGACCCAGGCTCTCTAGTCCTCACATTATTGCCTTGCAGTGCACGGTGGGCAAGTCCTTTACCCTCCAGGTAAGAGAGAACTTCTGGCTGAACCCCACATACCAAAGATGAGGAAGTGGAAAGGCTGAGCTGCCCTGCACTGCAATTCCAGATGGACAGAGGCGAGGATGTCAGGAGCCCACCTCCAGTGCCTGCCCACTGTCCTGTGATCACGAGTTAGTTTGGGAAAGCCCTGGACCTTTCTGATCAGCAAAGAAGCCATTGACCTTCCTTCCAAGTAGCCCCAAGAGGAGCAGCCTCAGGTGGACGTTAGGAGGCGTGGTCAGGCCCCAGCAGGAAACAGAAACACATTCAGTTGGGATGATGAAGGCAAGTGATGAAGGAACCACTTGCAAGGGTGTGACAGAATTAAGGAACTCAACAAGGAATACTGAGGCAGCAGGAAGCTCTCTCCACCCTCAGACCTGAAATGGTTTTCTCAGGACCCAGGGAGAGCTGGAGCCAGGCGAGCAGAGGGAGCTGTAGTCATAGAATCAATGCGAGGCAGGGAAGGAGCGAGTGGAACAAATACTCCGACCTCTCTGACTTCTCCTCCCAAGCTTCCTGTTCATCTAACCCAAATTGGCAGGTGGAGGGCAAGGCAGCCCTGTGATGCCATCCACAGAGCGGAACTGCTGAAGCATGGAGCAGGCAGAAAATGGGTTTTGGGGTGGGAACAAAGCAAAATCACAAGGCCGGCAGAGGGGGTGTTGTAGATGGTAGCTGCTTATAGCTGTGTGATTTGGGGCAAGCCATTCCACTCTCTGAGTCTGGTTTTCTTCTTGGGGCTAACTGATTTTTAAAAATTTTATTCATTTATCTTTTTTGAAGGAAGTGTAGTCAATTTACAATGTTAATTTCAGGTGTACAGCAAAGTGACTTAGTTATACAGATACATACATATTTTTCTTTTCCATTATAGCTTATTATAAGAAATTGAACATAGTTCCCTGTATTACACAGTAGGTACTTGTTTATCTATTTTATATATGGTAGTGTGTATCTATTCATCTTTGGGGATAATTATACACTCTTAACGGAGTAGTTACGAGGATTAAATGAGATGCCTTATGTGAGAGCATCCACTATATACTAGGTGCTTATCAAAGTCAGTTTCCCTTCCCTTCAGAGGCCCCCTTCCAAGCTCTGCTGAATCAGAGGCACCACGGTATAATGGAATGGAGAAAATGTACAGGCTTCAGATTTAGGCACTGGCTCCATAGCTAACAGCTGTATGACCTTGGGCAAGTCACTTACCCTCTCTAAATTTGTTTTCTTAGTAGTAAAAAAAAAAAAGAGCACTGTGAGTCGTTGTGAGGATTAGAAATTATTTACGTTCAGGCACCTAGTAAGGTACTGGGTCATGGTAGGCGGGCCCTGTAGTCAGACTAATTCAAATCCCATATTCCTACTTGTTAACCACGTGACCTTGGACACTTTTTGGATCTCTCTGAGCCTCAGTTTTTTAATCTTTAAAATGGGGGTAATAAGAGCATCTTTCTCTTAGAATTGTGAAAATGAAATGAAGTAAAGGGCATACAACATGCCAGGCAAAGAGTCTGCCCTCAAATTTGCTGTCATTACTGATAGCACTCTTGAGATGTTTCTTTCCCCAGTCAAACATCCGACCCATCTACCTACTCAGACCCCAAGGTTTTTACTTGAGAAAAGTAAGTATAGATGGGAGGAGAACAGACAGCTGATCTAGAGGGGATGGGTTCAAGGCAGGAGGATGACTCAGTCTGATTGGCAAATTCCCTGGCCCGGCACACACAAACAGGCATGAGGTTTATTTAGTTCAGCACTCAGCCTGTAACTCTCCCTGATGGGTCACCCAGAGAACAGGAAGGACTGTCCTGTTTTCTGTCCCCACCCCAGGCCATCTTATGCCTTGTCGTGACTCTGGCTGGCTTTCAGCTGGGTGAAAACCAAGGGTAGGGATTGCACAGTATGACTAAATCTGGAACTGTGTCCCCCCAGTAATAATGTGCTGAACACTCACTACATACTAGGCACATCGGAGACTTAACATAATTACCTCTTGTCCATTTCAACAACACTGTGAAATTAGTATTGTTGGAATAGTAACATTAGTAATATTGGAAGTTGAAGCCCAAAGAGGTTAGGGAACTTGGCCAACATCACACGGACTGTAATTGGCAGAGTCTTCATTTGAAATCAGGTCTGATTGTTCCCAAAGTGCAAGCTCAGGCAGCCATGCCAGGTGGCCTCCCAGAAGTCTGGCCCATGTGTTGAACATCAGTGGAGGGGCTGGGAAGAGAATGGGAAGACAGGAATGAGGAAGGGGCCTGGAGCAGATGTGTGAGTAGCGTGGTCTGCCATCTCTGGTCTTTTCCCTAGAAGGTCTGGATACTGAGGACCCCTGGGGCACATTCCTCTCTGATACTCTGCGAGCCAGACCCTAACAACCAGGACCCCGGAGAGAAGAAAGATCAGTCTTCTGTTACCCAGGCTTCAGAATTTGATCCTTTCCTCCTCCCCATCTCAGTCCCTTGGGTCCTTAATCGCTTTTCCTACCCTGAGCTGCAGAAAGCATTGTGGTTAATGTCTTCCTATGCTAATCGTCTTCATGGTGTGTCCCAGGGGATGCCTGGAGAGCAAGGGTGGGCTTTCAGATAGCAGTACAGGGAACACTTTCTTACCTCACACACCCATGTGCCTTTGAGCACTTAATGTGCGGGTCCATCAGGCTGGTCTGTAGTCTCAGGTTTGGGCTGACTGATCAAAGGGTTGTGGGGAGGGGCAGCCGGACCCCTACAACCTCAGTCAGCCAGCCTCTTCAGAGCACAGGTGCCCTTCTTGGGACCTCTGTAGCCAGGACAAGAGGAGAGAAGCAGAGAAACCCAGGGGCACCAGCGTGGTGAAAGGGCCTGGGCATGGAGTTGCATGGGAGGGGGAAGCATATGGCCCTGCATCCCTCAGAACTGGACCCCAAGGCCGTGTTCTAATTCATTGATTTTTCCACTGATTCCACAGTCAGTTACAGAGCACTTATTTTGGTGGGAGCCCTGTGTGGGCTGAATCTGACCCTCAAATTGCTCAGATCTAGGAGGAGTGATAAAACATGTACATGCCCCAAAATGCCAAAGCATGAAATTTATTTAGACCTGTCTTTGGCATTCATGAGAGTTACAAGGGGTCAGAAGAGGGAAAGAGAGCTGGTAGCGGGAGCGGGGATCTTACCCTGCGGTAAGGACAGCATCTTACCCTGTGCCAGTCGGTGTTCTCAGTGCTTTGCATGTATTCACTCTTTTAATCCTCACAACTACCCTGTCATTTTACAGACAAGGAAACAGGCGTGGAGTGGCCGAATAACTTTCCCAAAGGCCCCAAACTGCTAAGTGGATTTGATCAGGTTGTGTGGTACTCTTAACCCCTAAGTCATCCGCCTGCTCCCCGCCTTGCCCTCATGTCTTACCGCCTGAGTGTTAAAATGCAGTTATAGAAATGAGCACCGACATCTTCACCGCTCTTGTGCTCGGTGTTAAAAAAATCACTGTATCTGCGGGCATGTTCCTGTGTGTTATTGCTAGATTATAAGCTACAGAGAATCTCATTCAGCTCCACTTATGAGTGTCTGCCAAGAGCCAGACACTGTTGTAGCTGCTTTTGCATATTCTGGGTCAATTATAGTGGTAATTTCCCCTGTTTTCCAGAGGAGGAAGATGGAAGACGGTCAGGGAAGAGACTTGCTATACCAGTACGTGTGGAACTAAGCTTAGGACATACTTCTTTTAACATCAACTTACTACTTTTAAACGTAAAGATTAACATGAATACTGTTGATCTTTACTCTGTGGAACCACATTCAGCACAGCCCAGAACCAGTATCTTTTTCATATGTTTTTGTTAGCTTGTTTTTGCATGTGAGGTAGGCTTTGTTTTCCTATTTTTCACTCTTTAGAACTAGCATCTTAACTCTTAACATTAAAGAGCATGGAGGTGAGGAATAGCTCAGTGGTGGAGCGCAGGCTTAGCATGTACAAGGTCCTAGGTTCAAATCCCAGGTACCTTCATTTAAAAAAAAGTATGAAGAAAAGAGAACACCCCCCCCAAAAAAGGCCTTAACCAAAAAATTAATATTTAAGAAAGAAAAGAGCACAGAACATGGGCTTTGGATTTGGCTCTGCATTCAAGTTTTCTGACTGTAAACTCGGGAAAATCTCCTCAAATCTCTGAACCTCAGTTTCCTCATCTAGAAAATGGGGATTATAATAACCAGCCGCACAAGGTTGTTGTGAGGATCACATTAAATAGCATACAGTACGTGCGGAGAACTGTGTATGTCACCCAGTGAATGGTAGCTGTCCCTATGGGATGCCACACAGCGGGGGTCCAATAAACACACGTTGGAATAAGGGGTTTTACACAGTAACCTAACACACAGTTTCATTTCATCCTGTCAGTAACCTTGTGAGATGGATATTCCCATTTCGAAGATAGATGGCCCACAAATAGTAAATGACAGAGCAGACTTAAATACATGACTCAGGACTCCCATCCAAGGGCCTTCCCCACCTTCTGTCATCTGTGCAATGGAGACAATGTTAGGTTGGGAGAGTCACATGATGGGATACCCAGAGCTGCTTTGTAAACAAAAGGACCACAAAATACCAGGGGTGATCCTGTGGTGCTTCCTCCCTGATGGTGAAGACAGGTTAGTGCCTCTAAGTCACATTTACTGAGGTGTGTTCCCAAACACATCAATCCCGTGAGGTGTTTCAAGGGGGGAAAAAAAAGGATTTTTTGGCCAAATTTTTTTGACTGTGGCCAGTCCAGCTTCATAGAGAGAACTCTATTTTGCTTATAAATCCCACCTAAAAAGTTCCTAGATTTTCAACTTGATTAGAAATTCTCTAACTGGAATTTGGCTGTTGGATCCAGGTGTATGCTGGTTTGAGCGAAGGTTTATTGGTTAAGCTATTGATGACAGCCCACCCCCTTGGGGCTGGGGGACGATAAGATCCTGAGAGTGAGGAGACTCGTGCTCCCTTTACCTAATGGGAACCCCATCTGGCTTTAGCTGTGTGAGCCCTGGGATCCAGGGTGCATCTTTGCGAGGTTGGCTTTACATGCTGACCTTACCCTAATCAGTTGCTGTCTACCCTTTACCTGACATAGGTAGATGCTCTCAACATCCTGAGTACCTGTCTTAGGTCCTATGTCTGCAGGTCCTAATCCATAGGGATCTTAGATGACCCACATCTTTTTACTTGGAAGATTACAATGTACATTAACACATTAAGGGCTCTAAGAAATGTTTTACTTGATCGTGGTTCTCTTTATCCTAAAACACCTATTAATATCCTACAACCCACATTGGGAAACATTGTCCTAATGGAAGAGATCCCAAGTCCATTGTCTTCATGGAAGAGAGCCCAAGTTTCACAAACCCGTTAATGAGGCACCATCTCTGAGTAATCAGTGAAAAGATGTCAAAGCTTACCATGGGCAAGGTCCTGTGGGAGAACGTGGAGAATGTGGGAGGCGGCAGAGCTGCACTTAGTCCCAGAGCCTACTCTCAAGGAATCCATGGCACGATTGAAGGAGGTAATGCACGCCACTGAGGCTCAAGGAGCGCAAGTGTGTTCTGGTGCCAAGGACGTGTAAGAAGGGCCCTGGTGGTGCTCTAGGCGATGCACCCAGGGAGGAGGCCAGGAGAGGAAAGGAACTGGATGGCAAACAGGTGAAAGTCCAGGAACCATGGGTGTTCCTTCAGAGAAGAAGAGGAAAGGCAACCCGACTTGGAAGCAAAGAAAGCAATCCCAAGTGAGGCTGCGAACCCAGCCAGGTACGCCAGCAGGTGTGGAGGAGGCAACTTGGCAGGGCCCCGCCTGAGTGAGTGGCGGAGTGGTGGAAGAGCAGCCACCGCCAAAGCCCTGCACAGAAGGAGCATCCATGAATAAGATGCCTTGGCTGCTCCCGGGGACGGGGGAGGCTGTGGGAAGCTGGTCCCAAGAGAGCAGTCCAGAGATGGAGGAGAGCTTGCGGGGCTCAGCTCTGAAATCTCTGACTCTTGGACTGTAAAGGGGGCAGTGGGTAGGGAGAAGTGGCTTACATCAGTTGTCCCCGAGATGATCCTTTGTACTTCCTGGTAGACCAGAAAACAATAAAGAGGAAAACAACAACAATAAAACTTAATCTGAGCTCAGCTTCATCCTGAGGGCTGAATGCTGGAAGTTAATCATCCAATAAATATTTATGGAGCATCTGCTCTGTGAAAGAGGCTATACCAGCCCCATCTGGGTCTCCAGCCTTCAGGGAGGAGAGGCTGGGGTCCAGGCCATGAATGGGAAATGACAGCTTTCAGTACCAAACGATGCTTGAAGGGCACTGGATAAATGGTATCAATCACAGGTCCTGTGTTCATTCTCTCATCTGTGTTCTGAGCCATGACCTACAATCTGGCTTCAGGCAGGGAGAAAGGCTCCCAGGCTGGTGGTCAGGGTGGGTGTCATTCCATTCAGCCAGCTGCTACGAAGAAGCCCACCTGGGTGGTGGGTGCTAGGGGTAGGTGCTGGAGAAATAAGGAAATTAAAACTGCAGACCTCACAGGGATGCTTTGACAGAACCAAAAAGGACCACTGCCACCTGTCTGGTGTTAGGAGATAAGGAATACGTCCCAGAGGTGGTATGCCTGAGCAGATTGGAAAGGTGATGGAGAGTGAGAGCGTTTCTTGAGCGGAAGAGAAATGAGTGGACTTAGCGCTAGCTCATGGGGAACTGTGAATAACATGGGCTATCCCCAGAGGAACAGGTCTCTCATAGAACCACCACATGTCATGTGTGAGCTTGTGGGGAAAAAGGGAGAGCAGTCTGGC
Source organism: Vicugna pacos (assembly GCF_048564905.1). NCBI lineage: Eukaryota > Metazoa > Chordata > Mammalia > Artiodactyla > Camelidae > Vicugna > Vicugna pacos. Next base: position 62,732,506 of record NC_132995.1, on the reverse strand, counting down.
CTGGTGAGAGGGTAGGGCTGGGGAAGAGGAAGAGGCTGTGACACACCTAAGTCCTGCTAGGGAGTCCGGCCTTCACTGGGGAGCCGTGGAGGGTCCACCGGAAGACGTTACACAGAGGAGGACACCTTAGCTTTGGCTTTTAGAAGGAGCTTCCTGGTGCCCATTCTAAGAAGGCCTAGGAGGCTTAGTGAGACTAGAGGCAGGAACTCAGGTAGGGCTTGAACCAGGACTTGAAGATGGCTGCAGTTCCGGCCAATGGAGAGTAGGGCAGCCTTAAAGGCTGGAGGAAAAGCTTGAGCTTGAGAAGAAGCTGACCCTGCATATGGGGCAGGAAGCCGACCAGGCCCATGTGGATTCCAGCCCACCGGCCTTACAGTCACACGGTGCTTCGCCTCTCTCTCAGGTAACTACCCTCTCACTGCCTTCAAATACTACTTTGGGGACCAGCCAACCTTGTATCCTGTAGAGAGGATGAAAACCAGCTCTCCCAGAGGGGAGGAGCATGAAGAAGAAGGAGAGAGGAGAAAAGAACTGCCCAGAGGAGGGAAGGGATGGGGGAGGTCCCTCTCCTCTAGCTGCCAAGGGAAGGGCAGGGGACAGTCTTGACTGTAGCGCAGACTCTGGGGACTCAGGTGTTGCCCAGTGCACTGGCAAGGCAGCCCTGGTCCTGGGGGTCCCTCAGGGACCGAGACAGACAGTCACGTCTACCGATAATGTTTGAAGCCATGAGAGGATGGCAGACAGTGACAACAGGCTTCGAAGCAGAGCTGGTTCAGCGGGTGTGGGAACTGGGAGAGGGGATGTGCTAGAAAGGAGCCAAGTGCTGACGATTCAAAATGAAGTTGAGGGGGGTGGTGGGGGGAGTGAGTGTGGTGGTGGGTGGACAGTAGGCATCAAAGCCTTTCCGGTTTAGACAGTCTGGGCATGGAGCAGATGAGTGGCAGATGCAATTACATTCCCCACCCTCAAGCTGCAAGCTGCAAGCTGCCCCGGAGCCTCTTGCCGCTGCTTTGGCCCGGCCCCGGTGGCTCAGACCCTCCCACTGACGAAGGAACAGTGACCAAAGCCTAACGCTTTAAAACCAGAGAACACAGGGTCCAAGCCCCTTCTGGAGCTCCAGCACTGGGACCACAAAGATTCGGTAATGCTTCCTGGCTGCCCAGCACTCTGACTGATTTCTTTTTCCAGACCTAGGGATGAAAGCAAATGAGGATTTCAGAGGCCCAAATCGCCCAGACCTGAGAGTAGAAATAGACCCACTGTTTACCCGGGGCTCGTCATAAGCCAAAGCTGGGATGGTGCGGAGCGCCCAGGACAGTGACAGGCAGAGCATGAGCAGACTCAGCCACAGTTACTGACAGCCCACCGCCTATCTTCCCTGGGCTGGGACTATGCCGACGCTATCCAGCTCAGTGGCTGCTAGCTGTCTGTGGCTGTTTACATTTAAATTAATTAAAATTTAATACAATTGAAAAGGTAGTTCCTCAGTCACACGAGCCCCACTTCAGGTGCCCCACGGCCACATGTGGCTGGCGGTTACCCTATTGGACAACATTTCTGTCATTGCAGGGAGTCCTGTTGGATGCTCTGTGATCCCAAAAGTAACAACGTAATTATAAAAATGAAAAGGCACACCTCTTATATCACACACGAAACAGGGTTCTTCGGCTCTGTTTCCTTGTTCTGTGTCCCTCCTCCTCAGGTCGCTGGGCTCCCTGCTCTCCCGTCCTCCCCTGACCTTCCTGAGCAGTGAGACCCCTCTTGCCTTCTGGCCTCCAGGTGGTCTCCTCTTCCTAGGCCCTGGCTCCTAGACTCTTCTTCCACAAAGATGGGGTGCAGGGGACACACATGGGTACTGCTGTGTGCAATGTGTGTCCTGGGCCCCTGCCTTCTCTCCTATCCTGGTGACCTGAGCTGGACCTAAGGCTCCCTGTCCTCACCTCATCTGAGCCCAGAGCTCGCCCTGAGTGACCAGGCCCTCGCCCTCTCCCCAGAGCATTCTCTAGGCCTCCAGGGCACCTCTTCCCTCAGGCCAAGAGATGCCACAGTTCTTGTGAAGCTCCAAGTTGAATCTGACCTGACTTCCCCACCAAATGTCTTCCCCAGGGGCCCCTGCTGCTAAGGCTAAGGAAGGGGGCGATTATTAAGGTTCCCCAGTGTGGGTTATTGTCCGAAGCCCTTCATGTCTCATCAAATTGTTTATTTCTCTGGTGCCTCTTCCCAACCCTCTACCACCAAATGGCCTGGGTGATTTGGGGTATGCAGCAGAGACTGCTGACAGATCACCAAATCTATTTCATCTCCTTCCTGGGCACACAGCTAAGCTTCACTTTCTAGCCTCTCTTGCAGCTGAGTGCATCCTTGGGAATGAGTTCTGGCCAATGGCATGTGAAACAGTGTGTGCCACTTCCGGCCCTGACCGTAAAGATGTCCCATGTACAGTCTCCGTGTTCTCTCCCCATCAGCTGGATGTTGGGACACAGGGCAGCCTCGTGCGGAAGACGGCAAATCCAAGGCCCTGAATAACTGTACAGAGCAGAATCCCACCCCCACCAACCTGAGCCTGCATTCGAGCGAAAAGGGCATTCACACATCTGTCCACAGGGTCCCCTCACATCTGGCCGGAGGTGTTCCTCCGGGCTCCCGGCTCCCAGTACTATTTCCGGTTAACAGGCAGGGCATGTCTGCCAAGAGGCTCTGTGGATAAAGGAACTTTTGCTTCCCCAGCCACTCTCCTGCCCATGTCACCTTTCAAGTGAGTCTATAAATTGCTTTGGACAATCTCCCTCCGGTCCTGAGGCCAGAAAGACCATTTCTGCCCCTGCAGGCTGGTTAACGACTTGGCTCCTGTCACTTGGCAAGCTTCTTCCTCTCTCACTGTAGAAAAATGAGCTGAGTGATGGTCAGAGGAGGGAGCAAGGACTTGGGCTGAGAGCAGGACCCTGTCTCTAGGTTATGAAAAGAGGCCCCTGACTCCTCCCTCCCCCTACATCTTGCAGGCAGAAACCTCTGCGTCAGTAAATTTTGACTTAAATTGTAGAGATCAGATGTGAGGCTCAGAAAGACCCTGCCTGATTTGACAAAAAGGCCCAGGGCTCTGCCAACAGAAGGCTTTCCTTGTACCATCTCTGGTACTTCCCAGCTGCCCCCACCCCGAGGGCTGAGATTGAGATGGAGGACAGTCTCCACAGACTGTGCCATGGGTCTGGGGTCCCCCTGCTTCCACTGCTCTCTGCTTCCTTCTGGATGGGGTCTTCGCGAAGCCTGTGCTCCAGCTAAAGACATTTCAGTCCAAACAGCAGTAGAAGGAGTTTCTTAAACTAGATGATGGAGCTTCGTCAAGTGCTCATCAAGCCATAAATGAACAGCTGCCTCCTGCCTTGAGCCCAATGCCTGGATTATTCATTCTTTTTGGCTTTCAGAGCCTCCTTTTGCATCCAGACAGAAGCTGTTTCTTCCACAGCCACCTTCGTTTGTAATGTCCCCCCCTCATCCACTGCATGCCCCTGCCCCCGCCCAGCGTTTTCCTTATTCTGGTTGAGTAGGCGTGTCTCTCTGTTTTCCAGGCTCCTTCTTTCATCCTGGACAGAGTCTCTGGGACACTGCTTCAGGCTTCTCTCACTTTTAACCAACACCTTTCCGCCTCTTGTCCCAGCAGCCTTACGCCCATTGGGTTGGCTTCTCTCCATTATACTGAACTTTCCTTAAAATATCTCCTTCCTTTCTATCTATCTCTATTCCACCATGCTCTAAGAAGTAAGCAAGTTTGGTCTTTCGCAGCATCCCTCTTTTTGCATGTCTCCCATGGCTACTTCTTTCTTTCCTTGTCACCAGCATCCACTTTGTCCAGTCTCCACCCCTTCAGGTGTTATATTAAACATCATTTACTGACTGTCTAATGTATGCCAGGCGCTGTGAAGATGCTTCGCTTGCATTTTTAAATTTCATCCTCTTGAAGGTAGATACCATTGTCCCATTTTAGAAGTGAGGAGACCAAGGACAGCCCAGAGAGGTTGAGTCATTTGCCCAGGGTCACGCAGTCAGTGGGAGTAGGGATTCGGACGGAAGTCTGTCATGCAGTCTACTCAACTCTGCCTAACGCACCCCTCAACTCAACAAACATTTATCAAAAAACTCTGGTGTGCAAAGCACTATGGGTAATGGTTACTTGGAGGGGAAACAAAGATAAATAAAACAAGATCTTGCCCATGTCCTCCAAGAGTGTCCACTTAGTGCCAGAGCCAGATGTGTAAATGATGTGTAAATACATGTAACACTTGGAAGGTGTAAGGGACCAGCATAACCACAGTGTTCTGAGCGCGTAGGAGAAGGAGAAACTATTATTGTGAGGGATGTGTGCCCCCTTCAGGAGGGTCTTGCTTATCTAAACAAAAATCTAAAGATAGATGAGATCGTATTTCATGGAAGGACCCTCCAGCCCCTGCAGGAAACTGGAAATTGTTGCAGAGTATCTTGGATGTTAACTCTTGGGTTCTGGGTCAGATCATTGATTTTGACCTTCAGCAAGGAACCTAACGTCTTGGAGCCTCAGTTTCTTTACCTGCAAAATGAGGAGATACATACTAGCATGCCTCATAGGAATGCTGGGAGGCTTAATTGTATCCTCCAATTCTACGCCATGAAGAATAGAATTTATTGAACATCTTCTTAGAGTCAGGTGGTTTCACACAGGTTAACTCACCCAGTTCTCAGAAGCAAGCTGTAAGCTCTGCTTAGCATGGTTGGTGGTCTTTGTCTTTAGCAGATGATGGAGCCCAGGCTCAGGGGGTTCTGAAATTTGCTCAAGGTCATCTGAGAGGCCTTCACCAGGACTTCAGTGGGCTCTGCCTGGCTCTGCAAGGACCTTGCTTTTTCCTTTCCATGAGTCACCAATAAGTCACCAATAAGTCCTGGAGTGGAGTTGCTGAGTGGAAGTGGAGGCATCAGGATCTGGGAGACCTTGGAGGACACCGAGTCCCAAGCTGAAGTGTCTGTGGAAGGAGAGGGCCGCTGGGCATTCTCCTGGTGGCCCTGCAAACACCAAGCTGTCTTCCTGCTTATGGTGGGGACAGGCGATCAGAGCAGCTGATTTCCCCTGGAAATGTCTACATTTCCAGCAAAATCTGCCCATGTTGCATGGGATGGGGGCCTGGGGGGATGTTGTCTATCCTTACTACAGGGCAATGGGAGGACCGTGGCATCTTATTGGGACAAATACAGGACTTGAAGATAGTTGGATGTGGATTCAAATCCCAGCTCCAAGCCTCAGAAGCTGGGCGACGTGGATGAGGCACTTCCGACTGGTCCCTGGTTTGCTTGTTTGTAGACAAGAATGATCATAGTCACCCCAGCCTCCAGTGACTCCAGAGAGAGGTCCCTAGGGCCAGCCAGTCAATGCATGGGGCACAGTTCACACAGTCAGGTGTACCCAGCATTCATGGTTGCTGAAATGAATGAGGTGGTTGTTTGGATGATCCATTGCCCAAGGGAGGAAAACAGACCTACCACCTGCCTGACAGAGGAGAGCAGCCAGCTCCGGCCACCACCTGGGAGCCCTTGGAGCCCCCTGGGATTGAGTTCTTCCCCGCCCCAGCCCCTTCCCCTTACCACTTGTTTGTGGTTCACACCACATGCATTTTTCATGGATCATAAAGTCCTCCAGGCCACATGTGACCCCTTTGATGACACCCCCACAGCTGCCAGCCAGTGCCACACACAGGACAAGATACAGCTCTGCTTATTGACTGACTGAGCCAGTGATGGGGGACCTGCTTTGGCCTCTGCTTGTTGGCCTTTGCAGAGCCTCCTCCTACCAATCCTTGTCCCCTCACATGGAATCCATCCCTCACCCAGGCCTTTTCAAACAGGAAACTTCCCCTGGGGCCCTGATCATTGTTTCCTTTCAGGGCTTCATCATTTCCCAGGTGGTTGAGGTGGATTTCAAAGCAAGGCCACAGAATGTGAGCTCCAGGCTGTTTTTTTTTTTTCACGGCTTCTGCCAGCCCTGCTGCTCCTCATCCATCCCTGAAAAGCTCCAGCTGGAACCAGATGCCAATAGGCCAAAGTCTCTGTTGCTTGGCCCTTTGCAGCATCCAAACCAGCAAACCAGGGGCTTCCCTGGGGCTGAGTGACCTCCTCTGGGCAGTGGGCCAGGGCCCAGCAAAGTGCTGCTGCTTTAGCTGCTGTGGCTGTGTGAGGCCTGGGCTCCATCCCAAAGAACGAGGGCCTGGCTCTGTGGCTAAGGATCTCGGAGCACAGGGCTACAGGGACCTGAGAGATCACCGAGCTCAATCTCTCTGGTGTCCAGAGGGGGACAGGAAGGGCCGAAGAGGCACAGCAACCAAGCTACGGTCACTCAAGAGGCAGAGGTGTGCTGGGCCACAGCCCTGTTCACCAGCCTTAAGCTATTTCCACCTGAAAGCTCCCGGTACCTGGACCAGAAGATTCCAAATACTGGCTTCCACCCCTTTCCTTTTGGGTCCTGCTGTTTGGCTTTCCCAGGAAAAAAAAAAGAAGGCTATTAGGGTAATTGTTGCTTTTCATTTCAGATTAGGAGGGACTAGAAAGAGGAGTATCTATAAGGAATACTATTATTGTCCCCATTTGGTAGATGAGGAAAACTGAGGCTAGCAGAAATGAAGTATATTGCCCAAGGTCTCACAGCTAGTGCTGGGATTCCAGCTCAGGCAACTTGCTTTATCACATTATACTGCCTGATCCCCCTCAACCTCAGAAGCACTGGCTGCTCCTTGGAGCCCCAGAGGCCAGGCTGGGGCTGGGAGAACTCAGCCCACTCACACCTGAGGCTGGCGAATGTAAGCATGGCCAGAGGTGAAGTAGGGAGGATGTGGGCACAGTGAAATGCCCTAGGTTTGGGCAGCTCACTGTAGGGGTCCAGCCCCTTTCTCCAAATAGTCACAGATGAAGATTCCAGAAGCAATTAAAAAAGATAGGAACTTTCCTTTCCCTGGTTCCACTGTTCTTTGAGCCTCAGTTTTTGTGGGGGGTTTTTTTGGTTGTTTTTAATCATTAAATTGGTGCTCCAATTAGTTCTCCAAGATGCCTTCCTCATTAACAGCCAACAAGTGTGGAGCAGTGTTCTGTGCCCTCATATAGAAGCGTCAGCACCCACCATCCCTCTCCCAGAGTCCTGGCTTCGAGGTCTTAGATGAGTGGAGAGAACACACAATCTGGAAGAAGCAGGTCCCTGACTTCAGGTTCAAGGGGGCCTTCTAACCATCATGGGGTCCATGGGAGGAACTAGAGTTTCAGAATCGGCTTCCTCCTCACTCCCTCCTCCAGGTCCCCTCTCATTCCAGGTCTGTTCCACCTCCCTAGTTTCTCAACCCTCAGAGACCTCAAAGCACCATGGCTTGAGGGTGGAGAGACATGCTTTCCCCAGGTCCTTGGACCTCTCTGCAGCGGGGTCCTGTGGGGTGAGAGGGCTATGGGGAGAGGTGCCGCCTAACCCCTGGCTTTTCCAGGAGAGTGTCCCTGCAGGATGAGTTCACACGGCCCAGATGACAGCACTGTGGCATCTGCTCCTCACTGCCATGCGCAAAAGGCTTCTGCTTCCACCACTGTGCTCAGACGATGTGCCCACCAGGATAGGAGGAGGTGAGGAGGGCAATGCTGTGACTCCTATTATTCTCCCTAATCTTTCTTTTTTCCAACGTTTGAATTAGTTTTTTATTTTTTTTTAGTGAAGTATAAATAGTTTACAATGTTGTGTTAATTTCTGGTGTACAGCATAGTGATTCAGTTTATATATATATATATAAAAAATATATATATATATATTCCTTTTCATATCTTTTTCATTATAGGCTGTTACAAGGTATTGAATATAGTTCCCTGTGCTATACAGGAGGCCTTTGTTGTTTATCTCTTTCATATATAGTCGTTAGTATCTGCAAATCCTGAACTTCCAATTTATCCCTTCACTCCCCTTTTCCACTCCTGGTTACTTAATCTTTATAATAGCACCACCCGTTTACAGAAAAGGAAACGAGGATGAAAATGACTCACCCAAGGGCCTATAGGATACAGGTGGCAAAATCAGGACACAAAGGCAAATCCGACTCCAGACTTGCCACATAACCACTGAGCTACCAGGTCTATCTAGCATTTGCTGACTGGCAGCCAGCCAGTTAGCCCTTCCCCAAAACCCCAAATGGAGGTTTCAACCTGCCCTGAGAGCCTCAGACTCCTCAGTGAGGTCACAGGTTCTTTCTGAAGCAAACCATCACACCAGCCCTGCCTTGGCAGGCCTTCTTCTTTGATACATGGCCTGGGATGTGTCCAGGTGCATGAAACCTTTTGCCAGGACCAGTTCCCTCCAGCCTTCTCCTGCCAGCCCCTAGCCAACCCAGGTTACCAGTCTCATCCTTCCTTCCACAAACAGGGATTACGTCTGCCAGTCCAGAGCCCTGAGGGTTCCGATGGCCCTGTCAGGTGGCATCTGAGAGCTACAGTCCTTGCTGGGAGACCCAAGGTGCCCACCGTCCTCGGAATGCTTGCGGCTTGGCAGGACCGATTGACCCAGTTTCCCCAGCGGGGAAGCTCAGCTCGCGGGCAGCGCAGTTTGCGAACTGTGTGTCTCTGCTGCCCTCTGCCGGTCGCCGGGCAGGAGGGTCTCAAGCTCTCGCGATCCCACTCGGGACCGTGGCGGGCATTGACTCTCAGGCCTGCAAATGTTTGCTGAATTAACTGATTTAGTAAGCGGATTGTTTACAGTTCCAGGCTCTGGGGCCTAAAGCTGCCAAAGAGACAGGGACTGCCCTTGGCAAAACAGTCAACTCCCAGAGCTGAGCCCGGGCTCTTGCTAGCTAGCCCCTTGGCTGACCTTTCCTCCCTTCCTGCCTGCCCTTCCTGTCCCCCTCCCTCACTGGCATGCTGCATTCCTAGGAAGAACTAAAATTTCCTAGGCCCAGGTCCACTAGTTTCTCCCCTCCTACCTCATTACAGTCTCCTCTACCACATCCCGCTTGAGTGGTCTCAAGTCTCTGCTTGAATGCCTCCAGTGACAGGGCACTCACTATCACAGTAGCCTTCCCCACTTTCTGAGAGCTATAATCAAACGAACTGTTTTCCTTTCTTCTAGACACTAAATCCGACCCTTGTTACTCCCCCTCAGAGACTCAGTACTTGCCTCTTGGGTGAGTCACTCAGAATTCTGACCTGGCTTCAGCTCCTTGAGGACGGCAGTCACATTCCTGAGAATTTTCTTTTCTCCACTCAGAGACACCGGGCTCTCCACTTTCGGAGACTCCCTTAAAAGGGAGAGTTTTGAAAACTAAAAGCCTGGGGGACATAGAGAGTAAATCTCCAATGGTGGAATTCTAGTCATTAGTCTGAAGACCTCCTGCCAGGCAACAATCAGCTTATTCCTCGGAGAAGCCCTAAATAACAAAATGCGGTCATTCTTTAACCACTAATTGTACAGTGTTTTAGATTTAGAATTTACAAAGCTCTTTTACAGGCACTCTATCTCAGTCAAGTGAAATTGTTTTCTTACCCATTTTCAGGATGCGAAAAGTGAGGACTCCGAGAGGGAAAATGCTGCACCCTTGAGCATTACAGTAAGCAGAAGACAGCCGGCATTCAGACCTGATCTTCTGATTCCAAGTCTAATATTCTTTCTACAAAAGCATTCATTGCTGCTTCTGCCTCCCGAGAAAATGTAAAAAGATCAAAAAAGGCAGGAAAAAAGTATCGAGGACTTAATATTTGCCAGACGCTGTTCTAAGGGCTTAATATGTATTAACTAAATGTTCAAAACAACCGTGTAAGATATGTACTATTATGAGGATTATTCTTCCCATTTTACTTACCAGGGTTAGTAAGTAAAAAGTCCAGCACACCGACCCACACAGTCCTTCTGTAGAGCCGGCCCTCCTAACCACCCCCCACAATGCTCCTTGCTTGCCTGGGTTTGTGCACACATCTTCGTTTCTCTCCTTGCCTCACATTTACCTGACCAATGGTCTGAGGGGAAAGTTCCTGGAGCTCTCCCCAGGGGCAGGGTGGCGAGACCTTCCTTCAGAGGCTCAGTGAGGTGGTAGTCGGGAGCCCAGTGATTGATTCAAATTCTGGCTCTGCACTTCCCAGCAGAGCAGCCTTGGGCAAGTCGATCAACCTCTCTTCTCCTTGGTTTCATCATCTGTTAAGGTGAAGGTAACACTAGCACCCACCCATTGGGTTCCTGTGGGTTATAAGTCAACATGTTTGTAAAGCACTTAGAGCAGGACATTTTTATTATTAAATTGGAACTTCTGGCCATTTGAGGTGACTGGGGCACAGCCTGGAGGGGGCGTTAAATGGGGGGCATCCCGTAGGGGCACATTTTGGAAGAGTCCTAGGGTCCGAAGGGAGAATGGGTGGAATGATGGGGGGTGGAGGGAGGAATGATGGAGGATTTGAATGACTTTCAGCAGGAACTGAAATTTTCCTGGAGTCATAAGTTCTATGAATTAAAAGGATCTTTCTGAGGCATCTAATCTAACCAGGCAGCACAGCAGGAGAGCAGGCAGGAGCCTCAGCCAAAGGCCTCGGAAGACCAGAAATTCCCTGCTTCCTGAGACCATGGGACAACTGCAATAAAGTCAATGACACTTGGGAGAAAGAAAAATACCATATGATCTCATTTATATATGGTATCAAGAAAAATGACACAAATGAAGTTATTTACAAAACAGAAAGAGACTCACAGACATGGAAAACAAACTGCTTACAGGCGGTGGGTGGAGGGATAAATTGGGAGTTTGGGATTTGCAGATACTAACTACTATATATAAAATAGATAAACAACAAGGTCCTACTGTATAGCACAGGGAACTATATTCAATACTTTGTAATAGCCTATAATGAAAAAGAATATTAAAAAAATATATGTCAACAACTGAATCACTATGCTGTACATCAGAAATTAACACAACATTGTAATCCAACTACACTTCAATTTAAAAAAAAAATAAACAACAAGAAAAAAGAAAAAAAAATCAATGACACTTGGGAGATGGGTTGGGAGAGGTTCCCTTTGGCCTCTTAAGGAATCTTGACAAGCAGCAATATTGAGTCCAGATGCCTTTACACCTGGCCTCAATTTGGTTTCATATCCTGTGAATTCTTAGGAATGATTCAAGTTGGCTGCGGAACTGTATGAATTCTAGGCTGATAGCTACCCTGATAATAATGGCCAACACTTATGGATTCCCAGGCACCAGGCACAATTCTGAACCCTCGCTTGTGTTAACTCATTAAATTTTTACATCATTGCTTTGACATTGGTTCAGCCCCACTTTACTTGAGAGGAAATGGACACACTGAGAGATTAAAATACTTGACTGTCACCAGGAAGTGAATAGTGATCCAAGTCAGAGAATGAGAACCAGACCCTCTGACTCCAGAACCAGTATTCTCAACCATGATGGAGAGCCAGTCAGTACTCTCATTTCAAAAATAATTGAAACTGTGTACTCTTTACTTCATCTCGAAATTTAACTGAACCTTTAAAGGTTTTAGAGAGGCAGGTTTCTCTTGCAGCTTGTGATCACATTTTCTCAGAGCCAAATGATGCCACAGATAGCATCCTTTACTCCTCCAGCAGGATCTGGGTGCCTGTTTTGTCCAGGCATTGTACTGGGGACACCTGGGGATGCTGCACAGAGCAACACAGACTCAATCTGTGCCTGGTGGAGTTTACATCCGGTGAGGCAGAGATACTGGGCAGGTAGTTATGCCAGCATACAATCCCACCCTACAATGGGGGTTCTGGGGGAAAAGTACAGGATGCTCTGAGAGTCCACAGTGGAAGCAGACACTGTCTTAGGACTGGTGGTGGAGAGGGCACATGGCAGGAAAGATTTTGCCTCTAGGTGAGTAAATGAAAGATTTCATATGAAAGAACATCTTTGTATAAATTATTTCTGAGTGCAAATAATGGACATGGACTCAAATTTCACTCAGAGAAAAAAGATTCCGTATTCACTTTCAACCTCTTGGAAAAGGCTCAGAGTGAGAGACACAGGAAGGCATCCATCAAGAAGTCTCCTGCGACTGCATAGTCCCTGAGTGGGCGAAGGGATGAGAAATGCTTCTCCGGTGTCCAGTGAGCTAGCATGAGAGTTTCTTCATGATTCCAGAACCTTACAGTGCCCTGGTTCTCCTTTAGAAAATGACAATTCATACACATTTACGGTGTGCCCCAGCCTTTAGTAGCAGAGTGATCTTGTTAGGAGCCCTGGCTTTGGGGTCCAGCTGACATGGGATAAGTTCCCTCATTCCTATTGGCCTCAGTCTCCACTCTACAAAATGGGTGAATAATAGTATCTACTTCCAGGTTAATGTGAGAAGTGATGAGATAATGCCTATGAAACACCATAGAATCATGCTGGATATACGGCAAGTGTTCAGCCAAGACTCCACCTAGCAGGTTAGGATATTGGGATAAATCTGTATTTCTCTCAAGACACAAGATAGAACTGAATTTCTTTTTAAATAAATACATTGTGTAAGTTCTCTCCATACCTTTGCTTCCTTCTTTTTTTCCTTTCCTTATTTATCTTATCTAATTCTGTGGACCTTCAGGGAGAAAGACCATGAGATAAACAATTGCTTGGAGCTCCTATGTAAAAAGAGAGAGAGTCAGTGTGAAAATTCCGTTCAGCATTCCCAATGGTTATTTATAAAAACCTACCCGGAGGGAAAAACAGAACTCTAACTATGAAAACCATATGGAAACTTCCATTTAGGGAGCTCCAAAGTGCTTTATTTTTAATTTTTTATTATGATTGTGGAGGCTATTGTTAAATTACAGGCTCTGTGGGGTGGTGGTAACATCCCATTGGATTTTGCCCACAACCTTTCTGGAGTCAAGGGAGGAGAAATTGCTGTGAGTGGCCCAAGCACACACAACGTTGCCTGGTGGTGGCTTTTGGCGGTGCGTTTCCAGGATGCCTTCCCTTGGGCCAAAGCAATAACGAGTCTACGAAGAGAAAGGTGACCCTATGGGGCATTCCTGCCTAGGTGTGCCCTGGGTGTCAGAAACCTGTATCTGGGTCCCTGATCCTCAGGGCAGGAAAACAGCTCTTGTTCCCACGGCTGCCAGAGAATGCACCATCATTTATCTCCCTCCTTCGGCAATGGCTGGAATGCTGCCTCTCCAGGCAAAAATAATTGCTTGCCATAATTACACTTGGCATTTGAGCAACACTTTATGGCCACTAATTAGTTAAATATACACAGCACCCTGTGAGACCAAAGAATCCCTGGCTCAGCTTTGTGGGGGAGGGGACAAAGGGATGGGGTAGAGGGTGGGACATTAGGCTATTACTTGAGTCAGAGTGGGCTGGTGCCCAGGCCCTGCTCCTGCTCCAGGCTCAGCACAGCCAGCTCTGCACAGCTAGCAAGGGTTTTAGCTTTTTTCAAGGAGGTGATGGCTTCCTAAGCCATTCATTCTGCTATGGTAATGGATACTGGAAACAGTAAGCTCTGAGTAATCTGTACATTAACCAGAGGCTCCAGTTAATGGATCATCAAACACCTCTTAAGCTCCAACTATGAGTATGTATGGACTTAATCTCTGTGCTGATGTCCTGGGGAAAAGGCATGCCTCCATTCCTCCCCTCAAAGGGTGTATAACCCAGCTGGGGTGATGTGAGGCCAAGTAACATACAGGAAATAACCAGAGAATAAGCCAAATTGGAGAGAGTGATCTGGAATGGAGTTTGCTAAAGGTTGAATGAAGAAGGGCTTGAAGTTGATTCTGAGACCACCAAGGAGAAGGCAATCTGCAGGTGGTATGATTGAAGAGAGGAGCAGGGTGCTGGTGAGGGTGGTGAATGTGGGGGACTCTGGGGCACGTGTCTACAGGCTGGTCAGTGAAGGGCTTGTTGCTTCCTGTGAGCGTGGTGAGCGGACACCTGCAGCTGTCAGCCCCTTCAGGGCTTCCCTAGCTTCAGACGCTGCCTTGCCCCAGATCATGGTCGTTTCCACAGTGGCCTATCTAATGACTGAACAATGCAGAAATATAAAGGCCTAGCCATTTCAGCTCATCCTGGGACAGCTCTGAAGGCCACAAGTTAGGGGGACACTCCAACTCCAGAGATCCCCATGGCGTCGGCTGAGGCTGTTGCTGGATCTGGTTGCAGGTCCCTTTTTTCTTCCTCCCAGTCTTAGTCCTTTCCCTTTCCTTCCACAAGTGTCAATCTCAAAGTCATTACTTAAGAAACACCCTACATGCTGAACTCTTTGAAGGGAACCTATTATCAGAAAGTTTGGGAAATGGACTTCCATGAGGGGCCCACTCCAGAATGTTGAGCAGGAAAGCGGGATGTGGGCTTTGGGAAAGACTAACCAGGCTAGAGCACGTACAGTGGGTAGGAGCAAGGGAGAAGGTAGAGGCAGGAAGACCAGCTCGGGGGCCAAGAGGTGAGGAGGAGTCAGCTGGACCTAGGGGAGGGCATGTGATGAAGAGAATCCAAGAGTCAATATGAAGAAGGAGAACAGACAGGATTTGGTAGCAGGTTCATTTTCAGAGAAAGAAGAGTCAGAGATAAAAGAGTTAGTCTATTTTATTTTTTAAGTTATTATTATTAACAAAATAATAAGACATGGGACAGAGGGATGTTGTCAGGAATTCTGTTTCAGACTTGAGTTTGAGTTGACCAAAGTACTTCCCAGTGAGATATCTTGTGGGTGGTTGTGTATCCAAAACAGAAGAGTAGATAAGAGGTCGGGATGGAAAAGCTTGATTTGGGAGCCATGTCAGTCTGTATCTTTCAAAGATGGCCACAGCAATATCTCCCACTGCATTGTGACCTGGCCACTGCCCCCATCAAGAAGTAGAGTCCAATTCCCTTGCCCTTGAATCTGGGCAGGCTTGTGAAAGCTTTAATTAATAGAGTACAGGGGAAGACCTGCTGTGTGACTTCTGGGTCAAAAAAGGCCATGGAGCTTCTGCCTGGTTGCGCTGGAATGAGGCCAGACTCCACGTAAGAAGCCTGACTGCCCTCGGACTGCCCTGCTGGAGAGGCCGGGTGTAGCGAATGAGAGTCAATGTCAACTGCCAGCCAAGTGAATGACTCATCTTGTATATCTAGCCCAGGTGAAATGACAGCTTCAGACTGCAACAACATGGGAGACCTCAGGTTTGAACAGCCCCGTGGAGCCCTTCTCAAATTCCTGGTCCCCAGTTGTTGTTAGCTACTAAGCACTGGGGTAGTTTGTTACAGAGCAGTAGTAAGAGGAGCAGGAATCATTAGCATGGGGAGAGTAGGACCTCATCATTGTGCCCTGCATGAACAGCTCCAATCTGTTCCACCCACTGAACTCTGCCTTCCCTACCGTGCCACCACTCCCCTTCCACAGAAATGCCAGGGTTTCTTCTTAAGTGGTTCCCAGATAATCTGATCAAATTACTTGTCTTGTTGAAAACCTTCCATGGTTCCAGATGGCTTGCAAAGTTCCTCAAATTTCAGTATGTACTGTAAGGCGGTAAGGTAGTTAATTGTAATGACCTTGGGGTGCCCATACATTTGGTCAAATGCATTCTGGATGTGTCTGTGAAAGGTGTGTATGAAGGAGATTAACATTTGAATTGGCAGACTGAATAAAACCAATTGTCCCCCTACCCCCACCCCAACATGGGTGAGCCTCAGCCAAACACTTAATTAGAATAAAAAGGCTGTGTAAAAGGCAACTCCTCTTGCCTGCCTGATTGAACTGGGACGTCGGTCTTTTCCTGCCTTCAGACTCAAACTGAAAATTTGGCGCTTCTTGGTTCTCCAGCTTGTTGGCTTTCGGACTGGAACTTATACCATCGGCTCTCCTGGTTCTCAGTTCTTTGGACTCGGACTGGAATTTATACTGTCAGCTCACCTGGATCTCCAGCTTGCCGACTGCAGGTCTTGGGACATATCTATCTACATCTATTTCAATATCTGTATCTATATCTGTATATATCATCTATCTATATGTACATCCTATTGATTCTGTTTCTCTGGAGAACCCTGACTAGTTCAGGTGGAGTCTGGGAATTTTCTTTTTAAACAAGATCCCCAGGTGATTTTGATCTGACATTGGTGACTAACCCTAACCTACAGGACAGTCCCTTACAACTCAATATTCTGCTCCTAGTTTTGTTAAACATAAAAATCTCCCCACTGCATATATCTGGAGGGAACTCTAATTTGAAAAGATACATGCATCTCAATGTTCATAGCAGCACTATATACAATAGCCAAGACATGGAAACAACCTAAATGTCCATTGACAGATGAGTGGATAAGGAAGTTGTGGTATATTTATACAATGGAATACTACTCAGCCATAAAAAAGAATAAAATAATGCCATTTGCAGCTACATGGATGGACTTGGAGATCGTCATTCTATGTGAAGTAAGCCAGAAAGACAAAGAAAAATACCATATGGTATCACTCATATGTGGAATCTAAAAAAAAAAAAGACACAAATGAGTTTATTTACAAAACAGAAACAGACTCACAGATATAGAAAACAAACTTATGGTTACCAAAGGGGAAAGGGGGAAGGGATAAATTGGGAGTTTAAGATTTGCAGATACTAACTACTATATATAAAATAAACAACAAGGTCCTACTGTATAGCACAGGGAACTATATTCAATATCTTGTAGTAACCTATAATGAAAAAGAATATGAAAGTGAATATATGTATGACTGAAACATTATGCTATACATCAGAAATTGACAAAACATTGTAAGCTGACTATACTTCAATTAATTAAAAAAAAAATCTCCTCACTACCTTCAAGAGGATAATGGCTTTGCTGCAGAACTTCAGTGTTCTTCTGTATTTATCTACTGGCTTTCATAGTTTGAGCTTTTGTTTTTGTAACTTGTATTACAAAAGCAATAAATTTCATTCTTATCCTTGATATAAAAATGTATAAAATTGAATCCATAAATTAATAATTTATGCAATGTGCTTTTAAATATGCATGTGCATAAACTTATAAATTAAATAGTAACAGCAAGAAAAAAAATCTCTTTCAGACAAAAATCCCCATCACTGTACCTTCCACACCCCTGGAGAATTTGATAATCTGGCCCACCAAGCTGAAAACCACTGCTTTAGCCAGTAGGGCTTCCTAAAAATCCTGTATTCATGTTATTCTCTCTGCGTGGAAGGCTTTTTGTTCCTTTGACATATACTTATTGAAGATTTAGTACGTGCCAGGCATTGTGCTATGCAATGCATCCCTCCCTCCCAGAGAGAAGCAATTGATTCTTTCTCTGAGGACCGTAACCCCGAGTCTGTACTTGTATCGTAGCCTCATCCTGCCATGATGTGTTAGTTGTGTTTCTTCCCTAGACTGTGCAGCTTCTCAGGTCAGGGATTGTTATCCTGTTCATCTTTGTATCTCAGTCACTGGCACAGTGCCTGATATTCAGTAGAAAACTCAATTAATGTTGATGAATGAGCTCATAAATAAATGATGATAGCCCAGTGTCTGGCACATCACAGATGATCAATAAATATTGGTTGAAATGCTCTTGAGTTGAAAGTGCAGGGGGAAGAGGGGTGGGAAGGGACAAACTGGGAATTCAAAATTTGTAGATACCGACAGGCATATATAGAATGGATAAACAAGATTATACTGTATAGCACAGGGAAATATATACAAGATCTTGTGGTAGCTCACAGCAAAAAAAAATGTGACAATGAATATATGTATGTTCATGTATAATTGAAAAATTGTGCTCTACACTGGAAATTGACACAACATTGTAAACTGACTATAACTCAATTAAAAAAAAAGAAAGTGCGGGTCACAGAAACAAGGGCAAGAAGGATTTCAAGGAGGGCTTGCTGAACACTGTTAAAAAGATACTAAAAGATCAAGGAGGGTAAACACTGGGTGGTGGCGGGGGGTGGAAGAAAACATTGGATTTGACAAAAAGGAAGTTAATGTTAAATCCTAGGAAAAAATGACAACTGACAAAATGTTGATCACAAAACCAACAAGTGAAGATCAGTACATACTTACCCTCAGAGTGTCAGCAGTACCTCTTGAAATCCTGTTACAGGGTGAGCTCCTGTGAACCCTGCAGTTTATCCCCCCCAAGTCTTCACAAACTAGCTGGTTAAAACGTCCATGCATTAACCACCAAAGCTTAAAAATCTTTCCCTCCCACTTGAATTGTAAGTTTGACCACACAATTATCCTTTCTAAGAGAAGCTGGGACCCCCCCCCCAAGCTGAGGGTTTATCACCCCAGGTATTTTCTCCTTCCATTCATTCTTTGAACAGGTGTTTATTGTACTACGAGCTGCCCTGAGTCCATCCTTCAGCTAATGGGGCAGCTTCTGTTCGTAGAGCTTGTTTGTATTTGTGGCTCCATTTGTCAAATCCTAAATCCTAGACTTGCCTGGATTCCCAGGACAGTTTAACTCTTGGGAAATTGCTCTTAGGAAACATTTAGAACTCGTCTTACCATTTGCTGTACCAAAAACAGCACTCGCGTGGGCAGCTAAGATATCTCCCTTGAGTAGAAACGTTGCCCAGAGTACATCCTAGGAAACCCGGGTTTACATTCTGCGGTCAAATTAAGTTGAAGGCTTCTCTACTGCAGGACTTGCTGGTCTTTTGTATGCAAAAATGTATGGGGGCAAGGGTGAAGGCTTGGATAACACAGTGTAAAGTGTTTTCTAAACTCATTTGACTTTTTTTCCTTGGGACCATTTCATGGGATTTTGGGAAATACTGACATAGATTATGTTCATTCATTCACTCAACAAAATTTTTGTGTGTCAGTGATGTGCCTCGTGGTGTGCTGAGAACTGTGGATAAAATGTTAAGTAACCAGACACACAGGGCTGTCCTTATGAAGACTTAGGGGGAGATAGACATAAATCAAATGCACTAAATTGTAAATCAAATAATTATAACAAATGTAAAATTGTCATTGTGACAGGTGCAATGAAGAAGCAGCATGTTACCTGGCAAATGAAAACCCATAATAGGGGACTTCAGTCTGGTCAGGAAAGGCTGCCCTGTGGAGATAATTTGGAAATGATCCCTGAAGTATGAATAGGAGTTCACATGGTGATAAGGGTGGAGAAGAGCATGTGCCCTGGGATGGGAGGGAGTTCAGTGAGTGTGTGGGACAGAAAGCAGGCCAGTGGGGGATGGGGAGTAAGATGAGGCTGGAATGGTAGAAAGGGGCAAACCATACGAGGCCTTTAGACCATGTTAGGAATTTTTGTCTTTGTCTGAGGAGCAAAGGAAACCATCAGCTGTGTGTTTTGGAAAGACCCTTCAAGCTGCTGAATGGAGAACTGATCAGAGGCGGGCCAGGGTGGATCTAGGTGGACTGTTCAGAGGCTACTGAGGTGGTCCAGGATGAGCTAATTTCATGATGGTGGTGGAAGAGATGATGACAAGAATTCATCCCCTCTGGTCTAGATCAAGTTCCTCTTCTTCAAACAGTTGAACCCACACAGAGCTGGCCTTGTAATAACACGCAGATACCCGTCCACTTCACCAGACATCTCCTCTTTGTGCCTGAGGGATTGGACGTGGGGAAGGGGGCAGTCTGCTCTCACTTCAATTCATTCAAGCAAAGCATTGTATAGAAATTTTTGTCCTAAGATTAGAGATGCTCTCTGGAGCATCTGTCATGATCCAGAGAGCTCCCACCTATAACCATGTTCTTTGAACTCTGTCTTTTACCCTATGTGACTATAGCTTTATTCCCTGGCATCTGGGAATTTCAAAGCTCGGAGGGGTCATAGAGATTACCTTCACCCTCAACTATATGGAAGAACTTCTTCTACATATCTGAAAACACCTCAATCAGGTATCAGTTCGCTCCATCACCAATTACACTATTAGGATGCTAGCTATAGCTGTCCAGCCCTGCCCCCAAGCCTCTGGGGTTTTCAGAGCTTAAACACTATCTCACAACTCATCCATATAATTTTTCACATTCTCATAGTTTACATACTAACTCATTTCCTCACAATAGCTTCAATTTACAGAGAGTTTAGGTGACATGTTCAAGGTTACAGAGTAAGGAAATTTAGGGTCAGCACCCTTTATTAAGCATTGCTTGGAACTTAATCGGAATTCTACACTATACATTTTATAGTGTCTAGAATTTTTACTATGAACACATAGAATTCCCCTGACTACCCCAGCCCATACTGAGCTCTTCTGGCACTAAGTTTTTATACTTAACTTAAATTTTTTTACATTTTAGTAATTCTTTGACTAATTTTAAGTGTACCTGATTTTTGTCTCCGTCCAGGCAAATTTTGGTTAGGGTGTCATACAATTTCTCCCTGTATTTTCACTATGCTGGGCACATAGAACATGCTTTAAAAAGATCGATTAACTGATTGACCAGTTAAAGGAGTTCATAATTTTTTTAAATGTCATGGAAATACTATCCATGGTCATGTTAATATGAATGTAAACATTTGCAGAAGTCTATTTTTTTTTTCCCACTAGGTTATTTGCATCTGGGTTGAGGGGCTGGTTTTCCTCAAAGCTGGCTGCTTCTTGGTAATAGTGGGCTCACAGAGATGGCTTGTGAGATCTCAGAAGTTAATTGCATTTGTGTGAGATACTCTATGTAATAAAC
Source organism: Vicugna pacos (assembly GCF_048564905.1). Classification (NCBI taxonomy): domain Eukaryota; kingdom Metazoa; phylum Chordata; class Mammalia; order Artiodactyla; family Camelidae; genus Vicugna; species Vicugna pacos. The sequence goes on along the minus strand of NC_132995.1, from coordinate 62,711,879 downwards.
ACCCTAGGAAATATAAAATCTACAACTTTGTGTCCAATTGAAATACAGTTGGTGACAGAAGCACTCACATTCTATTAACTTTATAACCTCACCAGTGTTTATAGGTGGATGGAATTTGACATGTGAGACACAGGACAACTACACAGAAAACACCATCAAGGGCTCTTTAAATCGGAATCTCCACCCAACACAGGGAGCAGCAAGAGAATTTTGCGGAATAGCCAATAAGAAGTAGCAAAGAAAGCTTTTATTGCCTCTGTCTTTAGAAGTTGCGTCCAATAACTGAGAGACCCTGAATTCCCATCTCCTTTGCAAGACACCCAATTTTCACCACTAAACTGCCTACAATCAAATGAAATACCCTCTTCCAGCTGCTATAAACCACTAAGGCTAAAGCACCATTTATCTTAAAGTAGGCAGATAGTAACACAGTTAACTATATATTTTCCTACTATATTGGTGACCTCAGGAACTGTCTACACCATTTGTTATGGAAGTTTTCCCTGTCAAAATTTTGTGTCTGTTCACAGCACAGGAGAGAATGGATACTGGGGAGGCAACCAGCAATGTCACCCCTAAGATGTAAAGATGACTTCAAATCAAATGCTTTTCAGGACTGGGAAAGAACCAAACCCTCTGGAGTACACATATTCTTCTTCTTAAATATTTGTAAAATACATTGGCTCTCTAGGCCTTGGTTTCCTTACCTGATGAAAAAGGGGATTATAAGCCTACCTGTCTCCTCAGGTTGTTGTGAGGGTGAAGCAAGCCAGTGTGGGGAGAGTTTTAGCACAGTGCCTAGTATGCAGTATGTGCTCAGTAAAGGCTGGCTTTTATTTGGATTATCTATCCGTAAATTGTATAATCTGATTTATTTGTTCAGATTTCAACCCGTGGGAAGGAGCGGCTGCTGCTAGAGAGCCATGTCATTTTCAACAATCTGATTCAAATGGGAGACAGTGGGAAAGCGCCCCACAGTGGTAGTTAGTGGACTTGCGTTCCATCCCACACCTTGCAGATTTATGCACCATATTCAGAAAGTCACGGGACATAGAATTACAGGATTTTATGGAAGGTAGATTCTGTCTCAAGAAGCTGGGACTCCAGAATTAGGCTCCCACTCCTTTCCCTTAGACTCGACTGTCTTCTTCCTTAAAACAAAGCAAACAAAAACTACCACCACCAGCGACAACTGTAATTAGCCTCTCTGAATCTTAGTTTCCCAATCTGCAGTTAAGATAATCATATTTACCTTAACTCATATGATTACTATGAGGATCAAATTGGATAATGTAAGTGAAATCATGAAATGACAGTTTTAACTGAATCTTGCTAAGTACCATGAGCTTTCCATGCATTGTGTCATGTGATTGACCCAGTAGGTAGTTGAGGAAGGGATTACTGGTGATCCCAGTGCTTGCTCTCTTCCTTTTCCTTAGAAATAAGGCCCCTGATTTCCAGCTGGGCCAAAGTAGATACAGAATACACTTCCCAGCCTTCCTTGTTAAGTGTGGCCAGAAGTCTACATTCTGGTGAATGAGACAGAAGTGGAATCTTAGTGAGTTACGTCCAGGTAGTGTCTTAAGAGGAGGAGAACCTGCTGATCCTCCTCCCATCTTCTGCCCCGCTGGTTTACCAACAATAAATGCTAGAGAGAGTGTGGAGAAAAAGGAAACCTCCTACAGTGTTGGTGGGAATATAAATTGGTGCAGCCACTATGGAGGACAGTATGGAGGTTCCTTAAAAAACTAAAAATAGACTTACCCTATGATCCAGCAATCCCACTCCTGGGCATATATCTGGAGAAAAATATAATTCAAAGAGACACCTGCACCCCAATGTTCATAGCAGCACTATTTACAATAGACAAAACATGGAAACAACCTAAATGTCCATCAACAGGTGACTGGATAAAGAAGATGTGGTATATTTATACAATGGAATACTACTCAGCCATAAAAACCGACAACATAATGCCATTTGCAGCAACATGGATGCTCCTAGAGAATGTCATTCTAAGTGAAGTAAGCCAGAAAGAGAAAGAAAAATACCATATGAGATCGCTCATATGTGGAATCTAAAAAACAAAAACAAACAAACAAACAAAAACAAAGCATAAATACAGGACAGAAATAGACTCATGGACAGAGAATACAGACTTGTGGTTACCAGGTGGGGGCGGGGTAGAGGGTGGGAAGGGATAGACTGGGATTTCAAAATTGTAGAATAGATAAACAAGATTACACTGTATAGCACAGGGAAATATACACAAAATGTTATGATAAATCACAGAGAAAAAAATGTGACAATGAGTGTGTATATGTCCATGTATGACTGAAAAATTGTACTGAACACTGGAATTTGACACAACACTGTAAAATGATTATGAATCAATAAAAATGTAAAAAAAAAAAAAAAGAGGAGGAGAACCTGCTGATCCTCCTCCCATCTTCTGCCCCGCTGGTTGACTGGAATGGTTATTTTATGGCTAAAACTTGAAAAGCCAGATTAGATCATGTGAAGCATAAGGACTGCAGGGCAACAAAATAGGAGGAAATGATTCATTTCTTGAAAGTTTTCTGAACCATTTAGAGTAAGTTGGAGCTATCATGTCCCTTTATTTACCCTTAAATATTTCAGCATGTATTTCTGAGATCAAAGGCAATATCTCTATAACTGCAGCATAATGATCAAAACCAGGAAATCCAACATCAATATATTATTATTAACTAACTCAGAATACATTTTCAACTTTCATTAGTTGTCCTAGTGTTGTCCTTTATAGCTTTGTCCCCACCTGGTATATAATATGGCATCTTGCATTGATTTTACTGTCACGTCTCTTTAGTTTTCTTTACTTTGGAAGAAATTTAACATCTATTCACATTTAACATTTATGCAAAAGTTTTAGCAAAATAAAAATAAAGCAGATTTCCTTAGCATAAGCATAACCAAAAAAACCCAAAAATGTAATAAATATCTTCCTAAATACAGAAACATTAGAAGCATTAAAACATTCCCTTTAAAAACAGGAATAATACAGGAGGGTTCACTATCACCCTACTTAACATTATGTCAAAGATTCTAATTAGCACAATAAACCGGAAAAACTTAAAATCATAGGATTAGAAAGGAAGAAATATTCATTACTTGAAGACAATATAATTGTCTACATAGAAAACTCAAAGTGACCTGGACAGTTTAGCAGGTGGCTGCATTTCAAATCACTGACAACAGAAAATTAGAAAGCACAACTTTTTTTTAAGATTCCATTAATGAATCATAATAAACCATAATAAAAGACAAGCAAGAGTATTCATAAAATTATAAAATTTTTGCCGAAGGAAATTATTTAAGATCTGACTAAATGAAAAGATCTCCCTGTTCCTTGGAAGGAAGACCTAATTTCATAAAGATGTCACTTTTGCCTAAATTAATTCATAGATTTAATGAAACACCAATCATAGATAGCTGTTCGTGAAACTTAAATTGATTCTAAAATTTATAAGAAAGAACAAAACTTTAATACAGTTGAAAATACTCATGGTAGGCTGAGGGAAATGAAGAGGGCTTCTTGGAAAAGATACAAAAAGTAAAAAAAAAAAAAGGTACAAAAAATGCAAACTGTAAAAGGCTGATAAACTCAATCTAACTTAAATTAAGAATTTTCATTGATTAAAAAACAAATTAAGTGAAAATATAGGCTGCAAACTAGAAAAATATGTTTGCCATATACATACCCTACAGAAGATTAGAATCAAGAGCACATGAAAAACTCCTATATGTATAAAAAAGCTATAACTCAATAGATAAGCAAGACTTATGAATCAATATTTCATAGATGAAGAAACACATACAGCCAGTTAACTTATAAAGACATATGTAACCTCATGAGCAGTCAGAGAAATAAACATCAAAAGCACAGAGAGATATTATTTGGCATCCATTTGTCTGGCAAAAAAAAAGAAAGTTTTAAAAAATGCCAATGACACAAATCCATAAGATCTCACACATTGCTAGTGAGACTGTAACTTGATTAAAAAAAAACAACTTTAAAAAAATTTGGCATTATCTTGTAAAATTGAGCTTTCAATATAGCCTTTAATCCAGTAATTCCACTCTGAGGTATCCCTTACCTGCCACCTCCCTATCCTATCCAAGAGAAATTTTTGCATGTGTGCTTCAGGACACATGAGTAAGAATCTTTACAGCAGCACTATACATAACAGCAGAAAACCAGGAAATGAATAAAGAAGAATGGACACATAAGTAGTGGTATATTCAATATAATGGAATATTTTATGGCAATAGAAATAAACTACAGCTAAATATGATAATATAGAAGAGTCATGGTAACATTATGAATGAAAAATGCAAGGCTCAGAAGATTACAAACACAAATTAGTAAAAGTAAAAAATAAGCAAAACTAAAATAATGTACTTTTAAAATTGAAGTATACTTGATTTACAATGTTATACAGCATAGTGATTCAGTTATACATATATATTCTTTTTCATTATAGGTTATTATAAGTTATTGAATATAGTTCCCTGTGCTCTACAGTAGGACCTTGTTATTCTAAAATAATATACTTTTAAGGTGCATGTGCACGCACATGCATATATACATACATGTGAATTCTTTAAGACTCCTTAAACATTTTTTTTAAGTTCTTAAAACAAGGGATTGCTAAATATCAGACTCAGGATAGCACCTTTCTATATGGGTAGGCAATGGATAAGGGAGGAGCATTTAGGTAGATGATGTAAGTTATCAGTAACTATTTCTTGGATTGAGTGGTAGGTTCTTGGGTATTCACTAGGTTCTTGATAAATAAATGAAAAGTTTAAAGGCCCGTGGATGGACCGCTGATGATGGTGTGTCATGAACTAAGGATTATGATTAATCCAATTCTATGTACAAGTTCAAAGAGAAGATACATTAGTAATAGCAATGCATGCTTACTATGTACCAGGCACTCTTCTAAGCTCTTTATACAGTCAGATGACACTCTAGTTGGTTGAATCCAAGGATGCAGAACCTGTGGATACTGAGGGCCAACTCTATGTTTTAACCCATTTAATCCTCCCAGTAAAGAGATTCTATGATTATTCCCATTTTATAGATAAGAAAATAAAAGCCCAGAGAGATTAACAGTAACTCTTCTGAGACCTACAGCAGAGCTGGGATTTAATCCAGGCTGGCTAGTTCCAGAGTTCATGCTCTTAACCATTGCCCTATAAAATGCCTAAATAAATTAAAGATATAATTACATCAGGGCTTAGTCATGTAAGAGAAATTATAGCAGAGGCTTTCCGTAACAGCGTTAGAGGATGAGCCACATACATAGCTCTTTAAATATACTAAAAACCACTGAATTGTATGCTTTAAATGGGTGAACTTTATCATATGTAAGTTATATCTTAATAAAGCTATTTAAAAAAAACCCCACAAACCACAAATAAGTGACTTTATAATGGACACTGTGTCCTAAATAATTGTTTGCTATTTTAGGGATTTCACATATGTCTGGGTAAAACACACGCTTTTTCTGCAGAGCAAACCCAAACAAACCTTACTGTCAGAAGACCATTCACTTTATGAAAGAAAATGAAGTGGAAAATTTTAATCCACTACCACGGGTGGGAAAAAAAATTTTAATTCCTAGCTTCAGGCCTTTTTACAGCTGCCAGGAAATCAAATGGCTCTCAGCTCCCAAGATAAATTTCATATTGCAAGAGTCATAATTTTCTCTGTGTGTATGGAGGAGACACAAACAATAAAACCTAGGAAGGAAGAGGGTGGAAAGAACATATTTGATTGAAAGCATACTGATATCTTTTAATTGCACAGCTTTCTTCCATGCACATAACTTTTATTTTGCTTTTTCTTTCAAATCTAAACAAATGGGATCTAATTAAACTTCAAAGCTTTTGCACAGCTAAGGATACCATCAACAAAATGAAAAGACAACCTACAGAATGGGAGAAAATATTTGCAAATTATGCAACTGACAAGGAACTAATACCCAAAATATACAAACAACTCATATACCTTAATATCAAAAAACCAAGTGACCCAATAATAAATGGGCAGAAGACTAAATAGACATCTCTTCAAAGAAGACATACAGATGGCCAACAAGCACATGAAAAGATGCTGAACATAACTGATAGAGAAATGCAAGTCAAAACTATGAGATATTACCTCACACCAGTCAGAATGGCCATCATTAAAAGTTTACCAACAATAAATGCTAGAGAGAGTGTGGAGAAAAAGGAACCCTCCTACAGTGTTGGTGGGAATATAAATTGGTGCAGCCACTATGGAGGACAGTATGGAGGTTCCTTAAAAAACTAAAAATAGACTTACCCTATGATCCAGCAATCCCACTCCTGGGCATATATCTGGAGAAAAATATAATTCAAAGAGACACATGCACACCAATGTTCACAGCAGCACTATTTACAATAGCCAAGACATGAAAACAACCTAAATGCCCATCGACAGAGGACTGGATAAAGAAGATGTGGTATACATATATATGTATGAATACTACTCAGCTATAAAAAGAATAGAATAATGCTATTTGCAGCAACGTGGATGAATCTCTAGATTGTCATTCTAAGTGAAGTAAGCCAGAAAGAGAAAGAAAAATGCCACTTGATATTACTTATATGTGGAATCAAAAAAAAAAAAAAGACACAAATGAACTTATCTACAAAACAGAAACAGACTCAGACATTGAGAACAAACTTATGGTTACCAGGGGGTACAGATGGTGGCAGGGATATACTGGGAATTTGAGAATTGCACCTCCTGGGGAGTAATGGAAATGTTAGCTATCTTGATTGTGTTGATGGTTTCATGGGTGTATACATCTATCAAAACTCATCAAATTGTACATCTGATATATGTGTAGTTTACTGTACAGGAACCATACCACAATAAATGTGTTTAAAAAATTAAAAAATGAAACTTCTTTTGGATGGCCAGTTGTGCTGTGTCTTGGATGGCTCTCCTGCTGGGCTGTGTCTTCCAGGGCCTGTGTGTTGGTTGTACAGCTCCAAGGGGCCAACACTGATGCCAGAATGGACTGTGGCTGGAAGCTTTTCTTCAACACTCTTGCTTGGTTTTTGACAAGGCACTAAAAGGAGAGATCCACATGTTGCTATGATGCTCAAGGAATCTGTTGGCAGCTTAACTCTGTTTTCATGACCGCTGAAAGAGCCTCTTCACCCAGGTCAGTTATCCTCACAAATCTGGCCGTAGATCACAAGGAGACCAGATGAAAGCCTGGACTGGACCTCAACAACTCCATCACCAACACTAGAAAAAGTGTTCAAAGTCTTGGCCCTCTAAACCATCGGTCACTTTTATCCTCTCTCCGCCCTCTCTAAAGCACATGTGTGAATGTAGGCTGATACAACCTCACTAAGCCGCTTCATACTTTAAAGGATGAAAAGGAAATGAAAACAAAATAAATCACTTATTTGAATTATAGCTTGGATCAACATACCATGTCATTATTCAGTTCTGTCGTAGACATACACACACGAACACACTCCACAGATATATTTTGGCTCTGTTATCGATGATGGAATCCAGGCCTTTTCTGTCTACCCACTAAATTTACCAGTCCTTTAGATACCAGACAGGCTATCAGCCCCCTTAGATAAGCCTTCCTGCAGCAGCCACAGGTGGGCAGTAGCTTCCATCAAGCTCCCAGGTATTTCGAAAGGCAAGCCACTAAGTCTAGCAAAGCCCCGGGCACTGCTACACATTACTGGTACCAGCTCCCTGAATTCTCTCCCTCAATTTCTGTGCTCCCTCAATCCCTATCATGAAGTTTGGGAAACTATACTTATTTGGTCATTATTTTGGTTTTTTTTTTTGATCAGTAAGCCACCTAAGCACGTCAATTTAAGCCAAAAATAGTCATCCTGGAGTCTAATTTGGATTGGCTATAATACTGAGTAAGGTAATCAGATAATGACTTAACTTCAGTTTTGTGTTGTGTTAATGTAATCTTGAAACAGATGAAAACCCCCTATGTAGTTTTTTCTTTCAAATGTGTTTTTTTCTTTTCTTTTTTTTATTCCCTAACATATAGATTTTTATCTTTAAGTATCATTTCCCACTAAAAGGAATCAGAACTACTTGGGGAAATGCCTGATGCCATGTCTGGGGCTGAAAATGTACCAGATGAGCCTGGAACAAAATAATGAAGAGGGGGAAGAGAGGGAAGAGGGGGAAGAGAGTGTAGATGAAACAAAATTGACATTTGAAAATTGCTGAAATTGAGTGTTGGGTACAATAGAATTTTTTATAGTATTCTACTTTTGTATATTTTTTAGTTTTTCCATAAAAAGGTTTTTATGGAAAAATAATCGTTTTGAAAAAAAAACAGCAATAGCATACACACGGTAAAACAAATTTTCTATTAATAATGTAAAAAGGTATACAATGAAAACTTTGAGTCTTTCTCCAGACTCTCACCTTCCCCCTCCTCAGCATGATCTTAGTAATAATCTCCTAAGTGTTCTCAATTGTTTCTATGAATATATATCAAAAAATGTACATACATATATACATCATTTTAAGACTACAAATAGTAGCATGTTATACACATCGTACTATGCCTTATGAAGTTATTTTAATAGCCAGTTTTAACACACCACAACATCATAGATTTTTATGTTTTTACATATTGGGCTTCCTTCAAGCTTCTCTGATCTAATCAAGAGATAAAAGTCTCACATCTTCACCTTCCTCGAGATTATTTAATAAGCAGAAGGATGGCTAAAGCAGGGCTAACAGGTTGCAGTCCCTAATCTTAAGTTTCAAGTTTAGGTTTCAGTTTGGGGGACGTTTAAAAGTATCCCACATTCTCTACTATAGATTAAATCTTGAGAGGTGTCGTTGAGGAGAGGATCAACACAAGAATCCTATTTATCTCTGCTGGGGAAGACAGCAGAAAACCTAACCCCTGTGGTGAACTCAGCACTACCTCCATTCACCAGACGGTGAGCGGCCGGACAGAGGCTGTACCAGTTCTCATCTTCGTACAGACAATAAAGCACCTTGTACAAGTGCTTTATTGTCTGACACAATAAAGGTCTTCGGAAAGAAAGTTGGGTTTTAGAGCGGTTACTGAAAGAGCCAAGAAATGGATTCAGAGACAGCAAGGTGGCCGTTCTAGTGAGATCCAGTCTAGACTAAACGGGGGTGGCGGGAGGTACAAGAAGCCCACAGAAAAAAAGGGACACGTCTGCGTGGGGCGTTAAGTTTTACTCAATTATTTAACAGGGAGGGGGAATAGGGGTATCACATTAAAAAAAAAAACCCAGCTATATTATGGGACTACAAAATCCAAACTCCACGAGAATTTGCAACATAAAACGGGAAGCCCAGACTTGTCCGCCGTGGCCCGACAGTCCCCGCCTAGCCCGCGGGAGGCGAAACTGGCAGCGTCAGTCAGTCCGCCGGGTTGCCTACGGGTACTCGGACGGGAACGGAGAGTGCCGAGGAGAGCCGACTCCCGAGCCAGGGCTGTTTCTCGGCTCCGCTGTTTCTCAGCTGCGGGACCCCAAGGGCCAGCGCCCGGCTTCCGCCCCGCCCGGGACGTTAGTGTGACCCGTGGCTTTGTGAACTGTGAACTCCGGGCCCCGCCTTCCCCGGAGGCTCCGGGCGGCGTTTTCTCGCCCACGGCGGGGTGGGGCTTTTTCGGGCTGTTCATGCGAGGCCAGAGAGGCTAAGGTGTCCGCTGGGCTCCCCGGGACGGCTTCCTGAGGGATTCGTAGGCCCCGACAGCCAGCAGGCCTGGCCGGCCTCTTGTTCCAAGCAGGTAGAAAGTAAGGACCCAGAAGTTTTGAGCTCTGAGGGCCAAAGTACAACCAACTACGCCGCGAGACCAAACTAACGCTGGAAGGGCGAACGCCAAAAACGCGGGGAGGCGGAGCTGGTTCCCGGTCACCATTTCGCGACGTCCAAGAGAGGTCGCAGAGCAAGCGCGTATTCTACTCTTTCACCTTCAGGGAGCCACCTCAGTATATGGGCCTACCTCTTTAAGCGAGTGATGGACAGTTATTTCATCCTATCAACTTCCTCGCCAACATCCAATCAGATTTAAATTTCTTTCAGCCGCCGGAGGAGTTGGAAGAAGGGGGTCGAAAGAGGGAGCCTTCTCTTTCTCGCGAGATCACTGTGAGCCGGCCTCTCAGAAAAAAACGCTAGCACTTATGACCCGACTTCCCAAATAGTAGATTAAAGGACGGGATCATAAACCAATGAAAGGGATGAGGAGGTGGGATCACTGCTTTCACTGCTCAAGAAGTACCGTTACAGGGCAGACTTTTTATCCAATCAACGCCTCCAGACTTCGGGTCAGGTGACCATAGAGTGCGAGGGGCGGAGCTACAGTCTGGCGCGAGGAACCGTTAAGATGGACAACGAATATAACCAATGAGGTACTCTGACTAGGGAGTTGGGAACCCAATAACAGTGGTCAGGCGGGCGCCTTCCCGGAGCGCGGGGAGATGTAAAGACAGACAAATAGTTTTCCCAATGAGACTGCAGAAGAGAGGAGATAATTGACCAATGGGGGCTGCGGGGCGGGACCCTTTGCCGCGGCGGAGTCCAAGATGGCGGCGTGCGGTTCCACTGTGTGAAGCGAGCGCGGGGCGGCGGGTTAATCAGCTCCGCGGAGAAGACCTCCGGCGACCCGCAACAATGAAGGGGAAAGAGCGCTCTCCAGTCAAGCCCAAACGTTCCCGTGGTGGTGAGGACTCGACTTCTCGCGGGGAGCGGAGCAAGAAGTTAGGGGGCTCTGGTGGCAGCAATGGGAGCAGCAGCGGAAAGACCGATAGCGGCGGCGGGTCGCGGCGCAGCCTTCATCTGGACAAGTCCAGCAGCCGAGGTGGTAGCCGGGAGTACGACACTGGTGGGGGCAGCTCCAGTAGCCGCTTGCATAGTTACAGCTCCCCAAGCACCAAAAATTCCTCGGGCGGGGGCGAGTCGCGCAGCAGCTCCCGGGGTGGAGGCGGGGAGTCACGTTCTTCTGGGGCCGCCTCTTCAGCTCCGGGCGGCGGGGACGGCGGGGAATACAAGACCCTGAAGATAAGCGAGTTGGGGTCCCAGCTGAGTGACGAAGCGGTGGAGGACGGACTGTTTCATGAGTTCAAACGCTTCGGTGATGTAAGTGTCAAAATCAGTCATCTCTCAGGTTCTGGCAGCGGGGATGAGCGAGTAGCCTTTGTGAACTTCCGGCGGCCAGAGGACGCGCGGGCGGCCAAGCATGCCAGAGGCCGCCTAGTGCTCTATGACCGGCCCCTGAAGATAGAAGCTGTGTATGTGAGTCGGCGCCGCAGCCGCTCCCCTTTAGACAAAGATTCTTATCCTCCATCAACCAGCGTGGTCGGGTCCTCCGTAGGTGGTCACCGGCACCCCCCTGGAGGAGGTGGTGGAGGCCAGAGATCGCTTTCTCCTGGTGGCGCAGCCTTGGGATACAGAGACTACCGGTTGCAGCAGTTGGCTCTTGGCCGCCTGCCCCCTCCACCTCCGCCACCATTGCCCCGAGAGCTGGAGAGAGAGCGAGACTACCCGTTCTACGAGAGAGTGCGACCAGCCTACAGTCTTGAGCCAAGGGTGGGAGCTGGAGCAGGTGCTGCTCCTTTCAGAGAAGTGGATGAGATCTCACCCGAGGATGATCAGCGAGCTAACCGGACGCTTTTCTTGGGCAACCTAGACATCACTGTGACAGAGAGTGACCTAAGAAGGGCTTTTGACCGTTTTGGAGTCATCACAGAAGTAGACATCAAGAGGCCTTCCCGGGGCCAGACCAGTACCTATGGCTTTCTCAAATTTGAGAACCTAGACATGTCTCACCGGGCCAAACTAGCAATGTCTGGCAAAATTATAATTCGGAATCCTATCAAAATTGGTTATGGCAAAGCTACACCTACCACCCGCCTCTGGGTAGGTGGCCTGGGTCCTTGGGTGCCCCTTGCTGCCCTGGCAAGGGAGTTTGACCGATTTGGCACCATCCGCACCATCGACTACCACAAAGGTGATAGCTGGGCATATATCCAGTACGAAAGCCTGGATGCAGCTCATGCTGCCTGGACCCATATGCGGGGCTTCCCACTTGGTGGCCCGGATCGTCGCCTTAGAGTAGACTTTGCAGACACAGAACATCGTTACCAGCAGCAATATTTGCAGCCTCTGCCCTTAACTCATTATGAACTGGTGACAGATGCTTTTGGACATCGGGCACCTGATCCTTTGAGGGGTGCTCGGGATAGGACGCCACCCTTACTATACAGAGATCGTGATAGAGATCTTTATCCCGACTCTGATTGGGTGCCACCCCCGCCCCCAGTCCGTGAACGCGGCACTCGGACTGCAGCCACTGCTGTGCCTGCTTATGAGCCACTGGATAGCCTGGATCGCAGGCGGGATGGCTGGTCCTTGGACCGGGACAGAGGTGAGCGAGATCTGCCCAGCAGCAGAGACCAACCGAGGAAGCGAAGGCTGCCTGAGGAGAGTGGGGGACGGCATTTGGATAGATCCCCTGAGAGTGACCGTCCACGAAAACGTCACTGCGCGCCTTCTCCTGACCGCAGTCCAGAATTGAGCAGTAGCCGGGATCGCTACAACAGCGACAATGATCGCTCTTCCCGTCTTCTTCTCTTGGAAAGGCCCTCTCCAATCAGAGACAGACGAGGTAGTTTGGAGAAGAGCCAGGGTGACAAGCGAGACCGTAAAAACTCTGCATCAGCTGAACGGGATAGGAAGCACCGGACAGCTGCTTCCACTGAGGGGAAAAGCCCTCTGAAAAAAGAAGACCGGTCTGATGGGAGCGCACCCAGCACCAGCACTGCTTCATCGAAGCTGAAGTCCCCTTCCCAGAAACAGGATGGTGGGACAGCCCCTACAGCAGCAGCCTCTCCCAAACTCTGTTTGGCCTGGCAGGGCATGCTTCTGTTGAAGAATAGCAACTTTCCTTCCAACATGCATCTGTTGCAGGGTGACCTTCAAGTGGCTAGTAGTCTTCTTGTGGAGGGCTCAACTGGAGGCAAAGTGGCCCAGCTCAAGATCACTCAGCGTCTCCGTTTGGACCAGCCCAAGTTGGATGAAGTCACTCGACGCATCAAAGTGGCAGGGCCCAATGGTTATGCCATTCTTCTGGCTGTGCCTGGAAGTTCTGATAGGTCTTCCTCTTCCTCAGCCACATCAGACACTGCCACCTCTACTCAGAGGCCACTTAGGAACCTTGTGTCCTATTTAAAGCAAAAGCAGGCTGCTGGGGTCATCAGCCTCCCTGTTGGGGGCAACAAAGACAAGGAAAACACCGGGGTCCTTCATGCCTTCCCACCCTGTGAGTTCTCCCAGCAGTTCCTGGATTCCCCTGCCAAGGCACTGGCCAAATCTGAAGAAGATTACCTGGTCATGATCATTGTCCGTGGTGCGTCTTAAAAGTCCATGTGTAACTTGTATTTAGTACTTTGAAATGGTTGTTTTGTGATGTGTAATGGGATACAGCATAAGATGAAATTTTCTTTTTAGTTGTTTAGTTGTAGCTTTTTTCTGTTTTCTTTCTTTTTTTTTATATTTTTATAAACCTCTTTAAAATAGAAGTCAGGAGAGTTTAGCTATTATTTTAAGTGAAAGGGATGCCCTGAAGGTAGGCAGGCAGGCAGATGAATTTACCTTAATTAGGAGTTCCCACTCTTATGAGTAAGTTTCCCTCTTTTTCTCAGCTTTTTTCTTTTTTAACCTTGAGCTTAAAAAAAATCCTCAAAGTTACAAAACGAAAAATTTGAAAAGTCAAGATTTGGAGAACAAAGCCCACTGACGATATAAAACAATATACACCTAAAAATGGCTCGATTGGTGATGTAGGTAAATAATTCCTATACCTGAAATGTTACTTGTGTGGCTGAAATTTGATCAGGGGTCTCAGAAGTATCAGCTGGTAGATTGTATAGCATTATGATTATTTTAATCAAGCATTTGAGTGTTTCTCTACAGATACATGGCTTATTCCCAGAGAGTTTGCTTTCACATACCATTTTTATCATTAGTTCTCGAGTTCTGTATCCCGTATATGCACTTTTGGTTTGTAGCTGTAACTGTTCAGCAAAAATTGAGGAGTATGTTACAAACCACATGTCTTATGCTTACACTAGTATGCAGGAAGTGAGTAGGTGCTTTTAAAATCAGAATTCTTTGGTCAGTTATTGGTGTGTGGTGGTGTTTTTACTGACTTTCCCAGAGACATTTAGCAGGTACAGTTCTGATTTAATTGTGCATATTTCAAAACTTGTGTTTTTCATCAGAGATGAGTTTTTATTTTTGTATCCATTCAAATTCCTGATTTCAATAATAGAAAGAAGAGTTGTCTGCAGGCTCATAAGTCATCTTTTGTTTCAGTGGGCATTAATCAGCCATATCTGTGAAATTTTTTTAAGTCATCATAACATGCCTTTGACAAATGCTCTTTTAAAATTTTGCTTGTATTTTTATTTTCATATTTGAACAGTATTGATGACTTTACATTACTGAAAATGTTTTGAATATCTTTGAAATTTTGTGTTGCATATTTTCACTGGTGTCTAACTGCAGAGAATTGAAATGTCAGCTTAGGAAAACCCTTTTTTTAGTGTTTAATTTTCCCAGACACCTGGAATTCTTACAAAATACTTCAGCCCATCCTCACAGTTTTTATCAGAACTGAATATTATATCAACTTCTGGTTCCTAACAAGGGCTTTTGCTGCTTAGTGGGTGATTTTCTTGTTTGTCTTTTTTCATCTACCCAGCCACCTCCACCCCTAGTTTCTCAGGTCATTTGTAAGTATATTTCCCCCCTTGATTTAAATGCTGAGAACTTGAGCTAAGGCCATTGATATTTAGTTATGATTAGAAACTTGAGGACCTTTGGATCATGGTCATGTTTCTATTCTGTGTAAGTGACTTATTGAAAGCCTGGCAGAACCCAACTGTTTTCTTTCTGTTATCAAAGCTGATAGTTTTGAAATAGCACCAATAATAACCCAGGGAAACGTCATGTAATTTTTAATTGTCCGTTATGACAGGTGTAATGCATGTCAGCATGAAAGCCTCATCACTGCTGTGTCATCCTTTTTGGTTTTCACTATACATTTATAAATTTCCTTTTTAAATTTGGAGGTTTTTGGGTTTTTTTGTTTTGTTTTTAAACTGGAAAAACTAGCCATTTTTGAGAGAAGAAATATACAAGGCTGTCTGCACAAAAGTTCTTGGTATGCCTGTAGGGTAAATTCTTGAAATCCTACAATTAAGGCTTTTGGTCTTTTTGTTTTTAAAAAGCTGTGCTTGATATGCTAATATGGAGTAGACACCTGTTCAGAGACTAGTGCAAGTGCGCAATCTGTGCATACATGGGGTCAGAGTACAATTTGTGGCTAGATACATTTTTCCAGTTTGAATAATCTCACTAACCATTAACTTTTGAATATCTTTTGATAAGATGGCTGGACAAATGATTTTACTCTTAGAGAGTGAAGTCCATGACATTTAATTTTACTCTAATCCAGAGTGTGTGTGGCTTTTTCTTCTTTTTTTCTTCTTTTCTTTTTTTCTTCTTTTTTTTAAAGTTGACGTGACAGCTTACTGAAGAGTACTGTGCTTTTTGCTCCATGTTTGTTTGAATCTTTATCTGACATCGCGGCTTTTGTTAGATCTGGGCAATTTGTGCTTCAGTGTTTTTGAAACAATGGCTTGATACCATTTCTAAATGTATGTATTATAACTAATTATGTTTAGTTTGGTGCTTACCTACAGAGTGCCATCATTCAGATGAATCTCTTACTTGTGTTGCCCATTCTGTTGTGCAGGTTTGTAATATTGGTGAACTACTTAAAGCTTCAGAGTGGAATGAAAGCTAAAGTAAAATTATCTGGTTCTAATTCTCATTAGCTAGAATTTCATAATCTCAACATTCGAAGTTCTTGGTAACAACCAGTTGTTTCTTTTACTTGAAAAAATATGTATTTGTTTAATTGATTTTTCTGGATCTCAATTCAAATGAATGGAAAGAATTTCTACAGTATATCATTAAATGACTTATTCAGTATTACTGGTAAAAAAACCCATCAAGCTAATTAAGATTTTTAGATCACAGTTTCAAAGTTTATGAAAAATTAAGCAATCATTTAGCTTCTAGCCAGTTTTTTAAAAAAATATAATTTTGTTGGTTGTACCTGGGATTCCTATAAAGAGTTTTCCTCACAAAAATTTAAATTCCTGGTTTGAGATGTATACTTTGACTCTCAATTGAGAGTTGATTGAGTTTTCCCTTTTAAGTATTACGTCTAAAAATCTCCATCCTCTGGCTGGTGTAAGCTTTTGTCACATTTTGAAGGTAATACACTCTGGCCCTTCTTAATTCAATTGGATCTTTTGAGATACAGTAGTAAAAGTAAGATGTGTGTTTGTTGCTTTCAGAGTTGAACACTTGTTTAGGTTTATTTAGAACCTATTTATGAGCAGATTTTCACTGACAGTTTTTTGTTGTTTCTTGTTTCTTTAATTTTAAATCCACTTTCTTCAGAGTGAAATTGCTCATTATGCAGGTGCAGCTTGAACTGCAGTTTGGGTCCGTATAGGAGCCATTCACCAAAAACTCTGTGGTAACAGAACTGGGAAATCCTCTCGAGAAGAGGGCCTTAATGACCTTTTTTGTGAGACAATTTTTGGAGGGAATTCCTGGACATTTTTTTTTTCTGTCTCTGCCACAGCATCTGGTTTTGAGATAGGAGTTATGTATAAGAACAAGAAGAGCAGCTGACCCTGTTAACATGCTGGTTTTAGTGATGGTTGTAGTGATGTGCCCAAAGGGAGAAAGGATTTCAGGTAACCACGGTGAACTGTCAAGACTAATGAGTTTTATATGTATGGTGTAAACAGAGTTGGAATGTAAAAGTCTACAGTGTTCTTTAGCTGTTTAGCAATTATTTGTATGAGTGTTTTCTTAAAATAACAGCTGCTGTCTTTGGTAACACAGATGAAGGTGGATTTTTAAAAGGCTTTGTACCTTGACCCCTTTCTACAATAACGGAGTTAAGTCTGAATTGCTCCGTATAATTTACAGAATAGAAGATAGAGGGGGTAAAATTTGACTAAACTCCACCTTTTTATAGTTTCATCTTTTAAGTTATATTTAGAATATATTGATTATAAATTGATTATACACTTGCTTTTTCTGAAAATTATTTTGACGTTTTACTCAGTTACATGAGTACAAAGGATATTTTCAGTCCTATAATCCTCACTTAATTGCAGTCTTTAAAAAAAATCCACCCTATTCTACTTGTTGTCTATTCATACGGTAAATTCATTTCAAGGTGTGTGTCAGTGGGTATTATTGGTGCTTTTTGAAGTCAAGGTGAACTTTCCAGGAAGGTCTTGTTAACGTTATGTTCATCTATAATGGCATAGGGGAAATATATATATTTTTAATATTGTAAACATTTGTACTGAATAACCTTTTTTCCCCCCCCCGCAAGCAAAACTGGTGAACAACGGATGAAGATATGGAATTCAAAGCTCTAATGGACCTTTTTGAAGAGAAGTTGTGGCCTATGTGGAGTTTACATGGGCCTCTTGATGGAAGAAAGCTAATCTGTTTAGTATTTGTGCATTTTACTAAAATGGCAGCTTAAAGTTGTGTATCTGCTATTGTGATGCCAATGCCGGTGTTTTAAGTGGAAAAAATGACCTTGCTTTGTGCTGTGTACACAAGATTTCTGGAAAAGTAAAGAAAAACCCTTTTTATGGCTCACACAGCTTAAAAGTAGCTGTCACTCAAACGTGCGCTCACAGTTGAGCTGCTTTTGTTTTATTCTAAATAAATTGTTTCTTTTGAGGAAAATGTTTTTCTGCCTGGAAGTGAATTGACGGCAAACCTTTGACCCCTTTGTTTGCAGCCGAGGGGGTACTTGCTGCTGCTCAGATCTTGTCTGTCTTGAGCAAGAAGCAAGGAGACCATCATTTTGACTATCACAGTGTGTCGATTCTGAAGGATCACTAGTGTTACTGTGACCCCCTTTGTTTGCAGTGAAGGGGATCCTTTGCTTCTCAGTCCTCAACGTGATGGGGAAATGGTGCTGTTTGCTGGCACACAAGAAGCCGGGGCAAGCACCGCTAAGCCTCACCACAGTGCACAAGTCGGGGGCTTTGCTGGTTTGAAGAGCCGGAGTTGCTGAAATTTAAGTTTTGATTTATTTTGTTCACCCATCACGTTTGGCCTTAGTTTCATTTTTAATTTGAAGAGAAGTTTGAAATTGCTTTATCTTGCACTTAACATTTGCACCAAATTGCCAAAAGAAGGAGAAATGCTCCG
The DNA here is from genome assembly GCF_048564905.1 of Vicugna pacos. Taxonomy (NCBI): domain Eukaryota; kingdom Metazoa; phylum Chordata; class Mammalia; order Artiodactyla; family Camelidae; genus Vicugna; species Vicugna pacos. Next base: position 62,693,494 of record NC_132995.1, on the reverse strand, counting down.
CTTGCTTTTTAAATGTTAATGATGATGTTAATAAAGCCTTTCCTGACACATTTGAGGAGCTCCTCCATCTCCAGGGGCTTCTCACCAGAGTTATGCAGTGATGGGTTTAGTCTGAATGGATGAAGAGTTCCTGAGAGCTAGCGTTTGTAATTAGAACCGTTACTTGGTATCTGTGCCTTATTTGACCTGTGGTTCCACATGCCTTGGATGTGCATGCACCGTGACGGTTTCATAGGTACGAACGCACACTCAGGCCCGGTCACTTCGGTTGGTAGTACAGATTGTGAGGAAAAAATGGAGGCATCCTTAAGGAGGAAAAAGTATTTGCCTTTAGTTCCTGCATTATCCTGTACAGGGGCTCCTGAGCTTTGGAAGCTGTTTCCAGTACAGGAGAACAACTCCCCTGTTTGCAGCAGGAGACTTCGGTGCACAGTGACAACGCTGGAGTTCAAGAGGAAGCCAGCAGTGCTGCACCTTTGGCTTCAGACACCACTGTTGTTTGCCAGTTTTAAACTTAACTAGTTAAAAGACGAAGACCACCTTGAAATGCAGGCTTGTTGGGCTTGTTTTGAATTTTAACCTCGGATGGAAGAGCCCTAGTGCTGTCTGTCTCCATACGGGATGATGCTTTCTTAGGCAACAGGTGATTATCAACAAAGGATGCCACGCTTATACTCTGCAAGGTGGTGTTCCAGTGGCAAACAGCTGTATAAACTCTTGTAACAGGTAAGAGGGTTTTTAGAGGTCAAAAAATGCATTATGATTAATAGGGTGAGGGCTTTTAATGTTTTGGGGGTATGTTTCTTGACGGGAAGTCTTTAGGCACTCTGTTGCTGTTACTGGCTTCCTTCTCTCACCGAAGTGTTGCATTAACAAAGTTGGGGGACTGGACTTTTGTTCTGCTTGGTATTTTAATTTTTTTTAAGTTTTAAAATTTATTTTACCATTTGAAAACTTCTTTTGATGTGGGAGCCAAAGTATTAAAATCTTGGTTATAGATTTGGATCTACAGAATTTTGACATTTTCTGTTAACCATAACTTTAACTGTTGGTGGTGATTTGTTGATGCTGGAAGAACTTAACTGGTATAAAAATGTTGCTTGTTACAAACACTGATTTTAAACCTCCAAGTTTATATTTTAGTATATAGCAAAAAAAAAAAGTATACTGTCAGACTGGGAATGATAGATAATTTAGCGAAAATGGTTAGTTTTTTCTTTTCCCCACAAGGAGATTTATTTAATTATAAAATTAGCCACAGTGAGCTTTAGGGAAGTGAATGGGAAGTGTTGAGAAAAATCTGACTTAAAAAAAATTAACTTTTTTTTTTTTTTTTAACATTGTCATTGTCTGTTTAGTCCTACCAGCGTCCTGAGCCCTTCCAGTCCCTCTGACATTAATCAAATGTGGGCTTTGGCAACTTAAAACAAGTACAACTTTTTTAGTGTATAATACAGCTTAGATTTCCTTGCTTTATTTTAAATGGGATCAAAAATTTTGAAAAGAATTTTTCTTTTTCATGAAACTTTTGTTGTTTGTCTCGTTCCAGAGGGGAAAAGTGAAGTACAGTGGTTTTCAGGTTCTCGGTATGTCATTTACAAGAATTTTAAAAACATCTGCTTATGAGTTGGCTGCCATTTATGAGTTAGCATTGCTAAATGATCTCATGCACATTTCTTTAAACAGTTTATACCTGTCGGAAATGTTAATTTCCAGTGTGTTTTCTTTTCTCTGGCTAGTCCATACTGAAAGCCCATTAAGTAGTTTTTCCAATTAGTAAAAAAATATTTAAAATCACCATAGCAATTTGAGGAAGACTGTGTTACGCTTCCTACATGTTTCTACATGTTTGGTGTCTTTCTAAGGTCTCAGGCTTCACCTCTCAAAAGCAAGAAAAAGATGTTGTATACAGGACATTTGTTTATTTGTATACGAAATCATGTCATGCAAAATGGATATGTACATAGCATGACAGTTTTTTGAAACTACTTACGAAATCGTTTTATTTCAAGCTGCACCATGAAGAAAAATGTTAATTGGGTTGAATGTTAGATCTAGAGTTCTGGTTTTATAAACTTGAAACTGCCCTTTTGAGTTATTTGTGTGGTTTTCCAGTGTCTTTTGTATGATCTAAATTTAGGACTCTTATAAAGGAAATAGTTCCAAGAAAACCTCTTGAGTTGACTTGTGCTCACTTTGAAAAGTCTGGTTGTATTAAGATTCAAAGTGGGGATTACTTCAACTTTAGTAAAACAATATAGATTTTATAAACTGCCACTTCTGTAGTTGAAGTCACATTTTTGTTTACAAGCTATTTATCTGAGGCACTTGTACTACATCTGTTTTTCTTTTTGCGATAGGATATATGGTTATGGTTTATCTGAACATCACCTCCATTTCCCATTTCAGTTTGCTCTTTAAGCTTTCCTGGTTAAAAGACCTTTCTACTTAAAAACTTGAATTATAGCCTAGTTCTAAGTTCTTAGCAGAGGAGTTTTATTGAATAACAAAATTCCTTCAAACCTCAGAAAGATTGTTGCTAAGAAGCAACCAAAAAAAGATTTTGGTCTTGAGGTAGAATTACTTAACATGTTTCTATAGCCAAATGCTGTGAAATGTATTAAGCATTCAGGTTGGCTTCCTGTATAAATTGAATGCTGGCTGTCTGTTTAAGAACTAAGATGCTGAGCATACAGAAGAAAGCATCAAACAGTCTCTACCCCTGTCAGCAACTTATACTCTAATTGGAGAAGCTAGATACAAACAGATATATAGTTAAATATCAGGGGAAGTTCACAGTTTAAGACAGCTATGGGAGATATGACACAGGCCAGTATTTGATCAATTGCTAATGGATTTTTACAGGTGATACGGGTATATGCATGGATATATGAACAATTTAAGCTGGGATGGTCAAGAAAGGCTTTACAAAATAATTTATTAGTTGGAGAAGAATATGGAATGGTGGAGGGAGATTGGGATTGCGATGTCAAGCAGACAGGAATGAATGATAATAAAACAGTTTGTTCATGAAGGGAAAGGATGCAGGCGGAGCCTAGAAAACTAGCAATATGGTTGAGTCAACAAAAATAGGGAATCCTGATAGGCAAGGCAGTTTTAGGTGGGAAATGAGGACGGATAGTCAGTTGGAGGCATGCTATTGTAAAGCAACAGGACTGATAATATCAATCATTTATTAAATACTTAAGGCCAAACATTCTGCCAAGCCCTATCCACACATTGTCTCTTCCAGGTTTCACCATGGATCACAGTCTGATAGCTGGAAGTGATAGAGCCAGGGTTCTAACCAGGCTTTTGTTCTAGCTAGGGCTCTTGGTCACTGTACTGTCATAGCTCACTAAATTATTTGGGGAGATTGGAATGAGATGAAAGCTGCAAACTTGAGAAAATGTCTGGACAGAGGATTTCAAACTATAGTGTATCAGCATTTGGGGTTCTTGGGAAACATATAGGCCCTTGGCTCTAACCCGAGACATTCTGGGATTTGTTAAGGCCAGCATGGCCCAGGAGTCTTTGTTCTTTTACATGCTCCTCAGGTAATTCTGATGTAGTCTTTGGTCAGTCCACATGTTGAGCAACACTGGACCACAGAGAGTAGAGTGTTGAGGTGTAAACTTGGGGTAATGTCCCATTTAAGGCATGGGAAGGGAATATGGTGCTGGAAAAGAGGCTCAGGTAGGGGAGCCGGAATAGTGTTCAGATTCTGAAGCTGAGAGGAGGAGCTTCCAGAAGATAAATTCAAAGCTGTTGCAGAGAAAAGCAGAATGAAACTGTAAATGCCATGGAATTTATCACTTAAAATTGTCACTTAAGTAATAGTTTTATAATCATGTAATTATTTTTCCCAGGAATTCAATCTAGCTTAGTATTTAAATTTGCCTTATAACAGTCTGTGAAGAAGGGCCACTGTTTAGTTTATGAAATGTAAAGGTATACCAGAAGAGTTGTGTGACTTGGCTAAGGAGTACACAGCCAGAAGCTAGCTGATTGAGATATCCTTGAGTTTTCAGTTAATCTAAAAAATAGTGTGATTGTAGTCTATCTTAAAAATGACAGTGATTCTAGGATTGAGTGAGTATATGTGTATGTACACATGTAAATTGTTTTCTACAAGTGAACCATGTCTACTACCTTCTAACTAAGTTACTAAAGGATTGAGACACAATGGAATTATAGGTAAAGCTGAATGTATCTTTGACTTGTAAATGGTTGAAAGATTTCTTATTTTGAATTATCTATACAAAGTTTATCTTTGATGTAGCTAATTATTTAAGTTCTTCAAATATTTAGGTACCTACCAAGCAGTATTCTAGATTGTGGGAGTATATTGGTGAAGAAAAAAGACAAGTTTCTTATTTCTCATGGAGCTTATATTCTGATAGAAGGGAGGTAGTACACTAAGTTAGGGTCTTGTTGCTAAGGACAGAGGGTTTAGACTGTATTCTGAAGCTGAATGCAGTGGAAAGCAGTTGGAGGTTTTAAACAGGGGAATGAAGTGATTTGATCTAGATTTGATGTCCTGTCTCAGGAAAGTAGCATATAAATTTATTTCAGATTTCTGTCAATTATTCCCAAGATCTAGAATAGTACCTGGTATATAATATGTACCCATATATTTGAAGAATTACTTAATCAGCTATACAGATTGAAGACACTGTAATTCAAAACAGGAAATCTTTCAACCATTTACAAGTCAAAAATAATGTTTCTTTCAAAGATAAATTAGCATTTCAGATTCTCTATGAGGCTGTGAATATATTCTTGCTCAGAGATAAGCAGTGTTCCTTTGTTTAAATACTGTAGTAGAGATTTTATTTCTTCTTCAGGCTCATAATTGTTGGCCACCCTGAGGGCTTCCTCCCGTACATTTTCGTTTTCTCAACATGTCATTTTTGATTCTTTCTGCTTTCAACAAACTGTCATGACAGTTTACACTGTAGTCACATATAGTTTCTGCTGTAACATACTGACTATATTTTCTATATTTCATAACTTTTAATTTTTCTAGTGGCATCATACTTCCATACTGAAAATCAATTTAGAAGGTCTTTCTGTGGAATGGCTGTCACCCTGTGCAAACCAGAAAGATGTGTGTATACAATTTTTAAGTGCTGAATTGGTATCTGATCTTTATTGGGTGACCAACAGATTTCCTTTTTCCCAAGAAAGGGGCATAATGAAAAACTTTAATGTATAAGCTTGTTAATACATCAGTGTCCAGGGTAGAACTATTACTACAGGTAAAAGTAACACTTTGAGGTACCATATACATATTTATTTTTTTATCACGTATTTTAAGGCATATTGGGAAAATTGTTTCATAAAATTTTTATTTTAGTATACAGAAATTGTCGGTTTTACATGACCCTCAAGATAAGCATTTAGTTTGTGTATATTCTTTTATAGAGAAACATTTCAATAAACTAGACACCTTAGAATTTTCTGCATTTTGTAGCAGAGATCTCAAACCTGGCTACACATTAGAATCATCTTAGGAACTTTTTAATGCCAATAGCTGGGACTCTCAGCGATTTACTTAAATCGATCTAGGTATAGTGGGGCTCTGCCAAGGCCCTGGTGGTGTTTTAAGTGCCCAGGTGATTCTAATATGTAGCTAGGGTTGAGAACTGCTGGCTTTGGAGACAAATCTTAAACATGCTGACCAACACACAATCAGCCTCTTAAAGACTGTTTAAAAATCAAAAGCAAAAACTTTGAGAGTGTATTTTGGGTTAAGTACAGTATGTATATTGCTTAGTCTTCTAGAGTTTCTGCTGTTGAAAGTGTGGTCCTCAGACCAGCAGTATTAGAATTGCAAGGCCTCAGTCAGACCCACTGAATAGAATGTGATGCCCAGGTGATCCCTATGTACTTGAAAGTTTGAGAAGCATGGCTTAAGATGTAGACACATAAAATTTTGTGTAGTAAAAATGGGTGATGAAAATCTTATTCCTCATACATAAAATTCTCAGATTTGTGCATTAGTCAGTGACATTTACTTTAAAGCATTTAAAAAATCTTTTCAATAAGAAAAGTAGGAACAAAAGAGTTCTTAGGTAGTGAACAGAAAATTATGAGAGGTCTCTGTCACCAAGACGGGAGGGTTACTATTGTCTATCCTAGTTGCTTGGTACTTCGTTATTTTGTTACACTTACGTTTTTTTCTCTCTCCCTCCTATTCTGTTCTGGTCCACTCTTCATTATGAGAGAATATGTTACTTCTGATAGATACAGGTGAGGATATTTGAGATATTGTGCTGATAGGTGCCCCATAATTTAGAAAATTTGGTAGAGGTAGGTTCAGAGTTCTCTTATGGAGGCGGTAGATATGAACAGGATTGAGGAGTGGTTCCCAATTCTCTTTGTTTTTTAACTGTAATGTGATATTTAACTTTATTAATAAACTGATTTTCCTCACATAGCAATAAGAATGATTAAAGTTCACAGTGACAAATAATAAATGTTAAGATGCATATATATTAAAGGGGATGGACCAGTAGAAATGTTCAGAGAATACTATAAATTGTACTATATCAGTTTAGATACAGATATAATATTTTTAATGCAGAAGTATTTATGATAAAAGATTCTAAAGTACATTCATCAAGCAACTATGTCAGTATAAAGTGAGAAATTGCAGCCAGATTATTCTCACATCCCATAATTTAAAATTTTTTAAATTGGCCTATGTGTTTTGGGAGATTTTTCATCAAGCACAGCAATGCCAGCATCTCTAGAAAACTTTTCTAGGGCTCATTTATGATTTATAGATGTCTTCTGAGGCATAAGAGTTGTTTTTTGTTTGTTTTTTGTTTTTTTAGTGGAGACTTACCTATATATGTCATTTATTTCTCCTGACAAATTTCGTTTGTGTTTACCCTCTGCAATGTTACAGTCTTACTGAAAATTCATTCCACAAAAAGGATGAATTCATCTGAACTTTAAGACTTGGTGGTTGAAAATACTTCTATTTCTGCGATAAATGAGTGATTGTTTTCTTTATGTATTGGTTTAAAGGTATTTTGAACCTTCAGAGACAACTTTTCTTCTATTTTCTGCTTCTTAAGTTAAGAGATATCTGAATCCCTACTTAAAAAAAAAAACACACGGTAGTGGATCTACCTCCTCTATTTTAATAGCCAAGTTTAAAGGAGGGAGCATTTCTAAGTATAGTAATTGGTTAAATGTCTTTTTTTCCTCCTGGGTTTCTTTTTAGGAACTACTGACAATCAAAAACCTATAGCCGACTTTGGGATATGGCTTTATTATTCAGCAACTAAAAGAGAGTTCTAATTGGCAGACTTCTGGCACTGGCACTTGTCCTCCTGTTTCTATAGAAACTGGGTTGGAAGTCAGAGCTGCACAAAGGGAAAGGGTAAGTTTCTTTTAAACTCCATATTTATAAACCCATATCTTATTAACTGTGGCATGGTATCAGTTTTCACATAAGGATATGTACGTTAGTGAACTAGAACTCATATATGAACTACTGGTTTTTACTTAAGTGGAAACTGACATCAAGTCATTAAATGTAATAGGAGGGTTTAAATATGGATTTATTTTTCTCATGACCCTGACTTCACATTTCTTGAAGTGGTGAACTCAGTACGATGATTCTTTCAGTTATATGTAATTTGGGGATGATAAAAATTGGTTTTTATCCTCTTAGATCTTACTCTGTTGTACCTTTCTGGTAAGTGAAAATTGGCATATAAAATATGTACAGAGGACAGTTTAAAAGTCTGCATGAATTTTAAGTCTCTTCTCTGGGGCAAAGTCTGATTCTTTACATTTTATAGCAAGTGCTGTATTACTGACCAGTTGTTTAGCTTCTCTCCTCTCTTAGCCAAGCAGGATGAGGTCGTCTGTTGGGCACATACATAAGTTCTCATCCAGGCAGACATCCATTATTTGTAGAACCTAAGATACCTGCCAGTTGGTGAGTCATCTTATTGCTATGGCTTCAGAGGACTGTGCTGCACAGCTGGGTATTTAGGCTTGAAATGGTTTAATCAAGAGTGATAAACGCCTCTGATCCACAGGTTGGTATATGTAAATAATTTATGCTAAACTCTGACTAGCTTTGAGATATTGAAGGAAGGCAATATTAGCTCTTGTTCTTTACGAACTTATCTTTCATTTCCTTGGTCCTGACATACTATTCTTAAGGGATAGACTTCTCTTTTCCTTGCTAAAGGAACACTAATGTTGGTTGACACAATCCAAAGAGTGGGGCATCTTGGCTTTATTTTGGCCCAAATCATCAGTTCTGTAAAAATAATATACAAGTGAAAGTCGGAAATTTTTCAATAGAGGAAGTGAATTCATTTTTTAAAATTTCACTTCACAAGTCCTTGGTCAGTTAATGCCTAAAAGTTGGTTCTCATTAAAAATGTATGCCTCCCTTCCTTAAGTACTAATGCGTATCCTGTTCATTTCTGTTTGCTTACTGGAGCTTGAATGAGGTAAAAATAGATTGAATTTGTGATTTTGGGTAAAGGTAGCTAGGAAAAAACTTTAGTTTTTGGCTACATGCTGTCAAATAGCCAGACATCCAGATGTGCTTTCTACTTCTTAGTAAGGGTGGCCAACTTGTCCTGGTGTTAAAATTGGGAGTCTCAGGAACTCCCTGATTTCCAGGCAGACCCAGATAATTGGTTGTGGTGTCTTATTCTCTGCATCCCTTCCACAGCCTCACTGTGTTATTATTGATCACTTTGGTTAGAAGTAGAGTTTACAAGATACTAGCTTCTGTTGCTGTTTACCAGAGAGTAGGTTCTTTTGTTTCTAATAGAAATGATTCTTACTTGTCTCAGTGATCTTAGGTAATGCCAGCCTCCCTCATAGAAATAAAACATGAATTTTAAACTGATTTATTTTAAAGGTGATTCCAAGGACTTTTCTTGTTTTTCATTTGTATGTGTGTGTTAAGACCATGGGTGATAAATGTGAGACATTTAGATAAATATTTGTGGTAAATGAGCAGCCAAATGAGGCAAATACGTAGACATAAAGCCTCATACAAGTTGATTCTGTTTTAAGAGAAACACTTACGGTTTTTTTAAAAAAGTATTGGAGTTTGATTTTATATCAGGGTCTTCAGAGAAACCACTGTCCAGGTTTGGATTATGTCTCTCTTAAAAATAACATCTAAAATCAAATATTAATACATGATGTGTGTTTTTTTCCCCTCTCATATAGAAAAAACATTTTACAGTTAGGTAAGTTTACTTACTAGGGAGCTAATTTTTTGCAAACAAACGTAACATCACATGTTAATATGCCTGGATTATTTGAAAAATATCACAGGTTATTTGTCTATTTAAGTATAATTGTTGCTTTTATTAAATTTGAAACTCTTAGAGAATCATTAAAAAAGAAAAGCCAGAGGCCATGATCTAATCAGTATTGTTAATTAGTTTTCAGAATTGGCTTTGTTGAGGACTAGCTTTGTGACTTTAGGCAAATAACTTGATGTTCATTCTTTTGTTCTTTAGGTATAAAATAGGAATAATAATACCTGTCCACCTTCCTCACGGTATTGACTTGATGCTAATGAGATAAGAGGTGGGAAAGAACTTTAAAAACATAAAAGTATTATAAGGTAGAGTTTTAGTATTTCATGAACCCCTCTTTTACGTGTGGAATTTTCGTAAAGAGCAGCAAGAAATGGTGTCTTAATAGTTTTAAGTAACTCCATAAGTAGCTGAGAAGAAAATATACACTGAGCTATTATGTTCATATTATCAAGGTTCATATTATCAAGGTTCATATTATCAACAGTTTATAAGCATTTCAACTAATATTTTAGTATTGAGGAATTACAAGTGGCGCATATTTAGGCATTATTACTTTCTTTGGTTGGTTTGGGGTTGGTGACTATTGGAAGACCTAAAAAAGTTCATTATCTTTAACAACCACATTGTTAATGTGTTGTAGCAGATGTGTTTTGTGGCTTTAATTTGTTTGTTTTGGTTCTTAGGTAATTTGGATCTTTTAATTTTAATCTAGATACTAAAATTTTATGCCAATTTGAGTTAGAACAAATTTATTACAAGATAACTGCTTTCGGTTAAATTAGCTTCATAATCTTATGGTACTGCCAAGAAGCCAGGGTTATCTAAAGGGGAAAGCATAGGGTTTTGTGTAAGGTTGTGTTTGAATGGTAACTCTGCTACTTACTGGGTGTTTAATTTCTATGACCGTAAGTTATTAATTTGTAAAATAGGCATCATAGTTTTTGCTTCTAAAGATTATGAAGATGAAATGAAATTGAATATAAAATGTGCCTACCTCAGTGACTAGTGTATATTGGATGTTGAAATAAAATTATTCACCACCCTGTTTCTCCAAACACATACTTGTATAATATCCCAGGTCTACTTTGTGTTTCCTCTTTGTCCCATGGAATATCTTGAAGGGGTAGGACATAGAAAATCAGTGTACTCATTTGCTTTTCTTGAAATCCTGTATATGTCTGAGATAGTATGTCTAAATTATGGTTACTTAGAAATGTGTTGACGTAATATTGTTCGAGGGAAGTAGTAAATGAATAGAAACATCGTAAGTTAATTGTTAATACAATGAATACATTAGTTATGTTCCTGCAGTCTAGATTCAAATTCTTTTGATCCACACTACCCAGGTTTAGTGGAGCTGTGACCATTGAGTGGGGTTAAGAACTGCTGTGTTGTGTAAGATTCATAAAGCCTATGTAAATCAGAACTGAACTTGAAGATCTTTAGTTGGTCCTACTTAAAATGTATAGTTTGCTTTCACAGGAATAAAGAATCTAGTTGCCCTAGGTAGTTAGAGTCTTTGAACAATACCTGCTCAGAAGGGAAGGGGGTATGGATGAGAGTGGTTCCTAGTAAATTATTAATTTTTTAAAGATCTTGTGTTTTGATACAGAAAGAAGAAAGGAAATTAGCAGTACTGTGTATGAGGGGTACTTCGCTTGGGACAAGTGTTTTTCATTTAATCCTCACAGTATAGTTGTGAGGTAGGTTGCTGGTGTCCTCATTTTACAGAGGAGTAAATTGGGATTTAGAGGTTGAATACCTTTGATGAGGTCACATAGTAAGAAGTGGCAGAGCTACTTTTATTATTAATTATTTTTGCTGTTTGTATGTGTGAGGGATAGTGTTTCTGTTTTATTCATATTGTCTTAAATCTGAAATGTAAAAAGAATGTCATACATTTACAACTAAGTGTAATACCTATACAATTTAAATAGGACCAACTACTGTTTTTCAGATAACTGAGATTTGAGCCCAGATTAATTTGGTTCCAAAATTTATGCTGGGCCTTGGGGAATAGAAAGATGAATAAAAAACATCATCCATCTTGTTGATCTTGAGACTGATGGAAAAGATTGACATGTCAGCTCATATAGTGCTCTGTTAAAAGTTAAATGAGATTCCAGATGAGAGGATGACAATGCTGGGGGAAGTTTTCCAGAGGCCTTCAGTGAATCAGATTTTGAAGGATAAGTGAGACTGTGCCTGGTGGAGAAAGGCAAGCCATTAGGATTGTAGCTGGTGGCAAAGCTTGCAAAAAGGCGTATGCGTAGGGAGTGAGTGGATATGTCATTTTGGAGCTAAAACCAGGCTTTCAGGTTAGGATTTTTCTCTATAGGGAATCAATAGACATTTTAAAGCAGAGAGGAATGGAAGAATGGAATCATAATAGTAATAATAGTTTTAAGGACCATTCTGAAGGAGTTTCTAGAGGAGGGTGTTATTGCAGAGAACTGTAGGTAGCTTTTTTTCCCCTTAAAATCACCCAGATAATGAAGGGCTCTCTATCCACATGTAATTGCTTAGTGTAAGAGATATTATTAGTTAGTTAACATAATTATTCCATATTTAAGAAACATCTTTTAGTTTGTCTCCCATTAAGAGCCACTTATTCAACTTTCATATAAAACTTGTATTTCTAAAGAGATGTCTAGCTATTTAGCTTGGACACTTCAGTTAATTAGATATATTAAAAAAAGTAACATTGGATGGGTAGGAATAGTTATACAAATGATCTTGAAATAAAGGTTTGTTGAGTTTTTTAGTAGTTTGTATTTTTTATTACATAGCAATACATTTATGATAGAAAATTTAAACAAAATAATGAAAGCAAAGATTACCTCTAATTAAAAAGCACAGATAAACTATTTGGGGGGTGTATACTTTTCCAGTCACTAAACAATTTTTTAATATTCATTCAAATTCCAGAGTTCTATTCAACCAATGGCTCTGTTTAATACTGCTTTAAATTAAGCACAATGGGTTTCCATTTTCACATATTTTAGTGACTGAATTACCATGGCACAATTGAGAGTTTGGTTACTTTATTATTACAGTACATTCTGATTTTCATTTAATACCTAAAGTAACTGCTTCAGATGATTAAAATTTCAGCCTGTTTGATTAAATACTAACAAAGGGCTTAATTTAAGTTGCTGTTACACTTGTTTTACCAGCAGTCAGACTTTCCTTAGAATGCTAAAGCAAAAAAGAACCTTAAAAACTATGTGGTTCACCTCATTTTACAAATGAGGGAACTTTTCTTCCATGCTTTTGTTTCCAGTGACATGGTTTAGATTTTGGTTTAGATTTTCCAGTGACATGGTTTAGACATTTGGTTTAGATTTTCTTTTATTAAGCTCTCACTTGATTGCAGTCCTCTCTTTTTCTGGTCAGACTTTTTTTCCATCTCTCAGCCAGCGGTACAAAGAAAAAGGAAACTGAAGAGAGGAGATAACATGTGCCCGAGAAATAGAAGGAGCCGGTGTATGTCTGGGTATAATCATATAACCAACCTGTAAAGAAGGAAGGATTCCTGTTAGTGATGCAAACCTTTCTGTTAGTAATTCTCAGCCATGAACCATTCCTTGAAGGAAGGAGCCTCTCTCTTGTACTCAGCAGTCTGTGTTGTGACCCATTAGAAAGTTAAGCCACCTACCTGTCTTGTTTTCTATTGATGAAGTTGAATCAGTCCATCTGAGTTAGGGGTTTAAGCTTGTGGGAAAAAAGTAATTGTGGACCCAGAGCCCATCTCCAGTCTTGTAATGGAAGTTGGAGAAAATTAGGGACACATACCATTTCCTTTTACCATGAATCTTATTAGAGGCCATTATTCTTACAAAGAAAAAAATTACAAGTTTTCTACTACTTTCCAAAGAAAAAAGTGAGAACTAATTATCTTTTTTCCTTCACTGAACAAACATTTGAGTACTTACTATATTCCCAGCAGTGTGCTAGGTGTTGAGGATACAATAATGAGCCAAAAGAGACATGGTCCCTGCCCTTGTAGACCATATAGTTTAGTGAGGGATCACATAAATTACACCTGTGATAAAGGATGTTCAGGAGGCTATGAGAGCTAATGAAAAGGAACTGACTTACCTGACCAAGTGGATTAAACAATGACTGTATAATTCCCCCTAAAATCAAAATGCTCTTTTAAAAGAAAGAATTGGGAGGGTCCTCAAAATCATTTGGCTAGTGGCACATACTAGAACTTCTTAAGTGAAACACTTTTTAAAAAAAATATGTGAGTTTGAATGGGAAGCCACTGAAGGCATTCACGATGGGAGGCAGTGCGAACTGGAGAGCGATTTGGGAAGTAAAATCAGCAGGGACTTGATGAGTGTTTGGGTTTAAGGACATAAGTGAGAGAATCTTAAGGACAACTTCTGGTTTCAGGTTCATCTTCCTGGATGGATGATGATACCATTCACTGAACCACAAAACATTAGCACAGAACCCTGTTTGAGGGAAAGGACCATCAACTCAGCCTTGGGCATGTTTGTGATGAGTTTGAGACTGAGCAGTGATACCTAATAATTGGTTACGTGTATAGGTCTAGAAGTTTAGGAGTGAGGGCTGGCTTAAAAAAAAAAAGTTTGTGGTGGTAAAGAGTATTTGTGCGAGGCAGGAGCACTTAAACACCTGCAAAAGTCAACCCTTTGAAAAAGGCAAATAATGTCTCAGTGTTTTTATGAAAATAGTTTTGACTTCAGACTCCCAAAAAAGGGCTCAGGGCCTCTAGGGGTCCACAGTCTTTCCTAGATTATTGTATGCATATTATGTTTATAGATGCAAACTTAACAATATGGCTTTTATAAGTTTTTATATTTAAAATTCAAAAAAACCCCTTAAGTCAAGGCTGTTATTCTGATTATTTATTCAAAAAATTTTGGTGCTGTATTCCAGCACAGTTCTGGGTACTAGGAATAAATCCATGGACAAAAATACATGAAAATACCTGCCTGCATGGAGCTTCCATTATGTCTTTTGATTTTCATTTATATCTTGGAACATGATTTCTCAGTGGATTTTTTTCCCTGTCTGCTTGTGTATGTCTTTGTCTCCTGTCCTCTTTATTCTCCTATTTGGCGCTGATAGAGATTTAATTTTTTTGTTTCTTTGTTTCATTAGCTTAATGTTTCCTTTTCTTAACGTAATGAATGGGTGAAATATTTTATTTAAATTTGGCTAACTTTTAAGTTGCTTTTACTTACTGACTGCTTGTTTGATCAGTGACCTCAAATATTTCTTGGAATTAAGCAAAGGAGTGAAACCAACTGGGACAAGTCTTTGCGTTATGTTGATTGTGGTTGACCTTTAGATATCTAAGAAACAGTTGACCAAATCTCTCAATTCTAGAAATTTCTATAAAGCAGGGACTGTGGAAAGTGGCAGCACCCCCTCTTATCCTTTGTCATTCTTGCCTTAGGCCCACCAGTATAGCAATTTACTGTGAATAAACTGTGAATTATAAGACTAGGGTATTAGAAGTAATTTTCTGGGAAAACACTAGAAATTCTTGGACAGGAGGTAGATAGTGCTGCTGAAAGATCAGGAGGATAAAGCTAAAAATAGTGAAAATGCGTTGTTTTATAAATCCTGGAGGGACTAAAGTAGTTTAAGAGAAAACTGCTTATAAGCCTTTCATTTCAAACACACATTTAAAGTGAGAACATCATTTCTGAAACATTAAAGATTAAAATATATTTAGTTTATTTTCCTACTAGGGCAGGGAATTATTTAACATACTTGTATGTTTCCATGTATTTCCTTGCAAAGTTTAATGAAATAATTTGTTTTAAATCTGTTTCTCCCATTCATGCTTGATAATTGAGAGATCAGTATATTTTAAAATTTTGTCTCTAAGATCTAATTGCCATTCAGTAGGATAATAATATTCAGTTGAGTGTTTAGTTTTAGGATGCTATTTATAATAGCAAACGAGGTGAAATGTAGAATGCAGGACTATATGTTATTACTGACTAATTGTCTTATGAAAAAGTATTAGCTTCATAATCAGGCTTAGATTTAAATGGCTAACAGGTTAAGTTCAATTCAGAGCTTCATTGCTGTAACCAAACATCTCTATTTGGTTGGAATAATTAGCCTTTCCCCACCACTGAAAGTGAAAGAAGACTATATATCTGATCTGATTTTATTAGATTTGTGTACTTTTTTGGTAACAGCATGAAAAAGCTGTATACAAATGTACTTTTAACCCTAAACAATTTAAGGGCTTATATTTCTGAAGGAAATTATATTTTTAAAAGAAATTGTTGTTGGTAGATCAGAAACCACTGTATTCTAATTGTTTTTAAATAGAAATATACACATAAGTTGGCATTCAAAAGACTAGGTTCCTTTGTGGTCGTAGCAAAAGCATTGTGAATAGCAGAGAATACCAGCCACAATTTAGCAAAGTGTGTGTGCTTCTGAGTCTCCACTCCACGCTGGGGGTTACTGTATGTAGCCAACACTCTGCGGAGTACACTGGGTACTGGTATAGACTTCCTAAGCTGAGGTCCCCTCTGAACATTTCCTCAGTGTCTCCAGATCACCTGTATCAGATTCACTTGAGATACATGTTAATTGTGCAAAT
This sequence comes from Vicugna pacos, assembly GCF_048564905.1. Classification (NCBI taxonomy): domain Eukaryota; kingdom Metazoa; phylum Chordata; class Mammalia; order Artiodactyla; family Camelidae; genus Vicugna; species Vicugna pacos. Next base: position 62,677,570 of record NC_132995.1, on the reverse strand, counting down.
TCATTGCCTTCCTTCAAGCATACTTCCTCCTGGGTGGCACTCAGTTAATTCTTATGTACAATAAAATTGTCCAAATTATTTCCTTATATCTATGGTTGGAACCCTTGTTCTGAGCAGGAATGTCTAATAATGGTTCCTGTGATAATTTAGAACAACTAAGAAGATAGGGTTCAACTGCCTTAAACAGTTTGGTAAACCAGTTTTCTTATAGTCAACAAAAAAGGGGTTCGAATAATCTTTCAAGTTTGGTGTTTAATATAGAATTCTAAATTTTTTTTTTAATATCATCATTTAAAACTACTCTATCATGTTATGGGTTAAGCCATATGCCTTTAAAGATGAGTTTAACACCCCATCTAAAAAGTATTTATATCCCTGATATCTCAGAAGTTGATTTTAGCTGAGTTACTAATCCTTTTTAATAGGATTACAACTGTAAGTTTACCATCTTGTTAAGACTTGAAATACCCCCAGAAGGCCCATAGTTCCAAGTTCCTTGATAGTAGTTCAGATTAGTTGTTGAGAATTGTGTAAGCGACTAGCCAGTGTTGAACCAGGGCTTCCAGCTGTTGGGCTGCAGCTTAGTGGCAGACTTCCAGGGTATACAGAGACAGTGATCCCTGGGGTCACTGGAGCTGCCATCTGGCTGTTAGCAGCCTTGTCATTTTACTTTGGGTGTGCCCTACAAATACTTTCTATATGTGCCATGATGGGAAAAATCTTGGGCAACATGATTTAGTAAATATAAGCTTCAGTGCCTTTCAAGACAAGAACTCTCTTAAAGGCCCCATGATAGAAATTTGCTGTAAGATTTCCTGGTAGTGCTTTAAGTATTGGCTCTGTGATGTAAGTTTTATTAAAAGGATTGTGGTCTGTGTTAGAATTTTGAAACTTGATTCCTTGGTCTTGTAAAGGAGTATCTTTGCAAGGGAAGGACTACCCTCCACCTCCCTATCCCCCCGCCCCAAACTCCTTTTTTAAACCACAATAAAGAGCTGTTTGGAATTTCTTTTTTATGATTTTGTGGGGATTCATTAATCCTGGGAATACTCAAAATAAAATTCTATAGGGCTGCTTGTTTACGATGAAAATAATCACTGGATAAATAAATGATTTACACTTTTCTTTTGCCTTTTCAGGGTATAATATATTCCTTAGGATTTAAAGGTCAGAGAACTTTGTTCTGCCTTCTCACTTGTCCCCCACTTACCCCCACCCTCTGAAATGGATTCATAGCAGACCAAAAGGGTTGAGTTGTTTTGTTTGTGTATTTGTTTTCCAAATAAAATTTCAGGCCATAGAGAAATTCAACTGACAGGCCAAGATGACTGGTAAGATTGTAGCAGGCATGATTGATAAAAGGTGGAGTGAGGATTGGGTGGAATACTTATTTAATATCGTATCTGAAATGAGGATGGCATAGAGATAGGAAACGATCTATCATTTCATGAGGAGATGAACTTTTCTGTGTTAATGGGACAGAGAAAAGCTTAGATGGATGAATTTTTAGCTGTTGTCTTTTCTTATAAAACACAGCTGAAGTGTTAGTGCCAAATTACCAGCTTTGCTCCATCATGTTTCTGATGAATTGTGATGTTGACAATTAACAGCAAGAGAGAGATGTATTTCTTCTTTAGGAGCTAGTTAGTTAACTTTAGCTCATTCTGGAGTATAATCAACTTGGAGTTATTTGGCATTAGAAATGGCTTTCCTTGAATTATTGAAAAAAATTACTTCTGTGAAGTACTTGCTTGATTGTGTGAAGCATCAATATATTTTAAGGTCATTTTTATTATACTGAAGCTTAGGATGCCTTCATTTAAAGGTAAGAAAATGGAGACATGGGTTATAGTGGCTCAACCAAATTTTCAATTAATGAAATGGAAAAAGAATGCAAATTCTGACACTTCTGAGTTTTAGAGGTTCTAGATTCTTGTGCTTAGTGTTAAGACCTGACAGTGTATGAGGCTGACAGAGTGAGTGCTTTGCCATCATCCAATAAAGTATGAATGAAAATTGAAAGAGTAACTTCTGTCTGTGTCCGGTGTAGCAGCTAGCAGAGTTCTTGATAATGAGTGAATGAATACTGAGTTATAATCAAATAATTATTTATGAAACAAACAAAAACAAAATAAATGAACAAACCAAACAAAAATAAACATATAGATACAGAGAACAGAGTAGTAGTTAGCAGAAGGGAAGGGGCGGGAGGGAGGGCAAATGGGTAAGGGAGATCAACTGTATGGATGGAAAATAAACTTTTGGTGGTGAGAACAAAAACAAAACATTTATGGCATTTTAAGAAAGTGTTCAGAGGTATATTGATTGATTTAAAATATATTAAAATATATGTTGGCATAATATATGTATTCATCAGTTGGGAATGGGGGGCATGTGGAGGAGAGGGGAACTGTATTCAGTTTTCTTTTATGGGCAGCTAATGTGGGCAGTTGGTGGTTTTATTTTTAAATGAAACTGAGCCCTTAGCATTTTGAGCTCACATGTCAAATGCCTTGGTTACAAGATTAGGAATTTTGCATAAGTAACTTATATCTATCTTGTACATTGGAGAATATGATTATATACTTGTTTTTTTTTGCCCAAGGCACTATTTTTGCATTTATATTGCTTTCTGCAGGTGAACTTTTGTTAACGGGCCCACTATAAATATATTAAGTTTTAAAAATATCAATACTTTTTATTTTTCCACAACCTTCCAAAGCTTCCATCTTGGTATCAGTGTATAGTTCTGGTGCCATCTAGCAGCAAAAAAACAGCATTTGGGTTTTGATGAACCATGACATTTGGCCCACACTTGGGTCTACTGACCACCCTAGGTCAGGAAACCTAGAACAATCCTGAAACTGACTGAGTCTGAAGCAAGCCATAACATTAACTAAAATTGAGTTTGTCACTGAGTACGGAAGGAATAGGAAGTGGGCGGGGTGGTCACTTGTTTGTGGGGCGGGGTCATTGTATAACTTCTATTTATTTCAATCCCTATAAATCAATTTCAGCCAAGCTCTGATAAAGAATTTTGTTGCTACTTTATTTCTTATCATAATCACTGTTAAAAGAGGTGTATAAATACTTTTCTTGCCCATATGCTTTATTTACCTTTTTTTAAAGAAAAAAAGTAACTTTAAAAAAATCTCAGTTATATGATTCCTACCGGTTTCTTATGCTTTTTTTCTTTCCTTGAATTATTAAAATATGCTGTATAGGACTAACTTGTTTTTCTTTTTCATTTTCACACAGGAAGGAGAAAATTATTGTTCATGTAATCGATGTTACCACTTTTAACTAGTCTTTTGAGGATTAATGTTTTACTGTTTGCTAGATTCCTAATTTAAAATGCCTGTAGTCTTTTATAAGAGTTTCAACTTTCGCAATTTGGTAATAACAAACCTAGGTAAGTAAAAAATGAGGATCTCACACAGTTCTGAAGGTCTAAATTTGATTTAGAATTTAATACTGTATAACCAGTAAGCCTTTCGATTTACTTAAAGCTAAAGACAGTAATGTAACTGTCCATACCTGTTAAGAGACGAGTGGATCTGTAAATCAGTATTTCTGATGTTTCTTGGCAGTTGGTGGTGGAATTAGAAGTTGGGAACAAATCTAATGGCCTTTGTAAAATCCTCTGTCATTTCACAGAGCAGTGACTTAAAGGAGCAAGGGCTTTCCTGAAGTCTCCCTTCAACAAGATGCCTAGCACAACATTTAGTCAATGAGAGATCATGGTATAGAGGAGGAAATTTAACTGAATTATATTTTAATTGTCATAATCTTATTTAAGATATTGTGAGCAACCCCTAGACTAAAACTCTTTACTTAAGCTTTCAGCAACAGCCTTATCACTTTCTTTGACTTTTTTGTACAACTTATAAATATGATTGTCTAAATGATACTCAGAGTTAGCAGGTAAAAATTCTACCATGATCTCTCTCTTTATCCTCACACAGGATGGTAGGGTATTACGGACATGGGTAGTAAAAGGCTTTGTAGCTTTTTTTTTTGACTCACTGACAGTAAGGAATGTATTTTTACATCACATATTTTATATTACATAGGTGTGTGTGCATGTGAAATAAAAGTTTCACAATAAAGTGATGCACTCTGATTTCTAATCTGCTGTGTGGTCCTTTTTTCAGAGTCCAGAGTGCTAACCATTACACCATGGAACCCACCTATGTGTGGTCCTTTTTTCATTAAACATTTTTTAAAGATCAGGACCCAGCAAGTTGATATCAAGACCCACACACACATCTGTAGCTTTTTCCTTTTAAGTAATACTTCTCAAAAAACTTGCCTTGTCTTCTCATGCACTGAACTATTTACACATTTTAAGATATATGAAAAAACATATATCTCTAAACATGTTATAGTTTTGTTACTTGCCTTTATTATTTGAGTAAGATACTCTGTGCCCTGGTATTTATTACTTCCCTACACTTTTGGCCTAATAGGCTTGAAAAGTTCCAAGGTGTCATTGGGACAGCCAGTGAAGAAGGGTCAAGATTGAAAAAAATGTATCAGCAAACTGTATTTAAACTCTGTTTCCTGTATTTCACTGACCTGGGCACTAGCCATAGAGTAGCTGTGCCAGGCATCTCTGGTGTTTGGTCCTCTTTTACCAATCTCTATATAACAATTTGGGCTTGACTTTAAAATTCTAGCCGGCTTTCCAGTTATGAAGTATTGGCTGAGTTAGACCTCATGGGAAGAGGTGTGTTTGTAGATGCAAATAAGGAATTAGTTGTATATTTGTATAAACTTTTCCTTTAGATCCACCTAAATTGAACCTCAGATAGTGAGTGCATTTTTTCCCTTCAATAATAATTTCTTTTATTAAGTTTTTATACTTTTTCTTTTGATACTTGCTTTTCCGAGTCTTAAGTTTATAGAGACGTACCTCTATATCTAACATCATTATAAAATTTGGTTTAGAAAAATAATAGTGGGGCAAGATCAGACCCTTTTTCTGTCTTACTTCAGGATTGAGGGAAGCAAAAGTAAGTTTTAAGCTGAATTCCTTTTTGTGGATTATTGGAAATGCTGTAGTAATTTGTAATTCAAATATATTGAGAACTTTTAGTGTAAGATAACTAAAGCTGAAGTCTGTTTTCTAAAAACATTTGTGTGAGTAGTTGGTCTTTTAATAGTCTTTGAATGTTCAAGCACAAAATGACCCATTAGGTAAAAGGTGAATAAAATAATGCTTCAGTCTTAAAAGTTAACTTAAAAATTAAAACTCCCCAAAGTTTTACTCTTCTTGTATTTAGTGTTCACCAACGGCCCCACATATCCTCTCCACAGAGATTGGCCTTTAGTCCAAGACAGCTGTATGGCACATCTGAAGAGCAAAGAGGTCAGGCCTGCAGCTTTTAAGCTTATAAGACTCCTGTTTAGATAAAAGATGCTAGTGGGTTTTTGTTTTTATTTTTTAGCATCATAGGTCTTTGGGAATCTGGTAAAACTCTGGATTGTCTCCCAGACAAGTACACAGACATACAATCCCTCCTCTAAGATTCCCAATAGAATATAAGAATCTGTTCAGTGCACATCTGTTGAATTAACCCTCAGAGTCTCCTGGATTAGTGATGGAGTGTGAGAGTTGGTATAGAAACAGCAGAGAAAATCATCAGTTTTTTTAAACCTGATATTGTCATTACATGTTACCATAAATCTTGGGCCAGCGTTGTCTTTCATTGCTGTTGAAGTTTGCTCAGAATATGGCTAAGTGTTACCTGCTAAAGGTGGTCCAGAAAGGACAGCCATCCCAGCAAAGAAACTGGCAAGCCCCAAAAACCTGTGTACTGTAGAATTCCCAGACAGATCAACCTGTAGGGATTAGAATCCAGTGTTAGCCATATGCAGGGTGAAATTCTGTAGAGATCCGTTCCTACAAAGGGGCAAATACTGTGTCTGTCATCCTAAACTGTGAACAGTTGACTTCTAAGGTGGCTTGGATGGCCTTTTATGCTGATCTTATGAAAAAGCTGAGGCAAATAGGGAACAGTAATTTCACTAAGCAGTGTTTTCATTTTATTTATAAAGAACATTGGTTTTTGTTTCCTTTTTTAAATCTTTCAGTTGGCTCATGGGTCCTTTTTTCCCCTGAACCTAACTGCTCTTCTCTAGTAGGACATGTTATTTACAGTCGGAACTGACAGTGATATTCCTGAATCCACCTATGGCTGAGTACCAACCATTGGTTTATAAGAAATCAGATTATCTCAAGAAGTTGATTTCAGCTTTAGAAAGTTTGATTTTTGCTTAAGCCTCATATACTATCTTGTAGCACTTATGCTAATATTGATATCAGGCCAAAAGTTTCCCCGGGATTCAGTTCTAGTGCACTGGGGACCTAGTTCTAAGTATCCCTGGTCCTAGAACAACTCACAAGTATTTGTATAACTATTTTAGTTCCATTTGGGTCTAGGACTTTATGTCACTTTGGGCTAAAAATGGAGAGGAGTTAAAAGCTCAGTGTCCCTATTAAAGTATCTCTCAACGAGAGAGAAGCCAGTGGAGGTCAGGAAGCCCCTTTTTCTCTCGGGGAACTCTTCTAAGATTGTGTCTTAGAAAAAAACCAAAGAAGTTTCTGAAGGAAAGAAGTGAACAGAAGCCTAACCTGGGAGAGACTGATAAGCAAAATGGAATCCTTCTGATCCTGATTTTGCTTTTACTTCTATCCTGTCCCATGTGGGCGGTCCTCTTGTCATCCCTTCCCCCAGAGTAAGATGAATAGCTGGATAGGATAGAGCTACAGGGTTTCTGAGGCCTTGGGTTTGATTTTTTCAATTATATAATTAATAGAAAATATGTATTCTCTTTTGGGGAGATTATTATTAATCTAAATAATTTTTTACTAAATGGTGTTAGAACATTAATGAATGTATCTACTCACCAGTACAGGAAGTATCAGTGCCAGGTAACCTCCGGAGAAGATGGCAAAGAAGATGGTATAGGTCATAAGTAGTGGAAATGTGGTGGCTGAAGGAGCAAGCAGGTTAGTGATGCCACAGAGGATGAGGTAAGACTTGTGGTAATGATACTTCTTGATCCAGTTTTGATCAGCAACCCATCCAGAGATAATCTGACTGACTGTCTCAGTGATACCTGGAACAATATTGAAAAGGCCTTATGAACTCCAAATTCCATTTTCCTAGCCCCTTTGGAAAATGTAAATGCAGAAGGTATCTTTTCCTGAGTATTAGGACTTCATCCTGAGGTGAGGACATATGAGGAAAAAAATGGTTTTATTTGTCTGTCAGTAGATTCTATCATTTCCTGACCTATTCCAAACACATCTAATAAAATACTAAAAACGCTCCTTCAGAGTTGGGTAGAGGACCCATCAAGTTTTTTTTTTTTTTTTTTCCTGATTGTGTTTGGAAAGCTCATACCACCAAACTGGGAATACCTGGTTACAAAGGACCCTGGGCTCAGGAGGCCTCCCTTGAAGAGGTCCTGCAGGTGAGGAAGTGAGATTTCTTAAGTAGACCCACAGGTTAGTGTCCTGGGGAAGTCATATGGTGGAAGAGCAGAGTATAAGTAATAAAGTCTTATGTTGAAAAAAAAATAGATGTTGAGACTCTTTCTTATTAATTGCATATGAAATTTGTTATGCATAACTTGAAAATATGTAGGAAGTCTGGAAATGGGAGATCATCTTTTGAACACTGGAGCTATGGTGTAACTGGAATAAAATTTAAGAATAACATTTTTCACTCAGTTTCATGATAACAGAGCATTCCTATCCTTTATTCTATTGTAAGTTAATTTAGCAATTAAATACTAAAGAGATTTTAACCAAGAGGATCATGAGCTACAGTTTTATATTTCTAATTCTTTCTATGGTTCAAACAAATTGCTCCATAAAAAGGAACAAAAAAAATGGATGTTACCATTTCCATATCTGTTTGTATAGTTGTTTCCTAGGATACATATTGAGACTTTATGTTATATTCTTTGGTCCTGTTGTATAGCTCTAATCTGATCTAAATTCATACTCCAGACATTTTAGTGAAAAAAAAATCAGTTTAGCTATGTATCCTTTGTATCTTTTTCTTGTGTACACAGGCTTTATTTGACTGAAGCAGTGTCATTGCAGTTGGAAACAGGGTGCAGTCACTTTTGCAAGGGCTTGGTAAATAGTCTTTTCAAGAAATTAGCAAGAGAAGAGTTAATGTTGAACTACTGAAAACTTCCAGTTAGAGCAAACCAGTTCCATTTCATTCTTTTTCATTTTTTCAGACTCCCTGTTTTGTCAGTTTAGAGAATCCACATCTTCTGGATCAAGCTGTGTTTCCATATGTTTTTATAAGTGCTCAATTAAAATGATGATTTTTATTTTTCATTCTAGTTTATTTTAAATTTCAGCCAATTCATTAGTAACTAGTCTTAGTAGGCATATTTATCTGTCTTACTGTTTATGAATTTGGGGGAAAAATGCATAGCTATGAATATTACCAGAACGTTACTGAATGCTTATGATGTCCATGCACTGTTCTAAACTCTACATGCATTCCTTGCTTAACCCTAATAACCTTGTGAGAGTAGCTTCTATTATCCCTGTGTTACAGATGAGGAAATTGAGACACGAAAGGCAAATAACTTGCCCAAGGTCATAAGGTGAGGAAATAACAGAGCAGAAACTTGAACTGGAAAGTCTAGCTCCAGAGCCAGTCTTTTCAAGCACTACACTGTGCTGTCTACCTAGGGTTTAGTTTGGTTTGGTTTGGTTTGGTTTAGTTTATAGAATGACTGTTACCACTGAGCACCAGCTTTCCAAAGTTCAGTATCCAGCAAATAGTTAGTGTCTACTGTGTCAGACAGACCCTGACATAGGAAAATTAATAAGGCTTGGTTTCGGGTCCAGTGTCTGCTAAGGATGAGCCTGTGTGTAAGGTGTGTGACAGTTCTGTGAGGGAAAGGCCTGCTACTCCCACCAGCCCTCCCACAACTGCTTTTTTAAAAAATTGTTATTCTTCAGCTTTCTAATAACATGTATTGTTTTTATAAAATTAAGTTCATTTTTCCTTTTGAGGGTGAGGTTGAAGAAGACTTTCTTACCAGCTACAGAAACAAGGTAGGAGGCATCCATGATGTCAATCCCCAGTGTTTTGGCTCTGGCTACCAGGTGAAAGGTAGGGATGAAATATGCCAACTGACTGAGGAGGAAAGACCACGTGAATATGTAGAAGAAAGGATTCTTAAAAAGAGAAACATCAAAGAGTTTTTGTTTACAGCTCCACGAAATAGCCTTTTTCCGATAACTTTCTTCATTAGTTTTTAGGAACATCCTGTTCCTGTTGGGCCCATTGTTGAAGTCTTCATTTTGATTATGTGAGACTGTTAAACTTATACCATGTTGTCCAGCCTTTTGCTTAGTACTGTCTCTGAGGGCTGACTCTTGTATCTCATTGCAGCATGATGTTTCTGTCCCACGTGCTGTCTCTGGACCACTTGCAGACAGGCTGCTGCCTTTATCATTAAGAGTGGAATTGCTCTCTCTTTTGATGTGGATGGGTCTTAAGAGCATACTAGAAGGCACCAGATGCAAAGTGATAGCTCCCAATAATATAAGCGCACCTGAATAGAGAGAAATTGAGAAGTTAAACTCAAAATTACCTCTCATTTCACAATACTCTGTATTCTTAGGCTCAGAAGAGGCCCCACCACTAAATATTAAGTCATATTGCAGTAATTCCTGAAAACACTCCTTTGTCCTTGAATTAGCTGAAAGTTTTAAAATCCATTGACTTAACTGTTAGCCATACACGCTTCTGTATCTTTGTGAAAAAAGGAGTCCTTTGGAGATAGGAAACTTGGAAAGCTGCACCAATATGTGGCATGGAAGGAGAGTTATTGCTAAAGGGGGAAAAATGGGTGGGGGAGGGGAGTCATAGTTCAAATGTTAGAAAACTACAGTGTGTTTTAAATATCCTGAAGTAGAGAAAATACAGAACTGGTGATGGGAATTATTTGGAAATCTTTGGAGAGAGCCTTTCATCTCATGACATTTTAAATTTCCTTGAAAGAAGACAGATGCCATGGTGCCTTTGAAGCTGAGTAGTTGCTTGACTTCAGCATGTCGTGACCAAAGCTGTGACGTGGGTGTGTTGCTTCTAGAGACAGAACTGGTTGTAGGTTCTGCTGTCCTGTCTTACGGATTTGTCAGCCAGTCCTGTTCACCATGAGACAAGTGGTAGTCTTTTATGAGGAAAGGAAAGGAAAGGTTCAACAAAACTGCTCTGTGGATAGGAGTAGCTTATATATGTTCATATGTGTGTACATATGAATAGATTTTTTCTAATAATTTGAGATTATTTTAATCCAAATGTTTTATCTCAGATATGAAGAAAGTTGGAGGGTAAATGATTTTTTATTCATTTGTGAAAATTTATAGTTGACAGTATATAAAAGATTAAGTATTAAGGAACACAGTTGTTTTGTTACACAGTTTTTTCCCATCTATTGTAGTGAATCTGATGGCAGAGACTTTTTTTTAAATGCAGGTTTTTTTTCTTAAAGGGAAAATTTGAAAAAAATGCTTTGGTGAGGGAGAAGAATGCCTTGAGGAGAGGGTCCTTGTTTCCCCACAAGTCCTGCTTTCCCTGTGAGGGGTTTCCCCAGCCACACACGTTGCCCTCCATCCCCGCAGACTGAACCCCTGAGTTGCCTGTGTGGGCTAGCAAAGCCTGCAGGTAATTCAGGATCTCTTTTGCCACATATTCTTCAAGAAAGAGGAGCATGTTTACTTTAGAAATCATGCCCACTTCTCTAGTCGTCAAAGGGAGAACTGAACATTAAATCTTGCAGAATTGGTAGTTCAGAAACTTAGAATGACTCACCTCTCCAGTCATAGAGATCTATCAGCACTTTTGTAAAGGGTGCTAACAGAAAGGTCAGTCCCATCCCTGAACGGGCAATGGCTGTAGAAAGAGCTAATCTTTTTTTGAAGTATTTGGTAGTTACCACAGCAGCTGCTTGGTACAAGAAAGCGGAACCCAAACCTAAAAGACAAACATAATAGCTTGGAATCACTTTCAAATCAAGAGGCTTGGTACTCCTGGACCTGAGATGATATAAGTAGGCCTTTTGGACTCATGGACAGTAAAAGGGAAGGTTCCTAGTTCCATCTTTTAAAATCTTATTATTACCACGGACTCACCAGGTAAAAATCCCATAGTCACGCAAAGAAAGGGAATGCTTGTAGCCCAACTGCTGATCAGGTATCCACCAGTAACAAGGAAAGCCCCAAGAATGGACGCAGATTTTTCTCCAGTTACGTCACAAACAATGGCAACTAGGGGACCTTGGGAAAGAAACAAACACTAGTTAAATGTGCTCTGGCATTCCTTATGGTGTGCAATTTAAATGGTCAACTCTAGGGAAATAACAGGACTCTACTTTTGGTATCCTTCAAAAAGTGTCTGTACTGTGTTTATTAGTATTCCCAGTCCCACACTGTTTTGCTTTTTGGAAGAAGAGTTTTGTTGTTTGTTTTAAAGAGGATTGTAAATAAGGTTTGGAAGGGAAGCTTACTGGAAATTCGTTATAAAACCTCTGCAAAAGGGTTGCATCTAGTGACCTGTGGCTAGAACAGAGTTCAATTATTAAATCTATTTCATCATGTTACAGCTCCAACTAGAACAAAAGGAAGAGGAATTGGTTTTGTATTTTGTTATGAGCATGCTCAAATGATCAGATCAGAATTTCATGGTCAGACTTCCCAGTTGAGAGACTGGCTCACTGAACCTCTATTAAGGCACTTTTGAAAGAAATAAGGCATGATTGCATCATGGAATTAAATAGTTGGATTCTTCAACTTTCTTTGTTTGAACCCTAACTTTTCCAGTTGTACCATGTCAGGTGGAGGCTAAACACTGCAAGTCAGTCCTTTTCTCAGCTTTACTTACTATTTATTTACTTATATTAATAAATAAACCTGAGTTTTAGCTACGCTTCAGCCTTGAATGACTGACAGATGAGTCTTCTTGGAATTGCCCTTTGTGGTCCTTCTCCTTGGACAAGAAGCTTATTGCCAGCTTTATACCTGCACAAAAACGAAGTGACGACATGATGGATCCAATCCAACCAGTTTGCTCTGAGGTGCCTTCAAACTCTTCTTGAAAAACCACGAAGAAAATTGCAAAAGTCTTGGTCATCCCCATCACAAACACATTTACCTAAGTCAGAGCAGACCAAAGATTCCAAGTCAGGTGGTGAGTAAGCCATTACAGAGGAGGTTACAGCTGCTGGAGGCTGTGATTCCCCTGGCTCATCAGTATTTACCAGGTCGTTGCTGGTTCCTCGTTAAAACATTTATGTTTATGAGGCCATTATCCTGTTAGTGTCTAAGCACTTTTTAAGCATCTCATTTAATCCTCATTACCAGGCTACGGAATAGGTGTGTCAATATTGTATTAGAAGCTCAGTAAATTGAGATTTAGATTAAAATATGCTCAAGATGTGGGTGCCAGAGCTGAGATTCGAACCCAGATAGATGAACTGCTGCACTGTCCTGTTACAATAGTATCTGTTAAAGACAGCTAATTCCAGTTACCTTTGTGAGCGATGTGCGTTGTTCCAAAAGAACTGTTCCTGTCAGTTCTTCGGTTAACTTTGTGTTAACTTTGCTTTTGAGCTGAGTACCCTCCTTCACCTGGTATATAAATAGGGCAACTGTATAATTTATCATTCAGTTGAAACTCTTTGAGAGTGAAAAGTAGCGCTATTAATTTATGCCAGGACAGCGAAGGTAATGAGGATATATAGTCACATTATGGTTGGGTCATGTGCCACATCCTTTTCTTTTCATCCCACTTAATCCTTCTTGCCCGCACCACCCTCCTTCCCTCCACTAGGGGGAGTGCTCCTTTTGAGGTTCGGCTTTCAATGGAGTACTAACATTTGTTTCTTGGAATTCTGATTAGAATGAGGACAGGGAAGAGCAGGGTTCAGGAAGGGAACTGGAAGGGAGGACACCTAACCAGGCTCTGCAGTCACTCAAAGCCCAGGAGCCACCTGATGGATGCTACAGGGGCTACCTAGTGGCCCCTTTTCTTTTTTCGGTGATCTCGGTGTTTCAAGGCTACTTTCTCTTGCTTTCAAGCTGCCCATGCATTGCTAAAGGACCACAAACCCTGGCTTCCTTTTCACTGATTCCACTTTCTCTGTCCACTTGATAAATATGTTCCCCTGTGGTTCTACACACATCTCACTCTATGCCTGCCCCACAGACAATCATTCAAGTTTTAATTACCACCCCTGTATTCATGGTGTAGTTGTGAATAGTGTGTTCTGTCTGCAGTCAGCCTGCCTTGGCTAGAATCCTGACTGCTTCCTACTAGGGGCATGACCTTGGGCAAACTGCGGAAGTTAAGCTTCCTCTTGTAGAGTGGAGATAAAGTAAATGTCACCTAGCTCATAGGACTGTGAAGATGGAGAAAATTCTGGTAAAGTAATACTTAGCACTTAATAGTCAAATTATTAACTATGATTTTGTTATCTTGAACAACCATTCTGCTTTCCCAGGAGCTCCAGTCTCATATTACTTGCTGTCTACCATATCTTTCTAAATCAGGCTAACTTATCCAGAACTAAACTTATCTTTTCCTTATCCCATGTCTGCTCTTTTAATTTCTCTTGTTTGGTGCTGTCCACCCACTCACCCAAGTCAGAGACCTGCCTCCATTTAAGCACCTCCTTCCCTCAGCCCCTACCTACTAAACAGACCTTCCCCCTCCACCCTCATCACTAGACTGTTATGTCAGACTTGTATTATTTTTTGTCTGGAGTAAGGGACTAGGAATCAGTGGTGGTACTCCAAGGTTGCAAAGGTTGGAGTGGTGAGGAGGCAGTCCCTTAATACATTTTTCCCGTTCTGGTTTAATAGAAGTTAAAGGTCTCGCCATACTTAGAGTGAACAATGCTATGGACACCAGGGCGATATATTCAAAAATGAAAAAGGCACTTTATCAGACACTTTGTCATCATAATGTTCCTCAAAATGCCTTTATCAGGAGATAAGGCTAGAAAATACATACAAACCTTAAATGACCCAGACTGGTTTCTTACAGTTTGAAATAGAGAGTGGTGGTTGTGCCCTCTAATGAGCAAGGAATACTGCAATGAGGCATCATTCTGTAAAATACCATTCCTCTTTTTCTGTGGACACGCGTTCTGCGCTGGCATCTACAGGATGCTGGCCTCATATTCTTAGCCACCAGAATTTGGCTAGCTACTGGTACTCTCCCGGTTCAGAACCTTTCCTCTCTGGTGTTTCCTTGAAGTCTGGGCAGAGCAGCAGTAAGTGGATATGACTTGTCTCTAATAACTGGGGCTGTGCCTTCCACTGTGTGTATCAAGGCCAAGGACACAGCCTTTGTATCTACCCTGCCTCCCTCTTTTAACTTGTAATCTTCTAATTTTGTTTCTGTTTTGACTCAGATAATTAAAACTTTTTTTCCCAAGGTCTAGATTTTCTCTTAGTTAACTAAGCAGACTAGATAAATCCTGATTATACTGTTAACCCATTCTTTGGACCAAGGTTGGTGGGTTGCAGTCCTGTTCCAGAGCCCACATCAGACGTTGTAAATGGACTCACCCCAAACTAAAAGCCCGTAGAAATTCTCCAGTCCCTTCATAAACCTTCCTCCCACCCCGACTCCCATTGTAGGAGCTCCCTCACCAGATCATTCAAATTAGAATATTGTTTTGGGAAAGGGGGCAGGATTGGCCACGGTGGCACCTTTTAAATACATGGCATCAGGCTTTGTCAAAAATTATTGTTTAATCACAAACAACTTCATTCTACTTTAGGTCCCTCTTCTAGTATCACCCTAGCTCTTCATGACTTTCACAAACTTCTTTAAAGAGTAGGTTATCTCTACTTCCTCTCGTCCCACCACTCCACTGTACCAGTTCTTATCAAGGTTATCAGAAACTTCCTTGTCACCTCGTTTTCATTTCTATCAAATCTGGCCTCTGTAGCATCTGCTGCTGCTTCTGTATATTTCTACCTTAGCTTCTGTGACACTACATGCTACATACATTTCTGAATTGTCTAACCTCTCTGCTGCTCAGTTTCCTTTGTGAGCCACTCTCCACCTGTCCCCTAGACATCAGGTTTCCCCAGAGTTCTGTCCCAGCCTCCCATCTCTCTCTCCCTTGTGACTTTACTACACTGGCACATAGTTCAAATCGCTGTGTATGCTGATGACACAAATTTCAGTATACAGATCTGTGCTCCACATGCACACAGTCTATGCTGAACATGTTACTGGTTATGTCGCAAGCCCCTCAGACTTAAGTGTCCAAAGTTAAACCATCCAAGCCATCTTCAGGTTTTCTCTCCTCATGTTGTCCAACTTAGTGAAGGGCGTACATCATCCTCCTAGTGCCCAAGCCAACATCCCAGGCCTCCATGACTCCCTGTCTCCCTACTATTCACTTATCTCCAGTCTAACAAGTCTGCTCCCTCAGTATTGCTCCCATCTGTATTTTCTCTCCATCCCGGTTGCTAGTCTTACTCTTTTTCTCAGCTGGATTATTGCAGCATCTCTTTAGAGGACCTCCCTGCTTATAGGCCTATCCTTCATCAATCCATTATCTGTCTACCCTGCAGCCAGAGCTATGGTCCTGAAATGGAGATCTGACCCCATTACTCCCCTGCTTAATATTTTTCATAAAGCTCCTCATAGCCTCAAGAGAAAAGCCAGTATTCTTACCATGTCCTACAAAGTCCCTGCCCGTCTCTCCAATTCCATATTTATCACCTTGTTTATTCATAAATGTATCCATCAATCAGTTCATCCATCCATCCATCCATCCTCCCATCTATCAACAGGTATTTATTGAGTGTCTGTTGTGTTCCAGGCTGTTTACTAAGGGCTGGGCTTATAGCGATGAGCAAACAGACACGGCCCCTGTCCTTATAAAACATTTGGTCCAGTGAGGTAGGCCGAATACAGAAAACAATCATGCAAATAAGTTATAAAGTATGGTTAAAGTGTGGTTAGAATGGGTCCTTTTTTTTTTTTAAATATATATATAAGTAGGGAGTTCCCGAAGAACACGTCATTATTGGGTTTTTCACCCACCTTTTCAGGAGCTCAGCTATTGTAGGAAAGTAGACTTGTAACTCATGCAGACAAAAAAGCATCTAAGTGTCCATGTTACCACTGTGGGTGATTAGTCTGCGTTAATTGTTAACATTTTGAGGACCCCAAAATGTTATTTTTTGTGCTTTTATGAGGGGCAGCATCCCACCCAAAAAAGTGGGACATTGTTTATTAATCTGGTTATTAGGCAACTTTCCTTACCAGCAGCAAGTTGGTCAATTAACTTCCTATCCTCAGAGAACAATGCAGGAAAAGGAATGGTGGTTACTGGGGGAAAGTGTAGGAGACTTAGAGGTCCTCACCAGCAATGCCAGTTCTGCAAAGCCTGTGATGGGTTGGGGGGTGGCTGGCCCAGCCGCAGGAAGGCTCCCAGACTTAGGGCATCCTCAGTTTCCTTATTAGTAACATTTCTGGGAGGAAAAAATAGATTCCACATTCTTTGGCAATGAAACTAATGTTTAACCAATAGTCCTCTGGTTAGGAGTTTCATATTACATAAATCCTGGCCGAAGATCTCTGCCCCTCCCCTCCCCTCCTCTATCAAGGGAGAGGAGGTGTGTTTCCCGTTAAGGTCCTGTTTATCTTGCGCTGTTACACGCATTGTGGGCTGCAGGATTGTTAGTCACCAGGACCTGCACTCGCCTCCCTGGGAGCTTCTTTACTGTAGGGTTGGGAGGAGAGTCAGGAGGGAAAGGGTATCTTTGTGAGTACATCTAGAAGTTCACACAACTTGGGAACACTTAAGAGGAACTGTGGAGCTGGTGCCATTCTGCAGGGTTGTTTGGGGTACAGCTGTGATGGGATTCACCCGTCCCATCAGAATGACCATGCTGGTGATTCAGTTCACCACCGTCTCATGTAACAACCCCAAGAGCTTCTGGGAGGATGAAGGGAAGAAGTTAATTAAAAAACAGAGTGCTGAGTCCAGTTGCTTAATGGATAAGGGAGAAAGATCAGGCTCCAGTTTCAGAATCCACATCCTCTCCCTTTTCAGGCATAACAGAAATATACACTGGGCTTAACTCTAGCATAAGTTATGGTTGGCAGAGATGGGCTGGGAAGTAGACAGCAGGCAGAACAGAGAAAAGCCCCTAGGAGAGAAGGCAGTTGCTTGCAGCAGTGCTGTGGGGAGCTGCCCTCCTCCAAACCCCCACCTTTTAGCACTTTCCAGTGCTACTTCTGGGGTGGTTAAATGTATGATTGTCCCAAATCCTAATTACCATGCAGCCAGGGCAGAGCTGCTGATGGTGGCTGGAGCACTCGGTAGGTGTAAGGGATGGTAGGGAGGAGGGGTAGGAGCCTGGATGGAGAGGCTTCTGCGTTCAGGGAGGACATTTTCAGCTTTCTCTTGGGGTCATTGGCAGTTTCTGGCCTTGCTCTGACCCCCTTTTTGTTTAAATGTCAAAGATTTCGTAAGTGATCTTGTTAGGATGCTCTGAGATTTTCTCTAGAGAGCCTTCTTTCAGGCAGTAGGAAAGAGGAAGGTAAATTCTTACCAGGAAGAAATGAAACACAACCATCCATCCCCAACCTCCATCCAGAGTTTTCGTGTAAGATTGGGCCTTCCCCTCCCTCTTCATGATGCTTTGTTTATAATGCAGAAGATCCCTGTGACAAATCCAAGAGAGAGGTGATTCAGTTGACGAACTGATCTGAACGTTTAAATTTTCTTTTTCTCTGTGGTATAAAACCACTTGTACTGTACTTTTGTCTTTTTCAGCCCACCTCTTTAAAAATAGACGATTTCTTCTCATTTCTAAAGTTGTTTATAGGCTCTCGATCTCAACCTCAAATATACAAGCAGGGCTTTGTACCATTTGGGGGATTTTTGTGGAGGTCTGCTGCCTGGCTTCCCCTGGCAAGTCAACATGGCTCTGACAGTTCTCTTGGAGTATGTCCTTAGTTACATATAAATGTAACTTATCCCTGTTTACTCCATAATCATGATTCAGGCAGAGCCATGGGAAAAGTGAGTCAAAGATAATGAAAGGCTATGATTTGAGGGACATCAAAGCCACAGCAGCAATCTCTCTTCCACCACTTTGAACGGCCACTGAAAGGTGACCACTCAGTTCATTTCAGGCAGGAATTAGCTGCAAAGCCTGACCTCATTGATTGTGGGGTGGGCACTGCTCCCACGGTCCTTCCCCCAGGTCTGCAAGCCAAATCCTAGGAGAAGCTGTGTACCACCCTCTGGTCCTCCGGGTAAGCTCTTGGCTTAAGAGAAATTAAAAGGGGTTAGGGAGCCTCAGGTTTAGAGATTTCCTTTCGCAGCTTTTGCTAAAATGAAAATATTCTAAGGGACTAAATAGACATGACAACAGAATGCCACAACTGTTCCTCGAGTGAGTCCCAGATCAGAAAAAAATGGGAAAGGACTTTGGGAGCTGGGGAAATTCGAATAAAGGCTGAATCGTAGACCAGGTTGAATCTCTTGGGTATTATTGTGGTTGTGTGCTTCTGCAGGGGAATATGCTTGTTCTTAGGAGACGTGTGCCAACAGATATTTAGGAGTGAAGTGTCACAGAATGTCTGCTACCCTTTCACAAGTGGTTTAGTAAGATATATGTATACAGAGAAATACCACAAAGAAAATGTAAGCGTTCTGACGGAGTGGGGCAACATTCTCTATTCGCCACCGGGAGGCTGGCAGGCAGGCTGTTTCTTCCTGGAAGGGAGAATCTGCCAGCGGGGCGTGTGGAAGGGCTGCCTGTCTGGGAGAGATGCTGGTCATTCCAAACATTGTAGAAGACCAACCCCAACACAGTCCCGTTTCATCCTACCTTCGAAGTGGCGTTCAGCAAGGGAATCCTCCGCAGACTTGAGGCAATCTGGGAAGAAAAATAAATTATACAGCTTTCCAGAACGTTACTCTTTTTCTGAGGCATTTCATTGTGCTGCACCGTGAAAACAAGCCAGCATTGTAAGAGCCCAGGGTTAGAGCCAGTTAAGGCTCTGCTTCTGGTGGACTTTACTTCCTGAGGGGAGGAGAAAAGGCTGTGATTTGACATTGTCCTAGGCCCTCCCTCTACCCACCCTGACCCAGAAGGTAGACTTTTTTCACCATAGGCTCAAAAGCAAGCGTCAAAGTAAACCAAGTAGAAAATCCTCAGGGTAACTATTGTTAAAGTAATTAAACCAAGAGGTCATCACGCTGGAGGTGGCTGTAATGCCATGGTGGCCTGTATAAAGAAACCAGAGTGGAAACAGGGTTACAAAATGGAAACTTAACAATGACCAGTTGCAAACAGCCAGCTGAGCTAAGCTATAGCCCAGTAGCTTCCTCCCTTTGCGTCTGCCTTATCTCAAAGTCTCTTCCGAGTTCCTGGTGATGGAGGGCTCCTAACATCTTCCAGTTTGATGCTGCCCAGTTTGAATCGATTTTTGCTCAAATAAACACTTAAAATGTTTTATACGCCTCAGTTCATCTTTTAACAGTTCTGGTGTCAGAAGCGGAAACAAAAGAAGGAAACCCTGAGCAGCCAACCTAGGTACCCGCTGAGCTCACTGGGCAAGCTGCTTTCCTGCAGCCTCCGGAGGTGAAGGTGAGTTCCTGTCCCCTCCCAGCTCCGCAGCTTTTGCACTGTGAACTGTTGGGCTTTATTTGAGCATCTCTTTTTCTGGCCTGGGTCCAGAAACTGGCTGGACTCGGACCAGGTCTGACTTAAAAACCAGACTGGGTCAGGGTGAGACTAGGCCTGACTTAAATTGAATTGGTCCTGTGTGAGGCCTCAGGTGAATAAACTTTGGTTTTAAGCGTGAACCAGTAGGCGAATCTTACCAAAGATAATCTTGTAGTACAGAGGCCACAGTGGAGAACTTTTACCTTGATTAGTTTATCCATTTGTGAGGCACCCTAGAGAAAAAGGAGTCTCAGCCAAGCACTTATTATAAAGGGTAGAGGGAAAATTATGTTTCCTCCTTTACAATTTCTGGTAGTCAGGATGAGACCTGCTGGGACACCCCACTTGCTTTAGAGTCTGCAGATGGGATCCCGGGAAAACTGGCACAAGCCCACAGAGGGTGAGAATTCTTACCCAAGTTGGTGCTCCTGGATCTCCACCTGTGGTGCCTGGTTGAGAAAGGAAGGTAAATGGAAGGTTCCTTCCATTCTAGAGTCAGATTGGCAGAAGAAAAACACTGGTAAGAATTAAATCTTTGAATCGGGGCTTGTGAATTTTCGTTTGGGTTCCCCACTGTTTATGGATCCTTTCCCTCCCAGGGACCGCTATGGCTTTCTCATTTATCTTGTTTTGTGTCGTGAGAAATTGGCTTGGCTTTCTGCCCATCAGGGCATGCAGGTTGGCAGTTCTTATGTGCATAGGCAGCCCAACTGTCAGGTTGGGGGCCCCCAAAATATGGCTGGACTGAAATGTGGGTTGCTCCGTGTTTGTGGCTAGTGTTCTACCAACTGTCGCCCACTGTCAGGGGAGTTGTCTTAAGTCTTTGGTTATCTTTGGGAGGTGCTCTGGATCATGGGGATGCAGGGATTGTATCTTTTTCAGCTTCCTTGGGGATGCCTCTTACATCCATGTTTAAGCCTCGGTTTTGGTTTTGAGTTATTTGATAGAGATACCTTTGAAAAGTAAAAGAAAAAGAAAAGTTCAACTGCCAGGTATAGTTACTCTTTGTCCCACCTAAAACATGTGAATAAGATATTTCAAAGGATTTTTTTTGGTGAGCTTTGTGGTTAAAAGTTGGCCATTTTGGAAGCTGATATTGAGAGCCTGGTAGGAGTTTTTTTTTTTTTTTTTTTTAGGCCTTCTCCCCTAAGCTGAAATGAAATTATGTACCCAGAGGGAAAGAAAAACACTCTAAAGCCTCTGTGGAAGGATTTGCTAAAACGTTCCAAAGACTCACAGCTCTAAATCTGGAACATAGGAATCTGTTAATTTCCATCTTAGTTGGAAATTTCCCTGACATAAGGAAACAAGTTGAAGATAATATAGTTGAATGGGTGGGTCCATTTGACTTCTTGATGTCAAGACCTAAAATTAAAATTGGCTCTGAATGTTCCTCCCCAGAAGCAGATAGCATCTTGAGGTGGACAGCTTTCCTGAGATCCTGGATCGGGATCTTCCTCTCCTATTTGAAACCTCGATTCAAAACAACTGTACTTGTCCACAAATCAAGTCTTGACAAGAATAGAAATGCAGTTCTAGAAATAATTAACAACTGTACTTGTCCACAAATCAAGTCTTGACAAGAATAGAAATGCAGTTCTAGAAATAATTCAAAGTCCATCTAGCCTTTTTACCAATCTCAAAACCTCCTCTATTCATCTCAGAGGGTTGCAGATATTGTAAAACATCTGGATTTAGGGAATAGAGTCCTCTTGGTGGAAATGACATCCTTTCTCTGTGCCTTTGAACTTTGAGATGTAAGTGTTCTACATCTCAAGTGTTCTAGGACCCCAGAGCCATTTCTTTGAAATGCAGACTTCAGCACGGTGATTCTTACTAGAAGGACTAAAACAAAAGGGTATGTGGGACTATTTGGAAACTAGGTGAAAGTTATGCTAAGCTAAGTTAGATGACACATGTTCATTGACTATCTAGGTTATTTCCAAATAAGATTAAATATTGAACCAAATTTATCTATTTTTGGCTTCTTATCACAGAGGAACTAAAGATATTTGAGCTTATTGTTAAACATGTTTTGTGCCACATTGAAAAATTTACTATAAGGAAGAATATACTTCTAGAAGTTATGAAATACATTTATAAATGTGCCAGTGTCCGCAGAATACTAGTGTAACAGGCAGTCCACAGTGGCTTACTTCTTAGTTTTCACTAGAAGCTAAAGATTCTAAGGGTTGAGAATTCCAATCATATGTAATTACAACCTACTTAGAAATACAAAGGTGAAAGAAAACAACTGTGTGTGAAAAGTAGGAAGGAAAGTAGAATGTGTTTTGTGGGTAAAGAAAGGTTTGGAAGGATTTTTAAGTCTTTTTATAATTTTCAGAGAGTTATTGTTTTACTCTGATGCTTTCACAGAAGTGCTTTGTCTTTAGAGAGATTCATGGAAAGGACTCTGACAAGTACTCTAGAAAACAGGTTTCTGATAAGTTCAAGATCATAAAAGTGAACTAGGTGAGAATTTCCAGAGCTAAGGAAAAAAATGGATTCAAGCTGAACAAGAATTAATAACAAGAGATTAAATGAAATGATGAGGATGATTATACTTTTTTACAACTTTTTATTTGAAAATTTACTAATTCCTTAATGTTTTGTTTTCCAGATTTAAGGAAAATTTTCTCTCTTTTATGACTTAAGGCAATTTGGTAAAGTATACCTTTGTAAATGAAAGTGAAATATTTACTTTTTTCCCCTGTCTGATCCCTCCAGAATTTGGAAATTTGTGTATTCTTATTTTCATGGCAAAATAGTGATTTACATAAGCCTAGTGAGAATATGTCCTTATAACAGGACACAGTTGGAAACACTGTGTTATATTACCAAGGCTTTGACTGGAATGTCATATTTGAGAATGTGCATAAAGTCAGTTATGACCAGTTTTAAGGAACTAAAAACTTTATGGAGGAAATAAAGCTCCTTAGAAAAACTGTCCTGATATCTTGTTTACAGGGTTCCCAGAAGCCTTACCCGGTGAGTAAGGAAGATCACTTCGTGGCAGGCCCAGGAACTTCATGCTGTCTTGGGGATCTTGAGAAGAGAGGAAGTCACCCAAGCCTATAGGTATTCCAGGTGAAGTGTGGTAACAAATCCTTGACTTGGCTTTTTAGTCTGGGGAGCCTTTAAAAATTCAATCTCAGATTCCTTATGAAAAGTTCTAACAAAGCAGATTTTAAAAGAGCCTATATATAGTTCAATGTCTGTTCTTACTGCATCTGTGTAAACAATCAGGCCAAGTTTAATGAGACTAGATTTACTTTGCAAACAAATTAGTCTTACTATGATTATCTTTGATAGAAATGAGGGTGATTGTAGAGAGAAAAACTATGTTTCAATAGAAAACTGTAATACAACCGTGTGGAATCAGATTCTAGTTCTTTCCATTGTCTTTGAGGTTTTGCTGTATGCCTGTAAACCAGACTTTATCGTGAATTCTTCTGATTTTCTCAAACACCTGACTACTCTCCAAACCAAGATGTCCAACTGTCTCCCACCCTTCTGATCTGAAATCACTAAGAACAGAGGCTGCCCTTGAACCTCCTTAGAAGAGCCCATACCAGGTCAGCAGCCAAACTTCAGGGCCTTAAACCTTGGGTTCATTTCTCCCTGTTTAAAAGGTCTCTCGCAGACTCTTGGAACTGCACACAATTGGAGACCTAAAATTAAATTTGGCTAGGGAGGTTCCTGCCTAGAAGCAGGTAACATCTTGAGGTGGACAGCTCTCTGGAAAGCACAGATCATTATCTTCATCTCCTATTTGAAACCTTTATTCCTTTTGCCTTCACTCCTTGCTCTTTTCTCTCCATTAATGCACGGGAAGACAGTGCTCCTTAACTCTGGCAACTATTGCTGAATCTTGCTAAGGCCAGAGCTACACAACGAAAGTCCCTCGGCTTTCTTGGTAAGATAGTTTTAGACAGAATTACTGTAGCTTACTTGTCGGCTGAACAGGGAAGAGTCTGTGCCCACAGCAAACACCTCCTGCTGTACCTGAATTGACACCTCTGGCAGCGTAGCAAATACAAGAAATTAACAAGCCTCTTAGCTAAAGCAACAGGAAGCCATTAGACTGAGGTGGCCCTGGTGCTGTGTGTCCTACATAAGCAAACCAAAACCTAAGCCAGGAAATGCCTCAAGGTTGCAAAATTGAAATCTAAGGGAAACCGATCACAAACAGCCAACTAGGCTGTAAGCCGTAGCCGATCAGTCATTTCCTTGCTTTGCTTCTGTATTTTCTCTGTAAAATCCTCTTGCCGAGCTCCTGATGGTAGAGCGCTCCTAACCTCTTCTGGTTTGTCAGTGCCTGATTCAAATACATTTTTGCTGAAATAAACTCTTATCAGTTTTAATATGCCTCAGTTTTTCCTTTAACGCTATGCTCAAGGCAGGGGATGGGGCCCCAGAACCCTGATACCCACGCCTTTGCTGTTCCTGGGGACATGCTTATTTTACAGGAGAACGCATACAGCTCTCCCAGAGTTGGGAGCTACATTTCCTGGGCTACAAATGGCAATGGTCAGCCCATTTGTGTGACCTTCTGTGTAATGACTGAAGATTCTGGTTTGTATTTTGGAGTTCCAGGCCCTGTTTTAATTACTGTTTTATACTTGATTACCAAACACTTCCCATGAAAGGTGTATTTTTATACTTTTAATGAAACTTTTTTTCTGTTGCATTTTGGAAATGGTTAAGGCTGGGTCTCCGAGAAAACTACTGGGATAATTCAGATTTCTTATCCCATTTCCTTCCTCTGCTCCACCCTACACATCAAAAAAAAAAAAAAAAAGTCAACAGAAAATTGCCTTTCATCTCCCCAGCACCAACATTCCAGGTTTTAAACCAGAGTGTATTTTACACCAAAGAGTGTTTTTCTTGTTTTATCTGGAAAATCTGCACATATTTATGCAGATTCCTTTTTAAAAAGCGAGGGGCTTCTCAGGCTCTTAAAACCAACTCAGTACTTTTTGATTGAAGCGCCAGCAGAAGCAGAGCTTGGTGGTTTGGGAAGATGCCCTCTAAGTGTAACAGTGGAAAAGATGATGCAGTTACGTGGTGCTGGTGGTAAGGATCAAACAAACCTTCCGCAGAAGACAAAACCCAAAAGAGGAAAGGGGAATGTCTTTCAGAGTTGTTTGTAGTTACTAACATACTCTAGAAAGCGCTTTTGGTAAACATCTCAAGACTTTGGTTTTTTTTTTTGGTTTTTGGTTTTTTTCTTTGATGAGGTCTTGCTGCTCTTTTAAAACAGAGCTATCTATGATTCTGATTGCCACATGACATGAGGCTAGCTTTATACTGCTAGAGAGCTCTGATGCTGAGGGCTGGATCAGATTTGAAAGGTGGCAGAACAAGGAGTCATTCATAGAGGCTAGGAGGGCTGCAAGGTCCCAGACACGAACCTCTTGAAACATATCTTTCATACAGAAAGCTTTGAGGTATGATGGGAACTGCAGACTTGGTTAGAATCTCAACTTAGCCATTATTTAAGCCTGCAGACTGTGGGCAAGTTACCCTCTCTGAATCTGTTTCCAAACCTATAAAATGTGGCTAATAATATTTGCAAGTTTGTTGTGAGGAATGACCCTATATATATGTATAGTGACTGCACATTAACGGACCCACTGTTGGTACTTGGTTTATTAAAAATGTTTCTTATTAATCAGATGGGGCTTAATATCAAGAGCAAAGAATTCTTAAACCATTATTAGGATGTTAACATTTTGGCATCAGTACCCAATCAACCTCTGACTTTCTAACTCTTGGCCCTAAAGTTATTCAGCAAGAATGCTGAATTCAAGCATGATTTCATAAATCACTACTATTACCCTCACTCCCCTGACAAATACAGCCATGAATACTTTCTAGCACTTAGGGACTTAGAGTAAAATACAGCACTACCATCTAGAATTGAGGTTTTATTTTTAGCTACGTCTTTCCTTGTCCTCACTCTTTGTGCAGAAAAGAGTTAAGATGTTGGGAGGAGGGTTCCCACCATTCCTTAAATTTTAAGAGTGGATCACTCTGCTTAAACTATTTGTATAAACAATATGGTTTATGTTGAATACTTGCTTTCCTCCTGGGAGTCTAGAATTTTGAGAGCAGTCCAGGGAGAGGATGCCCATGTGATCAGGGCACTTTGGGCACTGAATCTCTAACGAGCTTCCCTGGTGGCAACATTTCACATGTGTTGTCACAACTCATAGCTGAAGAAATTAAGTGTATCCTGTGTGATTGATTTCACTAAAAGAGAATTCTTGGAAGCTTTCTCTTGCTTTTTTTGGGCTTTGCCCCATGTGCGTTTTCCCTTTGCTGATTTTGCTTTGTATCTTTCCTCTGTAATAAACCATGTAAATAAAATAATGCCAAGTCCTGTGGGTCCTCCTAAGGAAACATAAAACCTGGGATGTTGTATTAGAAACACAAACAGACCCAATAGAATGGAGACTTACAATAAGAAATTGGCTCATGTAATCACGGAGGCAGAGAAATCAAAGATTTGCAGTCAGAGAGCCAATGGCATAGTTCCAGTCTGAGGCTGGGTCCGAAGGCAAAAGACTGTCCCAGCTGGAAGACAGTCCGGCAAGGAGAAAGAATTCTATATTACTTCGCCTTTTATTCTATTCAGGTCTTCAGTGGATGAGGCTCACCCACAGTGGGGAGGGCAGTCTGCTTTAGTCTGATTCAAACGTTAATCTCATCCAGAAACACTGGTACACACATACGCAGAAATAATGTTTAACCAAATATTCGGGCACCCCCTGGCCCAGTCAAATTGACATGTAAAATTAACCATCACAGAGGTGGTCTTGGAAACCCCCATGCAATCTTTAGCTTCAGCTCTGTACAGACTAGAAAATCGGCCATCTCCAGCCCTGAGTTCTTTCCAGCATAAGTCTTACGTTTCACCAATGCAATTGGGTGCACTATACCCTACCTCAAAGGTCCTTATGAAGCATGAGAGTATGTTCATTTATTCATATCATTCAATAAAGTTGCCTCCTATACACCAGGCACTGTGCTAGAGAGAGAGGCTATGTGTAGGCAGAGAGTGGCATGAGATCTGGCACAATGGGTTTGCAGGGCTGGGTCATGCGGGGTTTAGCAGACCATGGTAACAGCTTTGGATTTTGTTCTATATGCAATGGGAGGTCCCTGAAGGGAGGTACGTAGGGAGCGCCCAATACCTGTTTGTTATTGAACATTACCACCTGGATATCCTGTCAGAATATTCAGTTTCAACATAATCTAAAATCAGACCCAGCCATCTTCTCCCCATAATCCTTCCCTGAGTTAGCTGCTTCTAGGCACCCAGTTCTTCATCATCTGGATAGTTCAGTTGTCTTTGATTCATTTTCTTTAGTTCCCTTTCTGCCAACTTTTAAAAATTGTCTCCCATATTTTATCCTGAGCTAATTACTTTATCATGCTGAGCCTATTTCTTCCTGCCTAAAATGGGGATGATACTTCAAAAAAGAGAATTAAATGGGCTGAATGTAAGTAAATTGCTTACCATGCATCTAGCATGTAGCAAAAACTCACTAAAGTTTGGCTATTACTCTGAGCTAGGAATTGGAGATATAAAAATAAGCCAGAAGTTTTTCTCTTTGGGAAAAAATGAGGTCAGTCTACCTCAGATTCATCTTAAAACTCAACTTTGACCCTCACTTGTTCAGACCCCATTCTGCTAACAGGGTAATAAGGCCTGGGATGCTTAAAAAGCAGGTACTCAAGTTCCTCAAGGTAGCTGCCCTACCTTCCAGCTTTTTCACCTCCTACCTCACAGACCAAACTAAAGCACTTCATATTACATAAACATCCCTTTTGGTTTATCACCTGTCTTTGCCATTGCCATTCCCTTTGCCTGGAAAGGCCCAGTTCATGCCACAAAACTCCCTTGTATTTGTTATATATTCATTATTTGGCACGTATTTATTCAGCGCCTACTGTGTGCTAGGACTAAGTGCTTGGGATGCATCTGTAAATGACCCATCTGCTCTCACAACGTCTATGCTAGTGGGGGAGACAGACAATAATACAAACACAGGGGCTCCACGTCAGGGATTGGTAAGTAGGGAGAAGACAAAAGACATGCATGTCTCTATCAAGTACAAGCTCAAAGGCTAGAGCCATGTCTCATTCAAAATCTCATATCCTCACAGAGCACCTTTTTTTTGTAGGTGCTTGTTATTTTTGAATAAATCATATTCTGAGACTTTAAAAGGCTGTCAAATACTAAATTGCTAAAGAGCAACAGGAGCTGCACTCAAATTCAACAAAATGAGGTCTTTTGTACCTGCTTGGGCACCATTCTGTTGCTGAAAATAAAGGCTGAAGAGAAGATAATGTTCTACATTTTCAAATGGTAGATTTTTTTTTATGGCCAAATATACAGATTTCTGCAGTGGTCTGGGTGTTAGAAATCTAAGGCTTTGAGACAGTCTTAAGTCCAAATGGTGACTCTGCTAATCCCTTACTTAGCTTTAGTTACACAAATGGAAAAGGGGGCAAATGAGAGTACCTACCATATAGGGTGAGGATTTTTTTTTTTGACTACTTATGAACCTTTATTCTTCCATTAATATTAAAAAGTTTGTCAGGTTCACCAAAAAAATCCACACTGGCATCTTTATTAGCACATTAGTCCCAGAAAAATTCTTTGCAGTTTTGATCTTTTTGTTGCATTATTTATTTAGTTCTGCTCATTTTTTAATCCCTACTTTCTCTTCATAAAGTTCTTTTTCATTATTTATCAGGGTAATTCCTAAATGTATTGTTTTTGTTGCTATTGGACTGTTTTCTAATTTTCTATTTTGAGGTTTTCAGTCTTTCTCACTTTTATAAGTTATCTTTATCTTTGTCTTGTAATTGTGCTGGTTTATTCATGTTTATTTTTTCGTTAAAACTGTCTCACTGTGGTAAAATACAACAACAAATTTACCATCTTAGCCATTTTTAAGCGTACAGTTTAGCGTCTTAAGTACGTTGATGTTGTTCAAGCATCACCACCACCCATCTCTACAATTTTCATCTTATAAACTGAAACTTTGTACCCATTAAACAGTAACACTCCATTTCTTCTTGCCTCGGGCAACCACTGTTCTACTTTGAATCTGACTGTTCTAGGTACTTCATATAAGTGGAATCATACAGTATTTCTTTTTGTGACTCGCTTATTTTACTTATAATGTCAAGAGTTCTCCATTCTGTAGCATCTGTCAACAATTTCCTTCCTTTTTTAAGGCTGAATATTTCATTGTATGCATATTCCACATTTTGTTTATCCATTCATCCATCAATAGACATTTGAGTTGCTTCTACCTCTTTGCTACTGAGAACCTATAAAGGGTTATTAATGAGAATTAAATGTGTTCCTGGCATATAGTAAGAACTTAATGATATCAACTATTATGTTTTTATTGTGGGGCAGGAGTATGTTTAACTTGTTTTACATTCCATGGATGCTTCTGTGAGAATCTATGTATTTCTGGAAGCTTCTGAAAGAGAACAGTTTGGAACACCTTTTTTAGAAAAATTCCAATTTGACAGTTGAAAGAAATAAACACTGATACGAGTTTAAAGAATCCAGAAAAGAGACAAGCTCTCCTCCAACCACATTTATTAAACATAACAAAATTCTATATACAAAGTGCCCTAAACCTACTGCTTCAAAACATGATATTTTCTTAACTAGTATTTTGATAAGTCAATCCATGGTGTCAAAAGCAGTTTACTCTAAAATTAACAGGAAAGTGTCCAACACACATTACATGAATGGCCTAATTACTTGAACTCTAATAGTTCTATAGGATAATTAACATAAGGTACAACTGAGTCCCTATGACAGGCTGCTGGGGAACAGGTCTGAGACGTCAAGAGGCCATTTTGTGCACTGCCACTGTGATGCCATCGTGTTTCTGGATCATGATGTTCCTGAAAGGCAAAGTGGACGATACTCAGGAAAACGTTACAAATGGCAGTCAGTGTAAAGATGCTGTTTGGTTTAGGATACAACTAAAAAAGTAATACTTATCATTTTTCCATGTATAAAAGCAATATATAAACACAATACATGTGGGAAATACAGAAAAGTATAAAATATAAAAATGAAATCAATCCTATAATCCTACCAAAGACAATCACTATTATTATTTTCCCTTTTTTATCTGCATGTATACTCTATATACACATTTTTCCCCCTCATTCTACAAAACTGTGATCATAATGTTGATAGTATTATATAATGCTTTTTTCACTATTTGAAAGACCCTCACTTGGAATATCTTTAGTCCTTCTATTACTACAGACAGTGTTTCTGTTCTGTTTAGTCTTCCTCTGTGCTATTTATTGCTTTCTTTTCCTTGAGAGACTGATGGTTCATAACAGTTCTTACTCTTCATTTAAATGTCACTGTGTTCTGAAAGCGTATTAGCTTCAGAGATTAATCCATCTGCTCCTGTGGTCCAAAGGGACGAACTTCCCTCCAAGTCCTTTGAATGATGAACACAGGGTAGGCCCCAGTCAAGTATCTCAGGGATTTTTCTGAACAAAAAGGAAAGGAAGGATCTGCTGACACTTACTCACCCATTATCTGATTCGAGACACACCACAGGAATATCAGTGGGGTCTGAGGTCAGCTTGGCTGCTTGCTGGGCTAGAACAGATATCACCCCAGCATGCTCATCTGACAGGGTCCCACGGCCTGGAAGACAGAGATGACATCAGGACACCTGACTGTCCAAAAAATAAGTAGAGAGCTACAGTAGAACTGAATTGAATTATTTACAAAAAGAAGGCTCAGCTCTTGGTCTCTTAAGTTAGGTACTGACATGAAATGATTCTGCCCTGATACTCAGCCGGTTACAGCAGTGAAAAGAGAAGGCCAGACAGCAGCTTTTAAGTCAATAAAGCCCTAACACTCAATTTTCCAAGTCATTTTCATCACCATCTCTAAACACCTTCTCAAGCACATAAGGAAGCCGTAATTCAAGTCAATCTGAAAGCAAACTGAAACCAAGAAGAAATTCAGAGGTGAGATTGACAAAAAACAGTCAGTAAGGGCAAGAGACTTGTTGAAACTAATTAATTCCTCATGGGAAATCTGATTTCCTTTTACTGAGCTCAACCTCAAAGGATATAAAGATCTTTACTCAGGAGTGCAGCTGTAAGATCATCTTGACAGCATATATAAATACCCTGTGAGCAGTTATTTCCACTAGAATAAGCTGGTTGTTTTCAAATATCAACAGAAATGACTTTTTACTAATGTTTGTTTTAGCCTGTAGATAATAACTAAATCTTGGGTGTCAGGTACAAAAAGTAGTTACTGAGTTTACTTTGCAATATATTTCCGTATATAAAAGGCAACACAAGCCCGTCTGCTTGAAACTAAGTCAACTATGGCAGAGTTGATGGATTTACTTCTATTGTATAAAACATTAAGTAGACAGACAACAGTGCAGTCTTTTGGGTTTTGACGGTTTCTCGAAGTAACTCACTTAGCTTTAGCTATCCACACTTGAATTTCAGCCTTTCCATCTGTGAGCCTCGCAAGGGCCTCAAAAGAAATCTGCCTTTTTTCTCCCAACTAACTGATTTGTGTGTAAAACCTAACTGAGCTACAAGACTACCTCTTTCAATTACCCTCCCAGCAAAAATTCAGAGCTTAAAAACTCCTGCAGTACAGAGGAGTAAGAAGCAAGGAGTCCTGGGTTTACTAGTTCTGACATTAATTAGCTGAAGGTGTCCCCTGTTTACCTTTCCACATTTATTTACTCATCTGTGATTGTTACCATTTTTTGAGCATTATGTCTGGGTTACGTTCTGAGTGTCTTACATACACTATATACTCTTATACTATTGTGATTAAGAGGCTCTAGAGCCTGACTCAAATCCTAGCTCAACCATTTACTAACTGTAGGACCCTGGAAAATTACTCAACTTCTGTGCCTCAATTTCTTCATCTACCTCACAGGGTTATTATGAGGATTAAATGACTTAGTAAATATAAAGCACTTAGAATGGTGCCTGGCCTATAGTAAGAGCTCAGTGAATGCAATTCTATAAAAATAATTATTAGACAACAACCCTGTAAAGAAACTGAGGCTCAGAAAGATTTTTTTTGGTCCAGGTTCACACTCCTAATAAATGGAAGAGCAGGTATGTCCAACCCGACAGCCCCCATTTTTACTGCCTACTCACTTATTAAGTGAATTTGGACAAAAAAACAAAAAAAATTGCACCACCGATCTGGCAGGTTATTGTGAAAGTTAGAGATAATGTATAAAAAGTGTAGCAGTCCCAACATATGGCATACATTCAATAAATGGTAACTGCTGTCATTATCTGAAGTCCTTTCTAGACCCAATTTAAAATGATTCAAACACTGTTTTACTAGAAACAACTGTGTAGTGCTAGAACCGCAAGGAACATTTCTACCTTCACAGATACCAAATGAAAAGTTTCAACTTTCTAACTTTGTTACTTGGAGGTGACCTTTACTCTCCCAGAAGTCCCCGGAAAGTGGCAGGGTAACAGGAAGTAAAAACTAGAGAACAGCAGCACACTAGGCTCCCAGTCCACATCAAGTGCTGGGCAATCCATCAAAGGGTTGATGGGAGATACTTACAGCCCAGATTGAGTCCTTGAGAATCTGTACACAGGACTCCCACAATGGATGGATTCTTCATTCTAATTCCAGGAACACAGGAAGAAGAAAGCAAACGATGTGGGAAAATGAATTTAAATAACACATACAGGCTTTTTATGTACCAGAAACTGTCGTTAAGTGCCTTAAATCAGTCTTAAATCTTTTTTCACTACCGCCCATCTGTACACCAAGAAAATTAAATTTACAATTCACTAGTTTAAATAGATAGCCCAATAGCTCTCTGATGAGAGAAATGATTGCGCCAGGTCCTTCTGAGCTTTGGAGGGCCACAAACATTGAAATATCTAGGACTCTGTTCTCCTTGTTAAAAAGGCATACTCTAGCATACTAACCCCCCTTGAAATAAGTGTTGAAAAATTCTTAAGTAACACAGGTTGCCTCCAGAAGCGGAAGTGGGAAGCTAAGGAGTACTGGTGCGGAGGAGGTGTTTCCCTGTACGCCTTCTTACACTTCTGGGTGTCTTTCACCTTCTTAAACACCAAATAACTGGTTACACCCGGAAAGAGCTACGCTAGTGTGTTTATACTGACACGACAGGGGTCGACTTCGCACAGGTGGTACATCCTTTCTCCAAATGAACCTGGTTCCTAAACCCCCGAAGAACGACCCTGTCCTTAAAGACAATTTCAACACGACAGCCGGCTGTGGGCTCGGGCCGCGGAGACTAACTCGCTCGCTCGCTCCGGAGTGGGCGAGGCCCCAGCGGCGTTTTATTCCGGGTCACCCGCCACCCCCACCCAGAGGCCCCGGGACAAGGCGTCCCCAAGAGGCCCGGCCGGCGCTCGCAGGCTGCGCCCTGTGTCCCTGTCAACTCACCCCGCCGCGACCCCAGGACTCACGTGTCCTCCAGGTGCTGCTCCAAGGTCGCCTCCATCCCGCCGCCGTTCCGCCGGCGCAGGACCCCGCCGCGCGTCGTCTCCTCCGCCACAGGCCTCAGCGATCCTCGGTCACATGACGCGAGCGGGCCGCCGGCCGGGACGGCGCCTCCAAAGGGACAAACTTCGCGGCGCAGCCTCCGCGTTGTGAACGGGAAGACGTCATTACGCGACGGCCGCCTCGAGCCGCGCGAGCTTCTGCAGCCCGCGAGACGGCAGGCGGGGGGACCGCGGCGGGGGGACCGCGGCGGCTCCCCTACGGAACCAGGCGGCGCAGCGTCCCCACCCCCCCACCCCGGAGGGACGTCTGCAGCCGCCCGCGGAGCCGGCGTGCTGGCCTGTCCCTTTGTCTCCGACACGCAGACCTTTGGACTCCGATTCCACCGACTCTGAGACGTCGGACCAGATCTTGTTGAAGTTTTACAGTAACTCGGCGGGTCAGGCGAGGTCTCATGCAGGCGGTGGATCAGGGACAGACAAGAGAGACGCAGGACCCCGGTGAAGGGGTCCCCAGGCATGAAGGGGGAACATACAGGAAAAAACAACACAGGGACTAGAGGACAAGATAGAACAAGGTTAAAATCCCAAGTTAGGTATGGGAAAAGTGTCTGGATTTTAACTGAAGACATTGGTTCTTCCTCTTTGGCGAGGGCTCCAGAAAGTTTGGGAAAGGTGGTGTTACTTGTGATAAAGACTGGGTAGAATTACTTAAAAACAATCTTTAAAAACAATCCTTTAAAAAGTTTATAAAAGCAGTTGTAAAAATAAGAAAAGAAAGCCCACCCATAATCTCTGTCCAGAAATGACCATTAATACCTCAGAGAATATTTTCAGCCAATTGTTTTTGCAAAGGTATGCTTTTTTACTTTTTTAAGCAAAATTGCCACACATACTGGACATATAATTCTGTAGCTGGCATTTGTCGCAGAATTTAGCATAAATGTCTTTCCATATCAGTAAATATTCATTTACAGCCTTTGTAATACTTACAAAATACTGCACTTTATAGCGGTTCCTTAATCGATTTAACCAACCCCTTATTAATGTACAATTAAGTGGCTTATAGTTTTTTTTGTTGTTGTTGTTGTTGTTGTTATTTCGGGCCTTTCTTGACTATTAGAAATGCTGGATAAATACCAGCCAAATATGTGTGTAGTTTAAAATTTTCCTTATGGTAAGTTACTAGAATGGAATTAATTGGTTGAAGGATATGGACATTTTTAAGGCTTTTGCTATACACTTACAAATTGTCTCCCCCCGCTCCACCCCGAAACGTGGTACCAATTTACACTCAGATTGGTAGCATTTGATGAAAATAGGATAAGTATGGCCATAGTCTCGCCCATCCCCCACAGGCCGATACCCTGTGCTTAAGTCCTCCTAATGTCACTCTTGGATCTCCCTTTTCTCCAACCCTCTTACCCTCAGCTTTTACTCAACAGTCCACCTTCTGATCTGGGGTCCAGCTTCAAGGCCGCCCCCTTGACTTGGCTTCGGAGTCCCTTTTCATTCCGTAGCTGGGATGGTGAGAAACTTGCAGTTCTTTAAAATTCCAGCCTTGAATGTTGTAATTCAAGAGTTTTTAGACTCCTGCCCTAGAGAAATAATTTCTGTTAACTTAAGGGTCACATAATGTGAGCCATTTAAATTTTAGAAAAAGTAGTTTAGAACTACCCTTAAAAGACAGCATTAGAAAATGTAAGGAATGAGCCCTCTTGCTGCCCAGTTCCTGCCCGAGGCAGCTCGGCACTGCAGTACCGCCCCCTTGTGGTCCCGCATGGTGTAAAGCTTTGCTGGACTAGGGCTTCTCAGCTCTGGCTTTTCAACCTTCAGGGCAGAGACTTCAGTAGAAATGTAATGTGAGCCTCATCTGTAATTTTAAATAGTCTGGTAACCACACTGAAAAAGTAAAAAAGGTGAAATTAATTTTAATAATATACTATTTGTCCAAATACAATGTCCAAAATAGTGTCATTTCAACATGTAAATACGAAGATATTTTTAACATTCCCTGCCCGTTTTACTAAGTCTTCAAATTCCGGTGTCTACACCGACAGCACATTTCTATTCAGACTAGCCACATTTTAGGTGTTTGATGGAGCCATGTGTGGCTAGTGGCTACCCTTGGCTAATGCCGCTCCGGGCTATCTCTGATTATCTCAAAGCCAGATCAGTGATGATAGGATTCTCAGAAAAGCTGGTGATCATATTTGAAGCTGTTAAGAAAGGCCTCTGAAGGGAAAATGAGGAAGTAGGTAGAGGATGACCACTGGTCTAAACATCCTTGTGGGTCCGTAGGTGGGAGGGCAGGCTACTCCACACCAACCCCTCTTTCTGTGCCTTGTTGCTGTTTTGCCCCTGCCCATCTGGGCAGAGGGAGCTGAATGGCTTATATACGCTGGGGAAGTGCTGGGGGCTTGGGGTGATGGTTAGTTGGAGGAGACGTCTGACCCCTAATTATTTTCTAGTTTCTTCAGCTTGTGGATGGTTTGATGATCCTTTATTCTCAGTTTTGAGTGCTAATAACCATTTTGGGGGTGACAAGAAAAGTCCCAGGACACCCATATTGGAATACTTGCCTCGTTGTATTGTTTTTATGCTTGCTTTTCAAGTCAGGAAGAGTGTCTTCTCCATTTCTGCTCCCTGAGTGCTGTGGAGCGTAATAGGAATCCAGTACATTTTTATTGAAGAATCTTGATGGGTTCTTTGAGAAGAGGACTCTGTATAACGTAAAGAAACTTTAAGTCTTCAGCTTTAACCACCTTTATCCTCTTCTTCCTCCTGGAAGTGCATATGCAAGTGCCTGGAAAATGGAAATCCCAGGAGGGTCTGGCAGAGAATGCCCAATGCCCACATGTGCTGGCTGGGAATGGGGAGATGAGAAGCCGGAATAGGGGTGCGAACCAGACCTTGTAAGTCATCTGACTGCTGTTGGCTGGGACCCTAAGCCCTCTTCCTTGACCTGTCAGGAGCAGAACCCTCCTGGGGGGTCCACTTAAAAAGTGACGCTCTGGTAGAGGTCTAGCCCTCCCCTGGGTGCACAGGGCTCCGCTACACCAGGGCCAGCCCATTGGTTGCTCTTTCAAGTGCTTAGGGTCCCGAGCCTGAAGTGCAATGAGCCCTAAGCCATGCTGGGGAACGGGCCTGCGCCTGCCGCCAGGGGGCACCAAGGCCGCGGAAAACCCTGCTCAGGCTGGAGGATCCTAGGAGAGGGACAGGGGCCCACTAGCCTTCTGAGCTGGTATGGCTTGGTGAGGATAGCACTAGGCTAGGTTGGTGGCCTCAGAGTCAGACAGAGGTAGAACTGGATCCTGGCTTGGCCACTGCCTACCCACGTGACCTCTCTGTGATACGGGAGGACCATTACCTGCCTCATCAGGTTGTGGGAGGATTATGAGGTATTTTATAAGCTTTGCTAAATTTGAGTGGGAAGACTCATTGAGGACACACATGAGAAAAAGTTAACGGTTCAGTGAAGGCAAGAGTCAGATGATGACCGCAGACCTCAGGCAACCTAGTGTTCACGTGGGAGGGAGCCCACGGGGCTGCATTTACGTAGCTGCTCCGTAAAGCTCTGTTAAATGAGGTAATTAAGTATGTTTCACTACATTTTTCTGTGGTATATAAAATTTAT
Source organism: Vicugna pacos (assembly GCF_048564905.1). Taxonomy (NCBI): domain Eukaryota; kingdom Metazoa; phylum Chordata; class Mammalia; order Artiodactyla; family Camelidae; genus Vicugna; species Vicugna pacos. The sequence goes on along the minus strand of NC_132995.1, from coordinate 62,640,620 downwards.
AAAACATAGGAAAAAAAATCACCTAAAATCCTAACCCTAACCCTAATGATGTGAATGTGAGTAAGGTAAATAGGAGGGGTGGGATTTGGGTAAGGTGAAGATGGGGAAAGGCATGTCACAAGGGTCACAGGAGTCTGCCAGCTGAAGCCTCTCACTGGTGAGCTACTGGATGGGACACGGGGGCGCTTACCCCTGCCTTCGGTGGTGGACAGCACCTGCGAGCTGACTCCTAATAGTAAAAGTAGCAGTGGCACCAGTAGCTGTTCACACACACGGAGTGACAGCTGTGTGCCAGGCAATTCTCAGGCCTCATTAGTCCTCAGAACCTTTTGGAAGTCGCTGTTACCACTGTCCTCCCTTTAGAGTTAAAAAAAAAAACAAAAAACCCTGAGGCTCAGAAGATCATTGCTTGCTTAAGATGAGCGTGCTTGTGAGTGTGCTGCCTCAGCTTCTCTTACATCCCCAGCAACGCAATCCTGGGGATGTGAGAGGGCTCTGGAGGCCTGGTCCACCTCTCTCATTCTCTGCAGAAGGAGTCTGAGGCTCGGAGAGGGGCTGTGGCTAATTTAGAACTTGAACATGGAATGCTTAACCCTTTAGTGTTCTGACTCTACTGTGCTGCTACAGGCTGCCTTAGAGCTTTAAGTTAAAGCAATTTTACAGACACTCATTATTATGCAATGAATTGTGTCTCCCCAAAATATGTTCCTCCTGTTTCATATGTTGAAGTCCTGGCCTCCAGTACTTTAGAATGCCACCTTGTTTGGAAATAGGGTCTTTACAGAGGTAATCAAGTTAAAATGAGGTCATTAGGTGGGCCCTAGTTCAATATGACTGGTGTCCTTATAAAAAGGAGAGAGTAGACGGCCATCTACAAGCCAAGGAGAGGGGCCTGGGGGCAGATCCTTCCCTCACAGCCCTCAGAAGAAACCAACCCTGCTGACACCTTGATTTTGGACCTCTTAACTCCAGAACTGTGAGACGATAAATTTCTATTATTGAAGCCTTTCAGTTTGTGGTACTTTGTTGTGACAGCCCTGGGAAACCAATATACTCACATAGCTGTAAAGTCTACAAGGCAGAATCAATGTCTGTGACATCACAGTCATCTGGAAGCCCTTAATTATAGAAAGACTGGTTGGGAGGGTCACCCTCCCAGAGGCAAAAGGCTAGAGCAGGTGATCTTTTCTGCTTGCTCCCAACCTTGATACTTGGCTAACTAAGACATTTTTCTTATATTGGCGAACCATGGTGGCATGACCTGTTTGATTATGACCATCTGGAGTCTATTTTATGTCCCTGTGGTTGGCCTATGGAAGGTGCTCAATAAACGTACGTAGAGGGAATAGTGGGAAAATAACTTCTGGCCACTCAAATCCAAGACTCTCAGCCATGAGTTGGGGAGAAGGGTACAGGCTGTCAGCGGACGGAGGTTAACGTTGGGCACTGTCTCTTCAAGTTTCTAGCTAAGCCCCAATTTTGGAAGACAAGCAAAATAGATTTTAGATGACTCAGGGTGGGCTGAAGAAGTTCCAGTCCAGGAAGCTATCTTCCTGCTGCTTTATTAATTCTGCTATTGAGGATAAATGAGATTGCAGACTTCCATATCCAAGTCTTCATTAGATCCCCAGTTAATGCAGCCATGACAAATGGGAATGAAGCCCTTATGAATAAAAAAAAGATCAGCCCAGTATAAAAAATTGTAGACCAGGGAAAAAGGAAATTTAGAGGAGCTGATAAAATACCCTATCCTTAATTAGACTGTCTGCATCACACATCACATCAGCCTTAATACCAAGATTTATTGACCTTGAAACTGTGTAAATGAAATAAGTGCTTGAAAATGAGTGGAAAAGACATTACCTGTATTAAAATGTAGTTGCAGTGCAGGCCTGTGCACTGATGCTATTAGTTAAATGCAGGCTCTCAGCTTCTTTGGCTGTGCCTCACCATCTACCCAGCACATAGCTCCTTAACCCCTGGTGGGTCTAGAAAACCTGCTTGGAGGGTTAACAATGTGTTCCTTTGTCAATAATCTCTGTGTTGTCCTGGAAAAGTCCTTCTTGGGCAGTGAAATACCTTTGTGTCTTTATTTCACCATCTGTGAACTTAGTAAAGTGTTGCTGTTCCTTAGTTCAGAATAGAGACTGTTGTGAAGGCAGGATGACCTAGTTCTGTGCATCCTGCCGTGGAGAGCAGAGCGAGCAGCTCTCTTGTTGGCTGCCACCATCTCGTGGCATCCACGTTTAGCTTCAAGAGCTTACCTGCTATTACAACATTGGGTTACCCTCTTGTAAGAACTCGGACAAGTCCTCTAACGCCTTGATAGCTCAGATTTCCACTATCATGGAAAATAAGAGCAGTACCCACCTCACAGTGGTGGTGTGGGAACTCCACGAGATGATGCACGTAAAGCCCTTCACACAGTCGCTGGGACCACTGCAGACAGTGCACAGGTGGGAGCGGCTGTCGATGCCAGGCCCTCACTAGTCTGTCATTCCAGGCTCTTGGCTGCAAGCAACGGAAGCTGACTGTGGCTGATGGAGTAGGATAGGAAGTTTTACAATGACCCCAGAGAGCTCGTGGTTACTCAGTTGCTGGGAGGAGTTGAGAGCTCAGTCTGAGCTGCCAGTGACAAAGCTCCAAGCCCACCATGCCACCCTGGTGTGACCAAACCCACAACAGCTTGCAGCACCAAGGCCACTACTGTGGCAGGAACCTAGTCCTGTAACCACTGTGCCCCTGAAGCCAGGCCATTCTGCTGCTGCCCTTGTCAGTGAAGTGGAATTTTCCCAGAGTCTCTGCCTTGAAGTCTTGTGTAAATAAGTTTGAGCAATGCATTCTGGATCCCATGCCCAGCTTTAGTTGCAAAGGAGGCTGAGGAGGAAATGTCTGCTTTCTATCTCTGTTCTCAAAGTGCCCTGAACAAAGCAAAGGCATTCACGTGGGGCTGGGCAGCAAGAGGGTGTTTCAAGTGTCTCCTCCGCGGGGCGTCTGGCTTTACAAGAGGCAGTGCTCTTAGGTGGGCACTGCTCGGAGAGCAACTTCACCGGGCAACCTTCCACGCTGGCAAGGGAAGGGGAGAGCCTTCTGCTCTTCCTTCTGCATGAGCCCAGTATATATGGAATTTGAGAGGGTGGGCATTTTGCTTTGTGCTCCTAGAGATAAGGGCCATAAAACACATCTGAGAATCCACATGTCCGCCAGCTTCACACTGTGACCTCACTGTAGATCTCTAGTTTCCTTTATGAAAATCAATTTCTCACTAGTTCCCCAAATTCTTTGTGGTCAGCAGTAGTAAATCAGGCAGCGCCTTCTCACTCAAGGAGTTTGTATTCTATGCAGTAAATAAGCTAGAAATAATGAAAAAAAACCACCTAAGTTTTATTTTGACTAAGAGAAACTTTTCAGACTAATGATCTTTACCAATAACAACCTGCATGTCTGGCCTGGCCTGGAGCCTGGGGCTGGATTCTAAGGAGGAGACTCAGTGGGACAGCAGAGCTGCTTCTGGGAGGGAGAAGACGGGAGAGGGGGTGGGAGAATGGAAAGAGAAATACCAAACCCTCAGGGTCAAGACCTTTCCAGACCCTGAGTGTGTTGCCTTTCCCCTCCATGGTCCCTAGGAAAGCATCTGGCACACAGAAGGTGTCCAATACATGTCTGCTCTATTAGAGGAGGGGTTCTCTTTGGAAATCTCATAGGAAAATGACCCTCACCAACCCTTCATCTGTACTGTAGTCTAGCTTCCAGGGAACCAGTAGAAACGGGGGGCAACCACATTGTCCATAGCAGTGAAGGTTGTGGATGGTCTTCGTAACTTACCTGACTGGTGTGGATTTCCTCTTTCCCGGCCTCAGCTTTAATATCCATACACTTGGTCAGTTTTTCACTCAAGAACATTGCATTTCCTCTTGTACTTAAAGATGAAAAATGGACATTTACAGAGCACAGCTATTCACACTGCCAGGGGGTCTCTACCTTCATTTTGTGGCCGAGGTAACTGGGAGGTCTATGACTTGTCAAGCTCATAGAACTTGAGAGTGTCCGTGGCTTTGGGACTCCAAGGCTAGGGCTAGCCAGTTTCCAGGATGTAGATCCCAGATGAATCAGTCCCTCTGCAACTGTCTTCTCAACCAGTCTGGACAATTCCAGCCTGAGGCTGTAAGCTGCAAAGTGGCCAGAGGCTGCCGTCTCCCCATCTCCCATCCCAGCAGTGGGAGGACTTGTCCTAGGCCTTCAGACACCCGAGTAAATCGATTGCCACATTAATTCTGGACCGTTAGCATCTCCCCCGCCCTGGGGAAAGTCAGAGGAAAGGAGACTAATGTCTCATTGATCTTTCCAGTTGCCAAAGGGGAAGTGAGATGAACATAATCCCATCTGTTAAGATGGAGAAGGGCCCATTTGAAAGCAGCCAGGATTACTTTAAGGAGGTAACAGTTTATCACTCTCTGGACAAGCGAATATGAAATTGGGGCTAGCCTCCTTTCAGAGTTGGTAGACACATTGATCAGCAAAGAGACGGTCAAGGGAAGTGAGCGGCATGACCTCTGGCCTTTGTTCCACTCATCCTTTCCCGAGGTCTTTCTGTTCTTTATGTGGACACAACTGCACAAACGAGACAAAAGCCACCCCCGGGCGCTCAGAAATAGCTAATGTTTGTTGAGGGTTGATGATTGCCGGGTGCTGTACTAACTGGCTTATAGTTACTGTCCAGCAGCTTTATGAGGTATTCTTATTCGCACCATTTTACAAATCTGGAAACTGAGGCTTCGAGAGGTTGAGTGACTTGCCCAAGGTTACTGAGCTAGTGAAGGGACAAATCAAGCACAGGCTGGCAGACCCTGATCCTACCCTCAAAAGCCCTCAGGACGTGCAGATTACCCAGCGGGAAGGTAGCCCAGCCGGGCCTGCTTCGAGATCCTGGTATCTCCCCTCCACTCCACTCCACTTGCTCCTTTCCTTGGTCAGGGCCTTAGGGAAACCTGCTGACCCCAGAGGGGAGGCGTCTTTACTAACTGCAGAGGCTGAGCCAAGACTGAGCCTGGAGGCCTCAGTCAGGGCGTCTGGACAGCAGAGGCTCAGGGCGGAGTAGAGGAGTGGGCAAGCCGAGGGCCGAGGTCTCAGCAGGACGTGGGGCACGGGGTCTGCTGGGGCTCCCCTTGTGACTGCCTGGCGTGAATTCCCATGGAGGAAAGGCGAGCTCAGTGACAGTCTCTCAGCACATCTGAAACTGGGACGTCCAGTGTCCAGCCTCAGTGCAGGCTGCTGTGGCCACTGAGAGCCTGAGAAAACACCCCGGCCACAGGCTGGGATGGTTAGGTTGGGAAGGCCTGGGGACCGCAACAGTGTGATCTCAAAACCCCAGGAATGTGTACCCCTGAGATCCTCAGAAAACCTGTCTCAGCATCCAATTCAACCAGGGCCAGAAGCATCTCCAGAGGGAAGCTCCCCAAAGGGGCTTCACCGCCGGCCTTGGATGGGGACACGCTGCCAAGGCTGAGGTCACTTGAGGGCGGCAGTTCTCATCCTCTGTAGCCAGAAGTAAGTCTTCTAATTAATACCACTTTGGATCTGACAGAGATGGCTGCTCTGTCCCGGGCTCATTTGCTGTTTATCTCCGTGATTGATGCTGGTAACATTTAGAGTCTGTCAGGGAGATATTTCATGGATGCCCCAGGTGGTGGGATGGAGACAGCCAGGAAATGTGATTCCCTAGTTAGGGCAGAATGGGAGCTGAATCTAACGTGTTGATGGAGAGACCCAGGCCCTTTCTAGCCCCTTGTCGAGTAGGGGAAGTGGAGTCGGGGCTCGGGAGGCCTGCCCTGACCCGGAGCGGTAGGAGGGACCTGTCCTGAAGGGCAGTGAAGAAAAACAATGTATGAGAGGCAAGAAGCTATTTTCCCAAGGCTTTCTCCTGTAAAAGTATCCCGTTTCTGTTGGCCAACAGACTTTGCAGGCTCAGACACACAAGAAAGGAAGCAAACAGGGAGGTAAGCACTCTTCCTGCTGTTTCCGGGGTCTTTAGTATTCCTCCCAAACCTCTGCGTCTACCTACCAAAAGTTTAAGTGTTAATCATAAGGCTGATCTCAAAAGTGAAAAGATTTTTGAATCCCCCAACTAGAAATCTTCACCCTGACACCCAAAGCACTTTGTATATTATTGTCAAAGCATAGCGTCCAAACATTTAAAAACATGGTTCTCATAAAACATGGAATGCACAGGTGTCAAAGATTTAGTCATTCATGAATGAGGGAACCAGTAAGATGGCAAAGCTGGTTCACAGAGCCAGGAGCTGGATATTTAAAAGCACTTAAAAAGAAATATTTGAGTAAAATTTTTAGGTTAAAAACAAAACCGGTTGCACTTATATATGTGGTCAAATGATTTTTGACAAGAATGCCAAGACCATTCAGTGGGAGAAAAGACAGTGTTTTTTAAACAAATGGTGCTGAGAAAAGTGGACATCCACATGCCAGAGGTGAGGTTGAATTCTTATACCATATGCAAAAATTAACTCAAAGTGGATCAAAGACTTAAATGGAAAAGCTAAAGCTATAAAACTCTTAGAAGAAAACATAAGAGAAAAGCTTCATGACATTGGATTTGGTAATGATTTCTTGGCTGACACCAAAAACACAGGAAACGAAAAACATAGGACAAATTGGATTACATCAAAATTTAAAACTTTTGTGCATGAAAGCACACTATCAACAGAGTGAAAAGACAGCCCACAGGATGGCAGAAAATATCTGTAAATTATGCATCAGGTAAGGGGTTAATACCTAGAATATATAAAAGAACTCCTACAACTCAACAACAAAAAAACCCCAAACAACCTGACTTAAAAATGGACAAAGCACTTGGATTGACATTTCTCCAAAGAAGCCATACAAAAGGCCAGTAAGCATATGACAATATGCTCAGCATCACTAATTATTAGGGAAATGCAAGTCAAAACCACACTGAGTACCACCTCATATTCATTAGGATCAAAGAACCAGAAAATAACAAGTTTGGGCAAGGATCTGGAGATACTGGAACCCTTGTGCATTGTTGGTGGGAATGAAAAATAGTATAGCAGCTATGGAAAACAGTATGGTAGTTCCTAAAAAAAAAAAATAAAACGTAGAGTTATTATATGATCCATCAATTCCACTTGTGGAACGCAGAGTCTCAAGAGATCTGGACACCCATGTTTATAGCAGTATTATTCATATCAGCCAAAGGTAGAAGCAAAATGATTTTCCAAGGACAGATGAATGATGAATGGATAAACAAAATGTGGTATATATGTACAATGAAATGCTGTTCAGCCTTAAAAAGGAAATAAATTCTAACATGCTACAATATGAATGAAACTTAAAGACATTATCCTGAGTGAAATAAGCCAGTCTCATGGACAAATACTGCATTATTCTACTTATATGAGGTAAGTAGAGTAGTCAGATTCATGCAGACAGAAAGTTACCTGTGGTAGTTAGGTGCTGGGGGAGGGGAGAGTGGGGAGTCATTGTTTAATGGGTACAGAGTTTCAGTCTTGCAGGATGAAGAGAGTTCTGGAGATGGATGGTGGTGATGGTTGCACAACAATGTGAATGTAGTTAATGACACGGAATAGTACACTTAAAAATGGCTAAGTTGGTAAAACTTTATGTTATGTGTATTTTATTTTATTTTTTTTTATGTTATGTGTATTTTACCACCATTAAAAAACAAAGCAAAACTGGTTAATGTCCTCTGGGGCAATTAAAAAATTAATCTTTGATGTTATACTTTCTATTGGATAGAAACTGTTTATATCTTTACTGGACATGATCTACAAGTTACCATGTAACTTCATGGAGTCTGAGCTCCTAATTAATGGTAAATAGCCTTTAAACAAAGATACGTTCCCCCGGGTAATTAAGTAATCCTTGGGTGGGCTTGTGAAACAATGACCAAATGATGTTGGAAGGACTTGCTGTCCTCTGGTGGCCTTATTTCCAGGTTTTGAATAATTAGCATTATTTTTGAACATCACAGTCACTTATGTCCTTGTTTTCCCCACCAGTCCCTTGAGGGCAGGAGGTCTGTCTTATTCATTTTTGCCTCCTTGTTGTGTGCTCTGGTTTGTTGAATAGAAATGAAGAAGGACCAATGGGATAGAGCCACTTGGCAGCAGCAGACCTGTGTTTTCTTGAGTCTGTGACCATGATCGTAGTCTCACCCATCAAATGAGGACATTACACCTGAGTGCTGGGCAGTGGGGGTGCTGTCTAATCTCAGGGTTTCTTTCCACCTCTAAAATGCTTGGATTCTAGTTTGGTCATCATCCACACAAGAAGGAGTTGCTGGATGAAACACATCAATGAAACATAATGAACTTACAAAAGAGAATTTTTCAGGTGTATGTCATGTGCAGAAACTTTTTTTCTTGCTTTTCTTTGAAGAGCCACCCTTGATGCTATGTGATGTCTGACTCCTGGGCTGGGAGGTGGATGAAGATGTGCTGTTTGTAGCTTTGCTAGAGAGGAGACACTGCTGGGCCACTATGGATGTTCCTACTCTTTTCCCCAGGGTGTGCAATGTCCCCAAAGGCCTCTGGAGCCATGCTCAGCCCCATCTCTTGTGACACTGCTGTGGAAGCCCAGCCACTTTACTTGGCTCTGGGTCTGATCAACTTGCAGGTGAATCTATCTATCTCCGCTCCCAGCCTTGCTTGGCCCTCACTTAAAAGCACCTACACAATGTTTCAGAAAGAAACTGACTGTGTTGGAGACTGGGTCCCAGACTCCTGAGTGTCATCTCTCATTAGTCATGGCCACAGATGGGGCTAGAATCTTGCTGACCAGACACCCAAAGGTCTCTGGTGTTCGGCTCCACCCATGCCTGGGTTGGAGGCGCTGGGGGCATTTGGATGGTGAGTGTGGGCGCCTCCCAGCTGTACCATTTCCTGGGATTCCTCCAGGCTGCCTCATGTCCACGTTAGATCCTTGGTGTCAGCAGAGGAAACCGAAAATCGCTTCTTAACTTCACAACCATCTTTTGCTGGCTGCTGAGCACCCTTGCTCTGAAAACACTAACCAACCGCCATAAAAACAGTAGATTTGCTTTTTCTGTCTCAGTGTGTACTGTGTAGATGATTTAGGGAGGGGAAACAGAAGCCCAGGGAAGAGAAATTTATCTAAGGATACCAGCTAAAAGGGGACAGAATGAGGATTATTATTAATTCTAAATAATTCCAAGACTCATGTTCTTTTTTATTTTTCCCCTTCCCACTTTTTTTTAAAGATCCATTTATTATTATTTTTTAAATCTTTTTTTGCCTCTTTTTTGGTGGTGGTAGGGAGTCATACGGCTTATTTATTTATTTTAAATGGAGGTCCTGGGGACTGAACTCAGGACCTTGTGCATGCTAAGCACACACTCTACTACTGAGCTATATACCCTGCCCTCTGCCTTTTTCCACCCTTTTATAATTATTTTAAAATAACATTTACTTTGTTTTCTATCACAAAAGGAACCAGTGCACAAACAGAATGGAAAAATATAGAAACATATGAAGACGAAAGAACCACCAAGACAAACAAAGAAACCAAACCCAAGATCCTTAGCAATTCCTCTGAGCCAAGATAAAATGTTAACATTTGAGTGCCTTCCCTTTCAATCCTGTGCTTTGTGTGTGTCCATGCAGTCATATACCCACACGCATGTGCAAAATAGGGTCACATTGTACATTCTTTTTTGTTTCCAGTTTTTTTCACTTAACAATATAATGTTAACATTTCCCCACATCAGTAAACAATCTTCAGTCCCCTGCTCATTAACTCAACCAAGGCGTGCTCTGCCCAACTCTGTGTTCTTTGGTGTCCAGTCACAAGGCTTCTCTCTGGGCTGCCACCCCAGGGGGACACTGAGCCCTTTCCAGCAGACTGAGTTGGCTTGTACCCCAGCGGCTTGCTTTGCAAGTGATACATGCTCCTTTTGTCTGTGAATCTATCGAACTCTATTCAAGATGGGCCTGTTATCTTGTTCAAAGTCTGTGAGAGATAGAGGGATGCAGGGAGAGCCAGTGAGCCTTTCCCACAAGGATGCTCCAATGTTGTGTGGTCCCCTCACCTCCAAAGTGGATTTAGAACCAGAGGGGTGGGTACAGAAGATGAGGCCAGCCCTGTTAGGATGTCTGACCCCTTGCAGCCATTCCAGTCCCTGTTTCCGGAGGGGAATTAATTGTTGGCTTCTGGGAAGCAGTTCTCAAAGTGATGTTGCATGGATATGGTAGGAACCACTGACCTTCAGACCTGAGCGGGCTACGTCTTATTTTCAGCTCAAGTGTAATGAACCACTTTGAGAGGATAAACATTAACTGAGGGAACATGAAGAGGATTTTATCTGGGGGCAAATCCTTAGAGTCTATAGGAATCTGTAGGAATCATCTTGGCCCATGTGTATATGTCTCCCAACCTCTGCCCAGAACGGCCAGGTGGGTGACCTCCTTAGAAAGGACTGACATCCCAGGAGTCAAGGTTCCTGGGCAGAACTTCCAGGGCTCAGTCCCAGCCTCTTTGCCAAAAGGTTAAAAAAAAAAAAAGGCAATTTTTTTCATCAACCACTAGAGATGGGGAAAGCATTGCTGAGTCATAACCCCATTCCCAATCCATCCCTCTCAAAGGAAGAACTGTGACTCCAACTGGGCGACCTGAACCAGGAGGCTAAATGCATTGCTAGAATTCATTACTGTGATCAGAGACGAAAACACAACCCGGGCCTCTCCTACTGGGAGGGGAAGCTCCCTTGAAGCCTGTGGTTATTATCTCATTGATACTCAGTATAAATCCAGTATAAATGGCTAATTTTTTTTTATTTGAAGTTTTATTAGGTAGATGTGTTACAATTTGACTGCACATATGCAATATATTGCATGTAAATACAGGTACACAATTTACTGCACATATATTTTAATTTATATATATGTACAGTCCATTGTTTCTAAGAATATTTAGAACTTCAGCTTTTTAAACTTACATAGTTATCAAAAGAATAAAGCCAACCACAAAATAAGAATTAATTCAAAAAGATACATACACCCCGCTGTTAACATTTATTTCTCACACACCAGGCACTATTGCATTTTAGCAAAGACCCCACCCCCAGAGAGGAGCTACTTCCCGAGCTCAGCCTGGCTGCTCACTCACCAGAGCCCACCCCCTTAGAGACCTGCACCTACCGGTCTGGGCTGCGGTGGGAAGCCTTCCTTCCTCCTTTCTTACTTTCCTCACACGCAGCAGCATCTGAGTAAAACCAGAGAGCCCCTGCCCTACGTGGCTGGGACCTGGACATCCTCTTCCTCCTTCCTCTCCCCCTGGTCCAAGCTAGGAAACTGCAAGGTGGAGTTGCAAACAAGTTTAAGGCCTTTGGTGAGCCTGTCATTTTTCTTGGTCCTCTCCATCCTCCCGCCCTTCCTCTCATGGCACCTGCCGATAGTAATTGTCCAAAGTAATGTTCCTCTTGGCCTCCCAGTAGATGGCAGGGTTTGGGGGTGGGGCGTGGGAGAACGATGCCTACTGGCAGGGTCTGGCTTTGGTCGCTGCTCCTGAGTCAGCCCCAGGACTTTCCCCATTTTCCCAGCCCATCAGCCTAATGTCCCCAGAGCCAGTCCCCACCCAGGCCTTCCTGGAAATGAAGTCACATCAACAGACCTGCCGGTCTTTCTAAGGAGGTTATGGAGAATTTCAACATGCTGACCTCAGGGCCCCTCATTTGTCTTTTTCCTCCTTCTCCTTCTTGTTTTTGGTGGTAGAATATATGTAACATAACATTTACTCTTTTTTTTAGGGGGGAGGGAGGTAATGAGGTTTATTTATTTTTATTTATTTATTAACAGAGATACTGGGGATTGAACCTAGGACCTCGTGCATGCTAAGCACACACTCTACCACTGAGCCACACCTCCCCCCTTCCCGCCCCCGCCAAATTGGCCATTTTGATGATTTTTTGAACGTACAGTTCTGTGGCACTGTACACTCTATTTTATTCTTGTTCTCGGCACCCTGAATGAGAGTAGGCCTGTTTCCTTGGGCCAACTTAAATACCGGATTTCTCCCATTTGGATTGATTCCCTATTCCCGGTTAAAAAGAAACTGAAGCACATTAAAATTTTTTGAGTATATTTGAGCATATATTGATTCTAATCCGGCAGCACCAAACCAAAGGTGTTTCGGAGTGCTCCACTGACAGGAGCGAGGGGCAAAGTTTTCAGAGAGAAGATGCGGAAGCGAAGTGAAGAAATGATTTGATTGGCTGTAGCTAAAGTGGTTGCCTTATTTGGGAAAGCCCAGTGGGCTGTTTGTGATTGGTTGTCTTCATGTGTCAGGTCCTCAGATTCGAGAGCATTGACTCTGGCTTAGGCTTGGGGTGCTTATGTGGCTACCAAGGCATCAGAGCCACCCCAGTCTAACAGCCTCCTTGTTTAAATCCTCAGCACCCACAACCACCCATGTGATAGATGTAAGTTTCCTGCTGAGCCTGCCTTCCCTCAGCTGAAGGCTACTGGGTGGCTTTTTAAATAAAAAAATTGAAGTGAGTTAGTCTTGATTTCAGAGTGTGCCAACCTACTCTTCTTAGCCATGTGTGAGGAAGGGAAGACCCCAGAGCCTAAAATGCCCTGAAGGCTGCCAGCTTCCATGGGGCTGCACCCCAGGGAGAGAGAGGCACTGGTCTGTGGGTGAGGGGGTTTGGGATCCCAGCTTCATGGAGTGAGGACGGGTCTTTCTCCAGAAGTTTGCACTTGCTTGGAATGGAGCAATGTTCCATCTGTGGGCAGAGACCCAAGCCCATGATGGGCAGCCCTGTTGTCAGGATGTTTTTGGCCGCAAGAAATCAAAAACCCTGATTTACAGTGGCCTAACATGTGGTCAAATCAAGGATCCAGATTCTTTTCATCTTTCTGCTCTGACATCCTTGGCACTGGGTTTTTCCTAAGATTGGTTACCCTGATGGACCTAATCCTCCAACACCCACGTGCCAGGGGAAACCTGCACCGTGCTTCTGGGTTAGCTCCGACAGGAGAAAGAAACCACTTTCCAAAGCACAGACTTTACGTCCTTCTCCTGGCTGACTGGGCCAACTTCAGTCCTGTGTCCACCCGGGAGCTTTACAGGCGTTATCAGGTGGGTGATGTGGTGGGTGGACTTTGACTGATGAAGACCCAGCGCTGGTGCCGGGGGTATGGTCCCTTACCTGAGTCATGGTTTATCAGCTCCCTGGGGGTTGTGCTCCATGGAGAAGAGGTACATACTGAACAAAATTTGGTTTCTGTTAGGAGGAAAGATGGGGGAACGTCTCCTAGAGCAGTGTTTTTCAAGCCATGAGTTAGTCCGCTGATCATGAAATCAGGTCAGACTATGGCCCACGGACCAAAGTCAACCTACCACCCATTTTTGTAAATAAAGTTTTATTGGAACACAGCAATGCCCATTTCTTTCCTGTTGTCTATGGCAGCTTTCCCTCTACAATGGAAGCCTTGAGTAGTTGCAACCACGCGGTCCTCAGAGCCTGAAACGTTCACTGTCTGGCCCTCCACAGAAAACATTTGCTGATCCCTGACTTACAGAATCTCAACCAGCACCAAGGAATGAAACATAGACTAGAATAGAAAATACCAGACAGCACTGCATGTCATAGGAACGCACATTCGTGCACGGACCCTTTCTTTCAGTTTTGTAGAATCATACATTCATACTTGTGAGTGCTGGGTTATAATCTGTTTCTTAAGGTGGCTCTTGGTGAAAACAGTTTGAAAACTGCACTAGAGCATTGTTCACCTTCTCTTTCTTTTCTTTCTTTCTCAAGGTACAATTGACAATATAACATTGTATTTTACATATAACAATTGTACTAGTTTCAAATGTACAATGGAATGATTTGATATTTGTGAAATAAAAGCACTATTCATTTTTGACATGGAAATAGCCTCTTAAAGACGTCTGAGAGCTGGAGACAGAGTTAACAAGAGAGGACATGAAACTGTTTTTTGGTAGTGACCTAGGGGAGCTGGATGAAAAGGCAGAGATTAAGCAGGAGTCTGGCCGGGAGAACGCTGGACCACAGAGGTCAGGCTCAGGAGGGTCCATGCTGAGGGTGGGATCACACTGGGCAGGGCTCTCAGCCCTTGATACAGGCTCCAAGTATGTCATCTGCCTCTTTTTTTTTTTTTTAACATATTTTTTGGGGAGGTAATAGGTAATTAGGTTTATTTATTTGAAAGTTTTATTTTAATTTATTTAATTTTTAATGGAGGTACTGGGGTTGAGTCCAGGACTTTATGCAAGCTAAGCACATGCTCTACCACTAAGCTACACCCTCCCTTCTTTGTGCTTCTTGTTAAGGTGAAGGAAGACCTCTGAGCTGCTGCTGTCCTGTCAGTCTGTGACTTCCGGAGGGGTGTCTACCTCATTCCATGGATGGAAAACCACAGGCAGAGGGGCCCCTCCACTGAGAACGCAGTGGCAGGATTGGGGCTGTGGCCCCTCAGGGGCTTTTCTACCCACCCTCCTGCTGGCCCCAAGTTTTCTTTGGCTCAAGATCCATCTATGCCTAGGAAGAAGCTTGTGCAGGCTGGACCAAATGGGAACCCACTGGGAGGACTGACCTCCAGGTTTTCCGCTCCCGAGAAGCCTGCTCTGACCTGCACAAAGCGGAGGAAATCTCTTCTGACTGCTTAGGGAAGGGGGTCTGGCCCACAGGTTTCCTTGTTCCTGGGCCTCTGGCTTTTAGCAATTGCCCTCCTTGTCCTCCAACTCTGGGACAACTTTCTGCTTAGCTGGGAGTAATTAGAGCACAAGGAGGCTGAAGTCATCCAATTGTCTCCAAGACCTCCCTACTCTGCTGTTAGCAAGGCAGCACCAGGGCTGTTTATGGCTGCCGCCACATCAAAGACATTGGGTGGCTTTGACATTTATAGGGGAACCAACCGAGTTAATGAACCAGAGAGGTTTCTGGTTCCTGGGGGGATCCTCTTACGGGAAGAAGAAATCCATCCCAGATAGAAATGTCCAGAAATTTATTGGAACCATCCAGCCAAGGGCACATACCCTCGTGCTTCTTTTTGCTGTGACTTCACGACTAGACAGGCAGGCGGCTCCGAGCAGGTCCTTGGAGAGGAGGCCCTAGCAGTGCCATCCAGATGAGCGGCCCCATGTCAGCAGGCGCCCTGGGTACTGGGCTCGCCTTTCTAGTGCTGCCTCCAGGGCTTGGAGGGTGGCCCAGTGGTCTTCCCACATGTCAAAGCCTAGTCTTTTGACAAAGCGAACTCACCTGGAGCCCCAGGATGAGACAGCTGAGGGCGGGGCGGCTCTGCTGGACTGTGTGGAGAGCCCTTGGCTGGACCTCACTAGCTGCGGAAGGTTACCCTTCCTCCAGGACAGTCCCCGAGGCGCAGTATCTGTAAACCCCTTACTTTGTAGAGAAGGAAGAGGAAGTTCTAAGATGTTGGGTGACCTCCTGGCTTGGGTGCCGCAGGAAGCAGAGCTTGAGGCAAAGGTGTGGTTGCTGGTGGTTTACTTGAAGGGCGATTCTAGCAGATGGGAGGGAAGAGTGGGCAAAGGGCGCCAAGGAAGAGGGGGGGAACATTAATAAAAAAATACGTTCTCTCTGACGGGGCCCGAACTCTCCCAGGGCCTTCTGGGTTGGTTGGGGCACTTATGGGCTGGTTCCCATCTGCCTGGTTGGGTGAAGAGTAACTCCCTGCACTTGCAGGCTGAGATCTCCTTCAGGACAGAGAAAATGTTGGGACCTCAGGTGTGAAGAAGTGGCCTTTTGCAGGCAGACTCTGTCCGTGCAGGTAAATCTGAGCTCACGTGGAACTTTCCCTCTTGGCTGTCCCTGAAATCAGAGCTACGCCCAGAGCTACACTCGCACGTGACATCATGAGGCCCTGGCAGAGCCTGATACTAGGGATTTATCCAAGGTCAAGAAAGTCAGTGAGCTGGACCTAGGAGCAGGGATCTCGGAGCAAGAATAATAAAGGAGATTTCTACGTAGGTACCCGAATACACACAGTCTGACACAGGCATAAAATCACAGACGCGTCTTCTCTCCCCATCTCATGCACACACTCATACGTTTGACCCTTAGTGTTTGAAAGGCTTGTGGAAATAGAGAAGCAGATGAGAAAAGCACAGGCTATTTATTCTGAAGTTTGTTACAGCAAGGGAGTCAGCCACTGTCCTTGGATTTTGGCAGAGACTCAAAGGCAGGCAGAGAAGGGCCAGCTCTAAAGTGGGAGAAACAGGGGAGTCTTCAGATGTGCCCTGTCTGGAGACTGTTGGCCTGGGGCAGCTGAGCTGGTGGCCGGCCAGCTGGAAGTGGGGCATCCTATGTGACTGGTTAGGGGAGTCGATTTGACTTTCTTTGGTTGGTCAAAAGTGAAAGAAGCTGTTAGTTATTAATTCAGTCCTGGGCACTTGGGACTGATTGTTTCAGAGGTTATTGTTGGGCTCCTGGGACAGCTCGAGCCAGCCATCTGACTTCCTGTAAGTCTGGTTTATATCAGACTGGCTTCCTGGGCCAGGTACTATTGATAAGGGGTTAGTTCCTGTGCTGGTGGCTGCAGGTGAGGGGTCAAAGTTCTATTTTTATATATGGGCTGGCCATCGTCCATTTGTAAATTCAGTCTCTTAGGAATTTAAGGGCTATCAAAGGCAAGAATCACCTCCGGCCTCTCTGCAGACGGTAAGCCATGCACCTGTTCTGGAACACATCTAGCAGCAAGAGGCGTGATGCTTTAGTGCGGCTCACGCCCTTACCTGCTGGAATAGTCTTCCTTGTCCAGGGCCAAAACCTTCTCCCAGGGACTTCCACACTTACCCACCTCTTACGATAACTGTTATTGAATATTTGCAAACTGTTTTTAAAATGTTAATTAATTAATTAATCTATTTATTTATTTCCACACTTTAGTCTCGCTTTCACCCTCTGCAGCAGCGCAGAGGCAGCCCGCCCCGCCTTCTGCCTTTCTCGCACATCAGAGGCCGCGTAGTGCAGGGGTCAGGAGCAGGCAGTTAAAGTCAGATTTGGGGTGAGTTTCTGGCCTTGTGACTTGTCATCTGTTTGACTTGGGTAAGAGAACCTCCATTTCCTCAGCTATGAATTGGGTAATGAGATCTCCTAAGGACTGTCGTAAGAATTAAATCAGATGATGCTCGTCGACGGCTCAGTGATGGGTCCCTATGACTGAAGGTCGCTGTCCTGCCTGCTTTTCCAAGCTCCCCTGCACACACTTGGCTGCCATTTCAAGACTTGCCCTAAAACAGCCCACTCATCCGCTCTGGCTGCAGACGGGCTAGGGGTGAGGCCGGGAGACAGCGCAGGTGCTGGGACTCTGCTGTCTAGGGCTGGAGGGTCTGGAGGCTGGTGTGCCAGGGTCAGGGAGAGAGCACAACTTGCGGGCTGCCTGGGGAGAAAGGTGATCAGGAAATTAGGAGCTGGACTTCTGGGTCTGCCCCGAGAGCTGTGAGGCAGTGGGGGTGGGAAATTGTCCTGCTAATTGTCCAACCTAACCTCCAAACTCAGCTTGGATCCCCAGTGTTTGGGAGCACAGCCTAAGAGAGAAGGGCCCCAGGCTTTCTTCTGGGCTGGGTCTTATGGGAAAAGCTCCCCGGGCCCAGACCAGACCACACCTCTGGGCTCGAGGCCCCATGCTGTCCTGTCCCTCCTGTACCCCAGAGTGCCCTGAATACGAACCTCCTTGGAGATCCCCATCTAGGGGCAGGGTAGGGGCTGGCCGGAGAGCAATAACAAGGCTGGCTTTTGGGGCGGTGGGAGGGCCCCAGAGTGGGAGAGGGAAGGGGGATGGGATGGGATAAAGTGGTGGGGGTGCAAGGAGGCAGTGGAGTTTATGAATATCCTCTGTGCCCCTTCTTCGGGCCTTACTGACTGATCAGCTAGCCTGGCAGTTAGTTGCTAAGGGTGCCCCCATCTTCTGTCTGACACTGGGCACTGAGGAGATACAAACGCCGCTTATGGTGGGCCAGTCTGGCTGCATCTCCTTTCCGGGGTTCTGCCAAATCAACACGAATTTTCCTTAACAGGAGTCCCACCCCACGACCTGGGAAGGTGACCAAGTTACTATCATTTTCAACTTTAGAGCTAAATGAGTGGGCTTCCTCCGGGCTGAGGGCCTGTATGTCCCACGTCCTGGAAAGACATCACAGCGGGCAGGTGTGTTAGCAAGCTTCTCCCTTTGGGCCGCTCAGAAACACCGGAGGGGAGGAGTAAGGGAATCCCGGCAGACGGAAGTAGCAGAAACGGGATCCAAAATCAGCCTTCTTCATTCTGCACCTCCTCTGCTTCCTCCTCTGCCACAGCTGGGTGGAGAGTCTGGGGTCTACCGCTGTTGAGCGGTGTGGCCTCAGGTGATTCCATAACCATTCTGAGCTCAGCTCCTTCTCTGTGGAGTGAGGAGGTAGGGGGAGATCAGTTGCCTTAGGACTCAGATTTGAGCATGAAAATGCCAAGTGGTACGTGTGCCCTCAGCCAGCCTGGGCCCATCGTAACTCTGGGCAGTGACGCTGGTGCCTGGAACTTGATGGAGGAGTTCAGTCAAAATAGCCAGATGCTACCAGGCCCACAGATTCCAAAGGGAACAGAGTGTTTCCTTTTCTTAGAAGAGGTTAAGAAACAAACGAACGAACATAAGCTGTAAATTTCTGGGCCATCTCCAAGAAGCCAAGATAAATGAGAACCAGTCATCCTGCCCCACCCCTGGGCAGTGAACCTGGTGGACCAGGTAGGTGCTCATTTCTGGTCCTCTGGGTTCAACTGCTCTGGAACATCTGGGAAGCCTGCTCCCTTCCCAAGGTGAGGGTGGAACAGTGCCTCTATTCAGACTTGCTCTTCAGAGAGGCCTTCTCTGGGGCGACTGCTTGTAAAGGAAATGGGCTGTCAGCTGGCCAGAACCTGGCCTGCTGGGTCCCCAGCCCAGGAGCATCCCTGTCGGGACCCCTGCTGGAAGGGGTGAGGAGGGAGGAGGAGGACAGATAACCTTTGTGTGAGCGTCTGTGCTAGTTTCCTGCAGCTGCCGAAGTTACCACAAACTTGGTGGCTTAAAACAACAGAAATGAATTCTCTCACAGTTCTGGAGGCTGGAAGTCTGAATTCAAGGTGTTGGCAGGGCCATGTTCCCTCAGCGGCTCTAGGGGAGAATGTTTCCTTGCCTCGTCTGGCTGATGGTAGCTGCTAGCATTCCTTGGCTTGTGGTGGCATAACTCCAATCTCTGTCACCATCTTCACCGAGCTTTCTCCTCTTCTCTCCCTGATGAGGACACTTGCCATTGGATTTAGGATCCACTGGGTAATCTAGGATGATCTCATATCAAGATTCTTAACTTAGTTACATCAGCAAAGATCCTTTTTCCAAATAATGTCACATTCACAGGTTGGAATGGAATGGGGCTGTGTCCTTTAGGGGGCTACCTTTCAACTCACCGTAGCGTCTAAGCACTCTGTCTGGTGTGTCCTTTTCACAATGCACCTAGAGGGGAGGGTAGCATTCTCATTTTTCAGAAGAGAGAACTGAGGTTCAGGAGTGATAATTTGTGCAAGTTCGTACCATCAGTAAGTGCCTGGACTAGGATGGAAACATAGGGCTTGTCCACTTGGACCAGAAAGAAGGGGACCAGAGTGTGAAAGGTATGGAGGAATGAAACAGAGTGGCCGGGGGAGGAGCCGCGGGTGGTTTTGTTTGCTGGAAAGAAGAGTGTGCGAGGGAGATGGAGATGAAGCTAGAAGGGGAGCAGGGCCTGCCCATTCCCGCCCTTGGCTGCTAGCCCGAGGAGCTTGGGCTTCATCCTGAGGTCAGTGAGGACACCCTGGAGAACTCTGTGTCTCCAAGAGTGAAGAGCAGATTTCTGGGTTGTGTGGAAGACGGGTAAGCCTGAAAGATGGGCACCAGTCGGGAAGATGTTAATAGACACTGGTCGTGGAGCTGGGAGGTGGGAAAGAGTCTGAGTCCCAGTGGAAGGCCAGCTGACAGGATTACATGACTGATGAAAGCAGGGGAATTCAGGAACCCAGGAAACTCCCACCTTTGGCTGAGTGTGTCGTGGCGCCACTAGCGGAGCAGGGAACACAGCAGGATGCATAGGGCGGTGCGCATCCTGAGCACCCACGCTTTGTAGCTACCCAAGAGCTTTGAACATCTTCCCTGTGTTCAGTAATGAGTTAGTTACTTTGCAGGATCCTTGCAGAAGGGCAGGGGTGGGACCCACGCTCTGCAATCAGACAGCCCTCGGGCACCTTCCCTCAGGTAGGAACGAAGCAGCAGGAAGACAGAGGCTCCACACGGGGCCTGGATGTTGGCAGATCTGCCTCGGGAGGCGCTTTTCTCATTAGCTGACCCTGTGCTGTGGGTCTGGGCATGGTTCTTGGACGCGAAGCTCCATCCAGTTTCTCAAGACCCCAGACCATTCAGTGAACTACTTACTAGTCTTTATTAAATTCCCTTTTCTTTAAGCTGGCCAGACTGATTCTGTTATTTGCAATAGTCCCAAGCAGTATGAGTGGGTTTAGGGGTGAGAGTGATAAAGGATGTTGGAGGACAGGGATGTGTGAAGGTGAGGTGCTGGGTTATCCGTGTGTGACTTCCAACTGGCTGTTGCCTAGATGGGCAGGAGCCGGGGGGTGGGGGTCCTGGGTGGGGACTGGTCTGGGATCATCAGCACTTAGGTGGCCGTGAAGCTCAGTAGGGTGTGTGTGGAGGGACAGGAGGCTAGAGAGCGTGCAGCCCCCGGGCCCCTTTGGAGGAGACTGAGAAGCCAGGAGAACCTGGAGAAAATTATGTGAAAAGTAAGAGAGAAGACTTTAAAGAAAGAGCCTGAACTTACGACCCTGCACCTCACTGAAGGGAGTCTTGTCTCTCTCTGAGTCTCCCCACTCTGCCTCTGGGCTTTTTAAACTATTTTTGTACCACGGCCCCTTTGGAAGCCCGTGACTCTTGCTCAGAATAATGTTTTAAAATCTATGAAATAAAATAAAATAGGTAAAATTATGAAGAAAATCAATTATATTGAAATACAATTATAGATATTTCTATTAAAAACGAATTTATGTTATGGTAATAAATGTGTTTCTTTATTAACGCATTGGATAAATAACGCAGTCTAGCAGAGGGCCAAGCAACCATGATTTCAATGTCATGACAGGAAGAAATATTTGAGCTATTTCCAACAATAGCAGTATGGCATTAAAACACCTGTAATTTCTCTTGTTGACACGGACACAGGTACTATTAATACTTCTGGGTTTGTGGCCTACAAATAGATAGAAGAAAACGTTAACATTCAGTTAGTGCTTAGCGAGAATAAGGATGCAATTCTTTTTCAGCCCAAGTTCATGGATCCTCTGAATTCTGTTCATGAGCCTCTTGGGGAGCTGTGACCCCAGGCTGAGAACCCCTGGTCTGGATACTTGAGTTTCTGTTGTTTGATTGTGTATTTTTTTCTTCAAATCTTTCTTAAGTGAGTCAGACTCGGCTCTCATTTAATCGTTAGCCACTAAGAAACCACTAATAAAGTGAGCAAGTGTCACTCCCAGGCAGGAGCACTGTGGCCCAAGACACGCAGTGCTTTCTAATTTGCAAAGCAATGGCCTCATGGGAGAGCTGGAAGGGGCCCTGGACCCTCCAGGGGTCAAGGTTATTCCATGTATGGGGGTGAATGACCTCAGGGCCTGCCAGGTCGTGGCTACCTGGGCCCGCACCTCTGTTCCAGGGTTTGCCTGTGCCCGAGTGAGCGGCCCTTGTTCATCACACGTGCACACACACACGCGCCCGCCCAGCTATACAAACAGTCCTGCAAAATGGTGACACTGGCACCACAGCACTAGAGCAGAGAAGCAGGGGCCCGGCCCCCATCTCGAGGCAGCCCTCTTCTACATCCGCCTGATTCTCTCCGGACGTGGAGGAGTCGGGAAAGGTTGGCCCAGCACATCTTCTCACCAGCTTTTCCCCCCTCAAGGGAGGCAGGTACAGTGTGAACGCTTGTCACCATTTCCCCGCTCTCACCACGCTCTTCACCCCTGACCTCCTCCTTTGGTCTCCGGCCCTGCGGCTTAGTTCAGAGCCCTCCTCTCCTTCCCATTCTCCTTTTCTGCACTACATCTGTCAAAGTAACCCTAAACTGGCTAACACATGGCGAGGATCCTGCTGAAATCCATTTGTTTACAGGAGCGGGAGAGCTCTCAGCTCTGGAGAGAACTTAGACCCAGGAGCCAGGAGCTCCTGGCCCCGACATGCGGAAAGCACTCAGTGATTGTCTGCTCAAGTGAGTTTTGGGTAAAGAACCTCAAAGTTCCCCAAAGTCTCTTCTGGGATGTCTACCTAGTCTGTCCCTTGCCTTCCTCTGATTAAACTGGCTTTTCAAGAGAAATAAAATGCTTTCAGTCAATGCTATTGGTCCTGTTTGCAGCAGTATGTCTTGCTCCCGTTTATCATGCCATTGTGTGGGGTAATTGGTTCTGGGTGTTGTGGGAGGCACTGGGGAGGAAGACGGTGAGGATGGGAAGTGGGGGTGGAATGGGGGTGCTACCCTGAGAATCGGTCATTATCTAACTAACATCGTCTCTTGGAAGGCAACCGGTGTGAGGTGGGCAGTCTGTGCAGGGTGCCTGGAGCCCACAGGGCTGCCTCTGTGTCCCCTCCCAGCCTCCAGGACGATGCTGCCCTCTAGCTCGGTAAGTTTCTGACAGGCTGTGGTCTCTGGGTTCTCCTGCCAGGTGCCCGGCTCAGTGCCACAGTGTACAGGTGGGCCACAGTCACTTATTCTGAAGGAGAATTTTATATTAAGGCAGACAGGCCCATCTTTTTTTGAAAGAAACTGCCAATAGTTGGAAATTGCTGTGTGCCAGGCACTGTGCTCAGCACTTCAACGGCATCATCTCAATTCTCCACAAGCCGCCAGAGAGCTCCTTTCAAAGTGCAAATCACATCCTGCCCCTCCCCTGCTCCAAACTGCCCAAAGGCTCCTGTCATACTTTTGTCAGGCTCCCACCATGCCCACAAGGCTGGCCAGGCGTGGCTCCTAGCTCCTACTCCAGCAGCATCTTCTCCCTCCCTTCCCCTATTCACCACACATCTTACTGCTCCTGGAACTGGCCAAGGAGGGCCTGCCACAGGGTCTTTGCACTGGTTCCTCTCCTGGCTCTGCCTAGCTCACTCCTTCACTTCATCAGACCTTCTCAAGTATCTTCTCAGAGACACCCTCACCCCATCTAAAGTACCACCTGTGTCACGCTCTGTTGTCCTCCCTGCCTTCCTTTTTAATAGCAGTCCACAAACCTAGCCATGTTATTAGAAATCTATTTGTTTATTTGTCTATTGCCTGTCTCTCCTACGTGAGGGCAGAGATCTTGTTTTGTTCACTGTCCTATTTCAACAACTAGAACAGTGCCTTCGATACAGTAACATGAATAAATATAGAGTCAATGAAAAAAAAGTGGCCAAACACTCACAAGACCCCACGATGTAAGTGCCCTTCTTACCCCCATGTTATAGATGAGAAAACTGAGGCTCAGAGAGACTCATTATTCTCAGGGTCAGGAATCTAATGACCCTGGGACCGGAAGTCAAGTTGTCTGCCTCTGGGGTCTCGATCTGAGCTGCTGTGTTGGTTCCTCTCTCTCTCTCTGCACTCATAGATGCCTGTCAACATGTCTACGTGGGAGCCCTTTTCCCCGAGACACTCCAAGAAAAAAGCATTTGATGGATGACTCTGTTTAGGAAATTGCATTTCCTTGCTGGGTGTTTGAAAGGCTTGTTAGCGTATGAAAGGCCCTGAAAAGTCCTGCAGTAAAAAAGATTGAATGGAAGTGTGTTTCCCAAACCTTTGACTGTGGAAATCTTATATTTATTTATTTGTGTGCATAACACCTATTAATATATTGCAGAACGTACCTTGGGCAATAATGGCTTTTGTCACTGTGGAGAAAAATGCAGCGTCTGATGAAGTGACCTGGGAGCCCTCTGGGTCACCTGGCATGAGGAGGTCTGAGCCAGGAGCTTCCCACCCAGCAGGAGGCACTGTGCCCAGTCACCTTCCCCAGGACTGGCATCTGAGCCTTCAGTGTCTGTTCGTCCCTGGATAAGGCCACTGTCAAGCTCAGCCCGTAAAACAAAAAGGTGCGTGGCTCCTGGTATCTTTCAGCAGCAGCCCGGCCCCAGCACGCTTTTCCGCAGGGACCTAAGGGCTGGCTCAACGTCTGCCCTTTGGTTCTCGAGCCAAGTGACCCCTGGTGTTCGTCCTGGGCCCCTTAGAGGGCAATTCCTTGTGTGTTTCTCAGGGACATCAACCCCACAAGCCTGGCCTTGCTTTCTCACTGTCTCATGTTTCCCTGTTGGAATTTTAACCTTCTAGCGGACTAGGGACACCACCTTAGCCACTTGTGTCCTCTCGGCCCCCAACTCTGTGCTGAGCCGACAGTAAGCGCCCAGATTATTCTTGTTGGCTTGAGTGTGAGGGAACCAATTATCCTGTGTGTCGCTTGGTTTGGTGCAGAGAAGGATAAATGGCGATGCTGTAAATCCCTTGATTTATTACCAAAGCCCTCCCTCTGCCCCAAGCAGAATGAAAGGATAACCCAGAGGCAGAGGAGACTGTGGGGTACAAGGCGCGGAGATGACTGGATCACTGTGTCCCCAGAGAGTCAGAGCAACTGTCACAGCCGCCGAAGGTCCATCTTCATTGGTTTTGATGGTGATTTGATGTCATTATGGATTCAGGTCTCATCTCCATCCCTGAGATCATCTGAATAACACTGTGATGAAGACGAGAAGAGAGGAGGCCAGCATCCGTGGGCAGCCTGGGTTGGACAGCATAAATCTGCGGGGGGAGCCTGGCCTTCCGGGCAGGCGGGCTCGAGCCTGAGCAGAGGCGACCAGACACAGCAGAGCGGGCAGTGCTTTCCTTCTCCAAAGTGACCATGAGAGGTGCCACGCAAGTCTCAGTCATGCTCCTCCTTGTCACTGTGTCCGACGGTGCTGTGATCACCGGGGTAAGTCATCCAACGTTCTCCATGCCCTGGGTTTGGGGAGGACATCAGAGTCTGCATGGGATGGGAGCCAGGAGGCAAACCAAGGGCGTGGGGAGGCACTTCCCAGGGTTTTCATACTAGTTAGACCTCACTCTGCTGAAGGGGATCTGCTTTTGAGAAACTGTGTGTAAATTAAATTCAATGCACAGGGAGAGCACTGAAAATTCTGAAGTTTCGACCTTTGGTCAAAAGAAGATTCCCATTGTGTAATAATGAACTCCTTCATAAAGTGGATTAGCGCCCCCTAATTTATCTTTTGTGTAATTTTGGTTTTCATATAGTCTGGTCCACATGGCAAGTGTAATTTACAAAGCAAACTGAGTTAATTAAAGGCGGTGACCTTATTTAGCGTCTATTGGGTACACTTAACCTCTGCTTTCTCTACTCTTAAGAAAGCCTGTCTTGAAACTCTTTCCCTTACAGTTTTTGTGTTTTCACTCTGTGCCCAGTTCTGATAGGAATAGGGGTGACACCGACATTTGGCTGGGTGACCTAGAAGCAAGCGTCGAATAACATAGAAATCCAGTCTCACCGTGGGCACCCTGCACCCTCGGGTGGGCACACTGTGGTATTTGAAATACCCCGATTGTGGTTCCTTCTCAGAAGTTTGACTTCACTTGGGACCCCCCACCCCCACCGACATGGGCACATGTTGTGTGATGGTGGTGGGGACAGTCTTATCAAAACAGAAAGTAATGGTTTACCTGAGAGCTTTCCAGATAAAAGCCACTAGGGAAAAAAAAAAGAGGGGAATTTACTTTTGTTTCAGCTTCCTCCAACTTTTTAAACAGAGAATGGAAATGTAGAGAAAGGCCAAACAATTCCTGGAACTGGATTAGTTTTAGTGTTCGCAGAAAGGAAAATTTCTTTCTTCTCCCTTTTAGAGGAAAAAGACTTGAGTTTCAAAGAAGAGCAAATATCAAAGGCAAGTCAATGCTCCTGAGACCCACAGCATAAATGCAACTGTCGGGGCAGAATTATACCTAATGAATGTAAACCACAGCGTGCCCTCCTATGGTGTAGTTTGGGGATCAGGAGGGTGAGAGCAGAGGAGAGAAGCCGTAGTTAGCCCACTGAGAATGGGTTCATCCTGAGTCTGGCCCCGAGGGGTGGTGGGAGACAGGTCTGCGAGATGGGAAAGTATCTTCCTAGGAAAGCCTCCAGGTTGACCCTTTGGAAAGCACAGGGAGGGGAAAGCTGGGGTACGAAATGCATGTGCGACTTGACTACTCCCTCCACGCTCTGTGCCTCGCTGCTGCCCCAAATCGACTTTTAGGAAGATGCTGGACTGCCCCCCCCATCTCCATACTCCCTGCTGCCAGGACAGTGACTGGCCCAAATTCAGGTCTAGAGGATCCCTCCTCCCAGTGGGAGGAGTCAGGTGGGGTCTACTTAGTCCTAACCCTGAGCTTTCAGAGGCCGGCTGGTATGTGAGATGTGCCCTCACCAGGCTGGAGACCGGACTGGCCAGGCGACTGCCACCCGCACCTCCCCTGGGTAGCGAGCAGTCCCAGCATCTCCCAGTTTCCTCCTGGGGCCCCCTAGCACTTTGCAGGGGTGAGGTGCGGGTTTCCTTCCAGTTTCTGCCAAGCCCCACATAGGCTCCAGACGGTGCTCTATGGCTTGTGCTAGAGAAGAACCAACCCAGATGCAGCCCTGAACTTGAACTCAGCAAAGCCGCAGCGCTTCTCGGGAAGTGGAAAGTCTGGGTGCTTCTTCAGTGTGGCCTCCCTTGAGTCTGGAGCAGTTCTGTTCTGTTTTCTCCAATCCAGGCTTTGGTTTAAAGCGGGGCTGTGTGGCTCTGCAGGTGGTACCTTCCAGAAGGTCACTCAGCCCCTGCTCTGGGAGTTCAACCCTGAGGGGTCCATCCCTCTCTGGCGGCCAGGCAGGCCAGCAGAGGAACCCCAGGGGAAACACCTGCCAAGAGGGGCTGGGTCCTCAGATGAGGCTGGGCTTATGGTGAGGGCTGAGCTGGGGGGAACTGTGGGAAGGGAGGCACCCACCCCATGCACTGCTGGGTCAGGGCTGGAGGGTCCCAGTCCACGGAAGCTCAGCACTGACCCCCTCAGGGCTTGGGCCACTGTGGCACTACCCCATCTAAGAATTCAGATTAATCCAGTTCCACCAGCATCCACTGAGCACCTACTGGTGCTAGAAATGCTCTGTCTCCTAACCTCTAGACGTGTCAAAAGAAGAGAATTTTCCTACTGAGTGGCCTCAAAGGAGCTTGGAGGTCCCTCAGATCCAGGTCGGCTGCCCTGCTGAGCTCTGAGCATCCCGCTGTGAAGGGAGCAGGGGCAACACTGCACGGCCTGGGTGTCCCGTGCTGTCTGGGTGCTGCCCTCAGCATCCCTCTCAGGGGTTTTTGGGTGTACTTTTCCTTCTGGTTTCTCTGGGGTGGGGCGCTAATGGGCACTCAGGGCCCCTTTGTCTTCCCTTGCAGGCCTGCGAGCGGGATGTGCAGTGCGGGGCCAGCACCTGCTGTGCGGTCAGCCTGTGGCTGCGTGGACTGCGGGTGTGCACCCCACTAGGACGGGAAGGAGACGAGTGCCACCCTGGCAGCCACAAGGTACTGCTCAGACTTGCTCAGGGCACCAGGCCCGTGAGACAGAGCTGGCACTGGACTGCAGTTTTCTGACCCCAATCTAATAATATCTCACTGCCTCCTTGCTTTGGGGGGCTGCCTGGGGTGCAGCGGGGTACCAGTCGCACAGCCTGTTAGACCCGGGGGCTGGATCCCAGCTCCTCCTTTGCTGAGGGGTCTTGGGCAATTAGCATGACGGCTCTGGGCCTCAGTTGCCTCAAGTACACAGTGAGAGAAATAGACGGACATTCCTGAAGTTTCCATCAGATCCATAAACTCAGATTCTGAAAGGGTCCTCAGTGCCCTTTGCTCCACAGGATCCTCCCCTCAAGAACAGGACAAAATAAGACCATAAAATGGCCTAGACTGGGCGGGGGTGAGGCTGGCCTGGCGCCTGGGGCACACACTTTAAGGAGGCTCACTCTTTTGTGCCCTAGGTGCCCAGCGCCCACAGGAGCTCCCAGCCCAGAGGCACAGGGCCGCAGGCCTTTGTTTCGGAAGGTCAGGAGGATGCAGCGGCAACTGTGGGGCCCCGGCTTGCATCACCTTCCCTGGGCTTCCTGTGGTCCAGGCGCCCTTCATGCTCCGCTGGGGAGCACGCCTGCACCCGGGAGCATCCTCCAGCAGTTGTCCTCCCCATCACGGCCCGCCTGGGGTGGGGAGGTGCAGGGAGGCAGACAAGTAGGGCAGCAGTCGTCATGGCCTTGGGGAGTGTGAGGAGGCTCAGCCACAGATCTCTGTCCCCAAAGGGAGCAACAGAGGTCATACAGGCTAATGCTGAGAACTTACTACGTGGCACTCTTCATATGAAGTGCTCTTTGCAAGTTTAAACCTCTTTAAGTTTATAGTGGAAACCTCTTTCCAACCAAATGTGGTAGGCGCTATTATTCACCCATTTTATAGATAATAGACTGAGGCACCAAGAGGCTAAATAAATTGCCAGTTGAGAATTGTCAGGCCTGGGATTTGAGCCCAGGCTGTCTGACATGACCTATGTTCCCAACCCTTCCCACTCAACCCCCTTGAGGAAACCTCAGTGGTTCAGCACTCCTTGGGTGTAAGTCACCCGGCGGGGACCTTGTCTGTCCTGTACAGCTGCATCCTTGGCACCCAACCCAGTGTCGAGAGTATAATGGATGAGCTACTAATGATACTCAGTCATGAGGGTGGGTGTGAGTGTGAGTGTGCACGTGTGCTGGGTCAGCAAGGGTGTCTGGTAGGCAGTGTGGGGGCTTGTGGGGTTTTATGGTTGGGGACAGACAGCATTGCACTGTGACTGATCACAGAGTGTCAAAGCTAGATTGCCTGGGTTCAAATCCTGGCTCCTCCACAAACTGGCTGTGTGATCTTGGCATGCTGCTTAGCTGCTCTGTGCCTCGGTTTCCTCCTCTGTTACTGCTGTGCTGGGGTGGAGGTGACATTGGCCAGGGCTGGGCTGACCAAAGTCTCCTGCCAGGAGGCCCACCTCCCTTTGATGAATGTGCCGTCCGTCTTCTCCTCTCTCCCAGGTCCCCTTCTTCGGAAAACGCCAGCACCACAGCTGCCCCTGCCTGCCCAACCTGCTGTGCTCCCGGTGCCCGGACGGCAGGTACCGCTGCTCCGTGGACTTGAAGAGCATCAACTTTTAGGAGCTTGTCTGGTTTCAGGACACCCGCTGGTTTCTGAGCACAGCCTGAAGTGGTCCTTCTTGGACTTTTATTTCTGCCACATGGCCCAGCTCCCCACCCGTGCCCCACCCCCGGCTGTCCGGTACCCATTCCCGGCACTCCCTACCTACACCCCTCCTCCCTGGCGCACACACGTGCATGCATGTAGCCACACTCCACGTGGTGCCGTGGTCCACCAGGCCCACCTGTGGGGCCCCAGCTGTGGCTGTGGTCCTGGAACTAGCCTGACTGGTGCTCTGCACTGCTCAGGCTGCCTGAGGAGTTGGAAGTAACAGGAAGAACATTCTCTCCTTTTGTCTCTGCCTGCCCCGCCCTTCCTCTCCTCAGAGGTGACCTGTCCCTCTCCCCCGCCCTGCATGTGCTCTTCTGCCTGGATCAGCAAGCTCACAGCAGGTGTGGGGAGCCAGGGAGTCAGTCAGCCTCCAGATGCCTGTGGCCTGCCCACTGGGCCAGAATTGCAGGGCCTCCGAGGCCCCTCCTAGCATGTTACCAGTTAAGAATGAAGCCCCCAGTTCCCACTGCCTCCCCATGCGATGCAAATATGGTGGTTCAGTTGAATCAGCTGTTGACAATTCAGGAGGCAACAGGGAGTTACCTTTAATAGCTCCCTCCCAAGATCAGCCCCTGAGAGCAGGTCTGTGACCCTGAGGAGGCCTTTGGCCTCTGCCCGGCTTGGGGAAGGGTGAGGAGGGTAGGGAGAGAGCAGGAAAGCCACTGATTTTGGACACAGGAGGCAGCTACCAGCCAGGACCACAGCCAGGCTGCACGGTCCCCTCACCGGATAAGGCATCTTCTCTGGAGAGCGAGGGCCGCCTGAGTTCAAAGCAGTCTGGGAGTTGTATCACAGGCCTGCACTCTCCTCTAAAACACCAGCCCTGCCCAGCACCTCACATTTGGACCCTGCCGCAGCTCGCCAGAAGCATGGTGATGCTGGAAGCCATGCACACTGATGGCTGGTTGCAGAATAAAAGCATGAACAAGGGGCGCGTGGCTGTGGTGTTCCCTCCGTGCTAATGTGGGGACTTGGGGAGGGGCTGGCCCGGGCTGTCTCCAGGTAGGAGAGGGATGTGATGGGTGTTCCTCTGCCCAGCTGGGGCAATTTTGGGGTGCAGATGGATTCAGGGCCTCTTTGAATGAAGGGTACGAGGTAGCCCAGGGGCTCTGGGTGGGGAGAGTGTGGCTTAGGTGAGTGGCTGAGTTAGAGACAAGGAATCATAAGCTGGCATCTGGGTGGGAAGACCATTAGTGAGATCAGGACGGGTTTCAGCTCCCATTTTGGCGATTTTGTCCCCTTTGCTTAGTGTCAAATACTCGATGCCACCAGATCACCACGTGTGAGAGAGTCCATATCAGGGATGGGCTGATGAGGCCCCGAGCCTGTGTCTGAACCAGGGGCTGGGAGCATCCCCTAGGTGCCAGGCTACTGGCCCACGACCCCTTCTCACCTCAATTCCTAGTCTAGGAAAATGCAAAATGAACGATGAATGTATGTTGTATCTTGTTTCTAAGAAGCCTCCAAGAAGACTGTGGTTTCTGAGGCCCGGGGGCTGCTGCCCTCCCTTCCTTGCCTTTGACCCTGTTGAAGTCCTGCCTACAGGGTGCTCGGGGCAGGCTTTACTGCAAGACCCACTCAGGCCAGGCCTGGGTTCCATGCAGGCCTTGTTCTTTGATTTTGGCTCCTTTGACCGACATTGGTGCCTGATTTGCGGACTTGTCCCCTTCTTGCAGCCCATGAGTCTCTGTGCCTCCGACTTTGAGGCTCAAGGGCTGGACATAGAGTTCCTTTCCATGTCCAGGAATCGAATTTGCCCATTCTGTCCTTTGGATCTTCAGACACCATCAGCTGCTGCCAGTTTGCTCTGGGTGCCGGGCCTTTCCCAGTCCTGCCGCCCTCTGCAAGCAGAGCCAGTCTGGTGAGGCACCGCTGCATGTTCCAGTGCAGCAGAGTGGAGAGGCGGGATGGCTGCAGGCACCAGGGGCCCCCATGGCCAGTGAGCACTGACACGCCGCCTACGGCCGCCCTCTCCATCCCCACCAGGGGCTGGCCGATCTGCAGAGCCTCTCCTTTATTCTGACTGGATCAATTCTCATTTTTTTTAATGTCAGAATTTTGAGAAATGGATAACTGGTCTCTGCCCCAGTTCCCTGCTGTTTTTTTTCTGAAGACTGAAGAGAACATAGGGGAGGCTAAGAAAAGTTTGTGAGAATTCTTTATATTCAGGGATCTATTCTTCATAAATATAGTTAGAAAAATAAACTAGTTATAAGAATAATATACCCATAATGAGAACGTATTCTAGAAGAATTAAATTAAATTAGAGTTAGGTGAAACGGATACCCTTCCAAGAGGTGGGTCCCTTTAGTGGTAGCCCGACAGCCCCGTATTTGGGCCAACTGGTGGAGTCTGGTGCAATCTAGTGGCAGAAATGGGGATGGCATAGACAAGCCAAGGTGGAAAAGATGGAAGCGTCAGAGAGATGCAACCTTTCAAAGCAGACGAGGAACAACTCCTCAGACATCCTTAGTGTCCGGTTCAGTCAGAGGCTTAGAGGGGTAATGCTTCCACCTGTGGAAAGAGGCTTGTCACTCTAAGGACACAGGATAAATGATTAGGAAAGTAAAGGTGGGTGGGTGTCGAAGGAGAACAATTGGTTGCCTGTCCCCCATCCCCCACCCCACCGTCCCCATCCCCGGACCATCTGTGTGCACAGCATGGGAAGAGCTGCCCCTCTCCCCAGATCTCTATTTTCTCTGCTGGGCATGGTGGTTAGTGCTTCTTCCATTCTCCTAGTATCAAGTCTGAAGCTCAAGGGTGATCTAGATTCTTCTCTCTCCTGCTGTGCCTTCTCCCTGAGTTCCTTGTCAGCTGGTCCCCCAGCTCTGTTTCTTTTACCTCCTAAACGTCTCTCAACCTGTCCGTCCTCCTTGCAGCCATGGCTGTGTCTGAGCGCTCAATCGGCCCAGTCTGGTCTGCAGTAACTGCTTCCCACCTGTTCTCTCGACCTCCACTTTCCCTTTAAAATCCACCCCTGCATGTTCACCAGTCATCCTTCTAGGCAACACATTTGTCCACGTCTTTCCTCATTAAAAATTCTCCAATAGCTTATTTACAAAACCGAAACAGACTCACAGACATAGAAAACAAACCTGTGGTTACTGGGGGTGGGTAAGGGGAGGGGAAGGGGGCTGGAGGAATAAACTGGGAGTTTGGGATTTGCAATACTACTATGTATAAAATGGATAAACAGCAAAATCCTACTGTATAGCACAGGGAACTCTATTCAATACCTTGTAATAGCCTATAATGAAAAAGAATATGAAAAGGATGTAAATCGACTATACTTCAATTAAAAAAAATTCTCCAATGGCTTCTCAGCTCCCAGGGAGATAGCCAAGCCCTGGCAGGAAGCAGAAAGCCCCTTGTGGTCCAGCCCTGCCAGCATTTCTCTGCTTCTCCCACCAGGCTTCCCGGCTTCCGGGCCATCTCAGTTTGGGGAGGATGCCACGTGTGTCTTTGCCCAGGCTGTCCCCTCTGTGGGGAATGCTCTGCTTCCCTCTGATGTCTGGTGGCTTTGAGACATTCTTCAGATCAACTCAAATGCATCCCCCACCTCCACCCACATCCATCAACTTAGAGTCACCTGGGACACAGCTCAGGCCCGAGTAGGCTCTTGCTCTTAGGAAGCACCCATGTCTGGGTCAGCCTCTACTGTGGGAGAAGGAAGGGCAGTGTCTGAGTCCCCAGGGTTGAATGGTGGGTGCTGGGGCTGGAACAATGCACAGCCAGAGGCCGGAGACTCTGGGGCGCTGGCCCTGAGTAGAAATAAGGGTGAAATAGGACCCACTCCTGGTTCCAGCCCTGGTCGGAGGTGTCCCCAGCCTCAGAAGTGCAAAGCCATAGAGTCACTGTGGAGAACAACTTTAGGGTGGGCAAAGACTCAGCTTCCCCTTCGGCCCCCTGAGGTCCCTCTTGACCTCTGTAAGCTGCCACTGAGGCCTTCCATTCAAAGTTTATAAGGAAAGGGCCCCATGGGAGCTTGCAACTGGTCACCAGCCTGAGATAACAGTGTGTGGGCCTCAGGAGGATCCCTGGGCCCAGGCTGCGGGAGGGGTGCAATTTATGGCCCTGCATCCAGAAGATTCTTTCTTGTCTCAGCCCTTGCCTACTTGGCTCGGCTGCCCATGGGCCATAAGGACATTTGTTTCATTTAAATATTAGTGCAACTTGGAGGAAAAACATGGGTGTGGTTTTGAAAAGGAATCAGAGCCCCCGCAGCATCTCGCCTCATCCTGTGGCAGGAGAAAACTCCCAGCCCAGCGAGGACGGAGGGGCGTTTATTTCGGGGCTGAGGCTTAGTAAGGAGGATTAACTGTGTCCAAGCTGAGAGCAACGCTGATGAGTAAGAAACCGTGGGCACAGCTCTGACGGAGACCAGTCATAGACGAGCCCGTGAGATTCTGTCACGAAACTAAGCCCCGAAGGCCAAGTAAACAAGTATGTCGAGTGGCAGCTTGACGTTTTCTTGTCATTTTGCTTGTCTGGCAAATCTCATTAGCAGCAAAGTTCCTTTGCTACTGGGTTAGCACAGTGGTTAACAGCACAGACAGTGCCAATTTGAACCCTGGGCGGGGTGCTTATAAGATAGGGACTGTGGGCAAGTTACTAAACCTGTCTATCTAAGTTTCCCCATCTATAAAATGATACAACAACAACAACAACAACAATAATAATAATGTAACCAAGTAGGACCCTGTGGGGCCTTCCCGGGGCAGACCCCCCTGCCCCCCTGTCCTCTGCCTGCCTCTTGTTTGTAGACCCTCCTAGGTCTTCCCTGAGTTCCAAAGAATACAGTTAATCAGAGATGTGAGAAAATGCAGAAACAAAGGAAAACAGTCAAGCAAGACAAAATAATGAGAGTTCAGCCGTTAAACAAAGCCAGGGACTTTTAGTTCTTCCTTAGGGGCTATAGATAATGTCCCGAGCCATGTCCTTTGAGCTGTTTTTCAGATATTGAAACCCCCACTGGGTGGAAGAAGTTATCTGTACGTTGCCCACAAGCACGGAGACCCCAGACCAGATGGAACCTGAGGGTTGACGATGTTGACTCCGGAATACCTCACCACCAGCCAATCAGAAGAAGGTCCATGAGCTAATCCCGTAACCCGCAACCCCCTCCTTCACTCTGTCTTTAAAAAGCCTTCCCTGAAAGCCACCGGGGAGTTTGAGCCTTTTGAGCCTTAGCTTCCTGGACTCCTTGCTTGGCGCCCTGCAACACACGCTGCACCTTCCTTCACCACGACCCGGTGTCAGTCAGCTTTACTGTGCATGGGCAAGAAGAGCCAAGTTTGGTTCGGTAACAATAGTACCTACCTCTCAGGGTTGCAGTGAGGACTAAATGTTAGTGCATGCAAAGTGCTAAGGACGGCCCTGGCATGTGGAAGCACCATGGGAATGTTTTATACTTGTTTTGTTTATCTATGAAGACGTCTTGGACCATCAGCCCTGGGATCTGTCTGCCCGGCTCACTAAGCCAGCGTCACCTGGGGTCTCGCCTCAGTGGGGCAAACGAATAAAACTGCCAAGAAGAAACAAAAATCTGTTCTTAAACGCACTTCATTTTCCCAGAATTCGAACATGGTAGGAAGAAATCCCAGTTTGTCCAGATTGTGCGCCATTATTATTAAGAAGTTTAGAAGCACAGGTTTATGTAGGCAAAACTCAGTAACATTCCTTTTGGGAAACAGATACACGAATCTTATCTAAGAGCTTCTTAATGCCTTGCTGAAACACATGACTCACTGTTTCCAAGTAAAATGGAATGTTTGCTCAATATGGGCTATGATCTTAATACTGCGTTATTCAATTTTTTTTCCCCTAGAAAAAGCATAAGGAGAGTGGGCTCTGAATTCTCTCCTGGCTCTTCTCAAATTGTGTTCAGATTAAACCTGCCAAAGCATGTGGGTCCCCTGAGACAGGCATGGCTGTAGCTGGAGGCTGCCCGCCCCCAGTGCTAGGAAATGTCATTTATCCTGTAGACCTGCGTTTCCCAAACTTCCGTGTACATGAAAGCCCAAAGGATGATGCTAAAATGCGGATTCCTGGGTTACCTCCGGAGACTCAGGTTCTGCTGGGCCATTAACAAGCCCCCCTCCAGCCGTGACTGAGGCAGGCGGTCCCTGCACCTCCACCCCCAGAGAAACACTGCCCTACCCCGTCACCTCAACCCCTGGAGGAAATAAACATATAATGGAAATTCCCCTCCCCCTGCCCCCGGGGACAGAGAAACTAGTTTCCATTAGGAAAAGCTCCAGTGCAGTTAGAGTGTGGTCTTAATATTAAAACAAGGGCAGGCAAGATAGGAGAGAAGTCAGGGAGAAGGAGGGTGGGGGCTGGGCCTGGGTCTGCGTCCTTCCAGAGTTAGGTTTCAAAGTGAGTGTGGCTGTTCCGGGGAAAACCTCAGTCACTGAAGCGGCAAAGGGGGAAGAGGAACACAAAGAGAGGGGCGACTGTGGAGGAGAGAGGGGAGGCCCCCCGAGGGGCTGTAATTTCCGCTCACTTGAAAGCCACCAGCTGGGCCCCCACCTGGATGCTGAGAGCCCTGCAGGTGAGGAGGCGGCACTGGCTGCCCTGAGGCCCCACCAGGAGGCAAGCACGTGTCCTACCCATGCTCCAGGCCCCCATCTGGGGTCCAGCTGAGGAGAGACCCAGATGGAGCCATCAAATGGGATGCTTGGTGTCAGCAGGGGGTGTTAGGGAGCCAGGGCAGCAGAAATGGGGCCCAGGCCCCTCGGCTTAGGGCTGTCCCACCCCTGGAGCCTGCTGGGGTGGGTCTCTTGGCAAGGAGACCCCGGGCAGAGGCAGCCCGCAGCTCACTCCCAGGTGAGGCCAGGCCCATCAAACATCTGAGAGCCTTCGGTCGGTCGGGACGGCCATACGCGCTCTCACTAGCCTCCAGGGAGGGACCCTGAGAAAGGGCCCAGGTGAGGCTCTGTAAAGTGGGATCAAAGGGAGGAACCCGGCATTGACTCTGGGAACCAAGCTCTTAGAAGGATTTGGCTGTCAGAGTGCAGGGTGGACCCGGCGGGCTCCAGGGCCCTAACTGACTCCCGGGCAGCTGTGAGGTCACTGAGTGGCCCTCTGCCTGTGGTCTGCTCTCAGGCTAGTCCTTCCTTCCTCTACTTAGGGCCTGTGAGCACCTCTGATCGTGGAAAGGCTGCCTGTGGCCACCACACACCGGGGCAGCCTGCACCCTCCTAGGAGCCCTGGGCTGTGGGAGACTCACGGAGACTGCAAAGCTGTGGGCCAGGAGGGCCTTCGCTGGTTGCCCCAGAGATACCTTGAGCCCTCGGGGAGCTCGGGACAATCAGAAATCGGGCAATATGCAGCCCCCCAGCATCTCCCATCCTCCTTCTCTGACACTGCCCTCCCCATCTCCCAGCTGCCTTCTCCCCTCTATGGGGTGCTCAGTCCTCTCCCTGCCCTTCTGTTTAGTGGTCCAGTTCCTCCTGGTGGCACAGTGACCAAAGGTTCAGATTCTTAGCTCAGCTCCCTGAGGGATCAGAATCTGTGCCTCTGATATGGGGGGACAGTAACTCCTGCCGCCTCACTGGGGTTGTCATGAGTGTACCCCCACAGCAGTGCTGACCTTATCCTCCCTGCTGGTGGGCATCACCTGGGGATACTTGTTAGGTACCCAGAGTCCTGTGCTCTATCCCAGAGCTGCTGGATCTGAATTCCTGGAAAGGGAGGCCTGGAAAGCTGGGGTTTTAGTAGCTTGAAATACATTGGAAAGGGATTAAGCAAGGAGACCCCAGCGACTCCCTGCTCTCGATTTGGTCCTGACTCTGCCCACCGCTTACTAGCTGGAGGACCCCAGGGGAGCAGCTTCTTTAACCTCAATTTCCTCCCGGGTGAAAGGATTTTCCCACTAGGACTTCCCCCACAGGGTTGCTGGGGGCTGGAAGGAGATGGTGTAAAACCTGGGCATAGTGAACGTGAACTCTGATTACTGCATGAGCCCGGGCACTGACCATGCTCTGGAGTCTGACAGATGAATTTTCCTCCTGTTTACATAAAATATGTTCTGTCTCCCTTCAATAAAGGATGGTGTCTGCACCAATCAATCACCAAAGAGCAAGTATAGAAACTAGACGGTGAACTTAGTCAGGGTGGAATGAAACAGCCTGTGCCCACTCCTTCCTCTGACCCGTCGTGAAACGGGCCAGGTGGGAGTGAGGCTTCGTCCCCTGCCTTTAGGGAGGAAGCAGGTTGGAGCCACTCAGAGACCTTCCCTCCCAGTCCATGACTGCCGTCTTTTTTTTTTTAACACCACCCCAAATAGCCCCACCCAGGACTTTAGTGCCCAGTGCAGCCCCCTTTGTTCCATAAACCACCCCCTGGAGTCAGTCTGTTCAGTTCAAGGTGAAGATTTTAACTCGGGCTATTTATAATTCCCGCGATGGAGTGGGTGTCAGTTTCAAAGCAGTCATGCCAGATGTCGACTTGGAAGCTGAGAGGGAGACAAGCATTATTATAAATTAATGTTGCCAGTGATTAATATTTGATATTTTTAACACACATTCATCTCGGAGGGAAAAATCCTTTTTAATTAGTGTGGCCAGAAATTGTGCAGTCCTCCCATTGAGGAGGGGTTACCAAAAATCCTCTAGGGTAGCTTCAGGCAAAGATCTGAGTGACAGAAGAAAAGAAGTGAGCTCTGAAGTCGGATTCTCTGTAGTCCTGCCCCTTCAGGTGGATTCTGCCAGATTTGGGCAGAATCTGCACTTCCCTCTTTCAGCCCATCCTTTCTCCTCTATGCCTCCTGATCCAGCTCTGAGCTGGTCCAGGATGGAGAAGCCACTGATTGTTTCCATCGTGGCCTGGGAGTCAGAGTCTTCTGGGCTCTGCCAGTGAGTGAAGTGCCTCATCCTGGAGACCAACATTGGGCGGGGGGCTTGCCTGCAGGCCTGTCTGATTTCGTCTGCACAGAGTAAAAATAAAGAGTTGCCTTTATTTAAAAGTTGGTATATTACCCCCAAAGCCGCATTTCCTGTATTTCTTAGAAAATGGAAAGTCCTGGAGTCCCTGGATTGGGTCCCCACAGTGGCGCTAGCTGGGAGTTGTGGCAGCCGACTGTTGGTGGTAGTTCAGACACACCTGAACCCATCGGTTGTTGGGGTGTCCACCACACCTGCCTCAGAGCGGCCACCAGGTGGCTGGGCTTTGCATCAGACCTGCAGATAATTTGCTTGGTCTACATCATGTTGGCATGCGTCATGGGTAAAATTTTTGGAAAGGAATTAAATTAATTGTGTATTTCTATTTTTTTGATATTTACTTTAAAAATTAGAATTGGAAACACAAACCCCAGTATCACAGAGGCTCATACTATGTTCCATGCTTAACCTGTAATTTGGTCAAAACAGGGACTCTTTGGTAGAATCTCCAGAAGATCATTTTTCCTCGCACTGTCTCCCTTACTCTTCTGCATCACCTGCCTGGTTCCTGTGGGCATCTGAGCGCTCTCGTCTTACCTAGTGTTGCTAATCATCAGCTTTCTCATCTATTAAGTGAGGGCCAAGCTGGGTGGAGTAGAAAGATTGCAGGTTTTGGAGTCAAAGTGGTCCTGTATTGAAGTTCTGGCACCACCATATTCTGATCCAGGAGCTGGGTATGTGACTTAATCTCATTAAGGTTTATTTTTCTCCTTTATAAAATATGAGTGATGATATCCACTGTATGTTTTTGGTGGTGATTAGAAGTGAGGGAATAATGACAAGAGCTTGCATTTATTGAATGCCAACCTTACACGGCCTCACTGATCATCACAGAAACCCCACGAGGTGGAAGATGCTTGCAGATGAGGACCATAAGGCTGGGAGGAGTGGCAATCACATGACAAAGGGCAAATCTGGGGTACCTGACTGACATACAGCGGGTGCTCAGGGACTGAGGGCTGTGTCATAGACACTGCTAAGGTCTCCTCCAGTACTGGAAACTCCAGTGACTCAGACTCTGGGCCTTTCCCTTTTCACGGTGGTGCAGGTCCCTGGGGAACCATGCCAGGGAGGGGTTAGTCTTCCAGACGTTCAGAGAGAGGATGTAACATGTGAAGTTGTCCATCTTTTATATTGTGAGTTTTAAAGAGAAGTATGTTACTTTTTATATTTGGTTCACAAGAGTGTATTTCTCTTTATTTACAAGTAAACTTTAATTTTTTTATTGTGGGAAAATATACATAACATGAAAGTTACCATTTTAGCCATTTTAAGCGTACATTTCGGTGACGTTAAGTAGATTCACATTGCTGTGCAGGCATCACTACCACCCATCTCCAGAACTCTTTTCATCTTGCAAAGCTGAAAAGTCTATACCCATTAAACAATAACTCCCCATTTCTCTCCTCCCCCCAGATCCTGGCAACTCCCATTCTAATTTCTGTCTTTGTGAATCTGACCACTCTAAGTACCCCCTATAAGTGGAAATTATACAATATTTGTCCTTTTGAGATTGGCTTATTTCACTTGTCATGATATCTTCAAGATTCATCCATATGTCATGTGTCAAGGTTTCCTTCCTTTTTAAGGCTGAGTAATATTCCATTGTTTGTATATATCACATTGTGTTTATCCACGTATCCATCTACAGATAGAAGCTTAGGTTGGTTCCACCTTTTGGTTACTGTGAATAATGCTGCTGTGAACGTGAGTGCAGAAACATCTTTTTGAGATTTTTCTTTCAATTATTTTGGGTATATACTCAGAAGTGAAATTGCTGGATCATATGGTAATTCTGTATTTAATTTTTTGAGGAATCGCCACACTGATTTCCATAGTGGCTGCATCATTTTACATTCTTGCCAGCAATACTCAAGCATTCCAATTTCTCTGTATCATTGCCAGCATTTGTTCTTTTCTCTTCTTTTCTTTTGTTTATTTGATAGCAGCCATCCTTCTGGGTACTGGGTGAGCGGACATCTCATTGTGGTTTGATTTGCATTTCCCTAATGATTAATGATGTTGAGCGTATTTTCATTTGTTTTCTGGTCCATTTGTACACCTTCTCTGGAGAAATATCTCTTCACGTCCTTTGCCCATTTTGTAATCTGATTACTTGTTTTTGTGTGTGTGTGTTTTGTTTAGTTGCAGGAATTCTTTATATACTCTGCAAGTTAACCCCTTATCAGACATTTGGTATGCAAATATTTTCTCCCATTCCATGGATTGCATCTTCACCCTGCTGGCAGTGCCCTAATACAAAAAGTTTTTTTGTTTTGTTGTAGTCTAATTTATCTGTTTACCTGTGCTTTTGGCATCATATCCAAGAAATCATTGTCAAATCCAATGTCACGAAGCTTTTGAAACTGAAATTTTGGATCAAGTTCTCCTTCCCAAAAATTTAGTTACTCTTTAAAACTGTATTCACAAAGCAAACATTCATGAGCTCAAGATGCGTGACAGTGATGCTGTTCCAGTGCCTGCAGTGGCCTTGTGTTCTCCATGTCCACCTTTATTGTCCCCTTTTAGCACCGCTTTGTCCGGTCATGATGGGCAGACATCTTGTGAAGCTGAAGGCACAGTTGGAAGGGACTTCATTTCTACCAGAGAAACGTCCTATCCCTTTCTTCTCTTCCATCTCACTTTTCCTCCTCTTTTCAACTCCCTACTTGAACAACAGCCCCAGATGAGGTTTAGAACCAGGCTGCCAGACCCACTTCCTGCAGCCTTAGCTGAATGGCTTTCCTCTGGAGCAGAGCCCTGGGCACTGAGTAGCCAGCTCTGTTGCTGCTTGGTTTCCATCTTCTTCCTTCTGGATGTGCTGAATGTCATTTATAAATATGGAATTTATTTGGAGAGGTCTTTGGATGATCTCATCTTTAAAACCTTTTACATTTAAAATAATCTCAAATTTATAGAAATAGTTAAAAGAATTCCTGATAGCTTCACCCAGATATCCCAAATGCTGACACCTGACCACACCTGCTTTATTCTTTTTGTCTCTAAATATATATATATATATATATATATATATACACACACATACACACATATATATATATTTTCTGATCTGTTGGAAAGTAAGTTGCAGACACAATACTCCTTTACTTCAGTATATCTCCCCAAATCAAGGATATTTTCTTATAATTATTAAAATCTAGATAGTTCAAATATCAAAGCCAGGAAATTGACATCAATACAATATTGTTACTTAATTTTTGACCACATCCTCCTCCCTAACTGTTTAGTGATTCCTAAAAACTATAAAGCAAAACAAGGTCTCAGGAGGTGTGACGCAGTGATCTAGAGACCTGGTTTGCCAGTGGCCTGTAGCTGGTATCGGAGCTGGGGGGTTGCCTCCACTCGTCCCCACGTGCTCTCTCCCACCCTGTGCAGGAAGCTGGAATGGGCTTCCCCACTGCTGTTTCCCATAACTTAACTAGCAATGTGCTCTCCTGGGTGTGCAGGGTCGGAAGGTGGGATCTCCAAACCCACTCTTCCCCCAGGGGACCTGACAGTTCCCTGAGGCACTGGGCAGAGGCTCCCAGGGCTCAGATTGCTTGATGCAGAACAAAGAGAGGCTAGGTTAGGAGGCTGGGGGCTGATCTCCCCCCAAATTTCTGCTGACCCCGGCTGGAGGACCGGCCAGTATATCACTCACAAGGATCACTTTGGGGGCAGGAGGGAAGAAAGGTGGGGACTTACAAATGTGTCGTGCAGCCTTCTGACATGTTTTCCAGGTCTCTACCCTCCTGAGGTCTCTCCCAGTTGAGTGATTGCTGGTCCTCTGTCCTGCGTTAGAGACCCCAGGACCCTTCTCACCTTCTTCAGCCTGAGGCTTGTCGAGTGTGGCCGCAGTGTGGTCATCTTTGCTGAGCGGTAGGATGTTGGTGCTGGGAGAGTTATGTGGTCAAACTGAGAGGCTACACCGTCAAGAATCAAACCGACCCCGTTGCAATCCCAGCTCTGTTTGTTATTGGCCGAGTGACTTGGAAAATCCAGCTTTCTAAGCTCCCATCTGCTCATCTGTTAAATGGAGATTTTTTTTTTAAAGGAGTAAGTGCACTGTGTCTGACACTAAGAAAGAATACGATACATGATACAGGCTTTTCGTGTGGCTGAATAATATTTTGAAGTACTGATTTATGATTTAAAAAAGAAAAAACTCTCTCATTTTCTCCTTTGTCTTTTCCTCCGGAAAGGAAAAGCCAGCTCTGCCTTTCTTTGCCCCGGGGAAGGCGCGGGCAGGGCAGAAAGCAGAAGGGACCTGGAGGGGTTCCAGGGAAGGACGCGTTTCCCGAAGCCCTGGGAGAACCTGGGGCTCCTCAGAGGTTGTAGAAGGCAGAGGCAGGGGACTCAGGCAGATTTTGAGTGGCAGGAACCTGGATCCTGCTTCCCAATGGTGGCCCAGGGAGGTGGCAAGACCAGAGAGGGGTGGCCATGTGGCCTGTCTGGGGCAGCATGACTGAGGCAGTTTCCAGAAGGCTGGGTTGGCTCAGATGAGACATGGAGGAAACAGGGGCCCAGGCAGGGACAAGGGAGGACCACCAGGCACCTTGCTGAAACTCGGCCAGCTGGAGGGTCACCTGTGCTCTGGGGGGCACTGTGCACAAATGGCTAAGTTTAATTTGGCCCCCAGTCTGGAGGGCTGAGGGCACAATGGAGAAATTCAGTTGATTTATAGAATGAAAAAAGAACTGATGCTTTGGACACATCTGAGATTCACACCAGCTCTGTGAGCTTGTAAATCCCACTTTTCACAGTTGAGGGAGGGAGGCTGTGGAATGTGTGAAATGCTCAAGGTCACACCACTGTTAGAAGGTCTAACAAATGGTAGTGCTTGACTCTGTTATCTTTGACCCTCATATGACCTTCTCAGTGTCATTGTCTCCACAGAAGAGGAAAC
Organism: Vicugna pacos; assembly: GCF_048564905.1. Classification (NCBI taxonomy): domain Eukaryota; kingdom Metazoa; phylum Chordata; class Mammalia; order Artiodactyla; family Camelidae; genus Vicugna; species Vicugna pacos. Next base: position 62,597,397 of record NC_132995.1, on the reverse strand, counting down.
TGAGGCACTGAGAAGTAAAAGGACTTGTTCAAGTTCACACCACCACGTGGCCGGCCCAGGATTCAAGCCCAGGATGGTCACACATACACTTTGCGGAAACCAGGCACCCCTGCCAACGGGTTCACGCAGAGGAGGCGTCTGTGTGTGCCTTTGGATCCCAGCAGGGCCACATACAGAGCCAATCTGTCCTGACCCAACTGTGGGCTCCCTGGGCGTGGAGATGACACCAGCTCCACATCTCGTCCGATGTGAGCGTGTAGGAGATGCTCAGAAAGCGAGCTGAGTTGCCTTTGTTGCTGCTCATGTCTGAGTGGAGGTCACAAGGTTGGGTATCCGGGACAGGTTGTCCCTGGATACCCACTTGATTTAGTTTTAGCCACTTTGGTGGGTCAGTTCCCAGACTCAAAGAATTCAGACCAAGGGGAGTCGTCGCCACCTGGCTCTGGGTAACCAGTGATGAAATCTTATCGGGGCTTTCCTGAAAGCTGTTTGCAGTTTTTGGCCTGCTTCCTGGGGATAAACAGTCCTAACACCCTGTGCAGTCTGGGGCAGCCTTCCTGATAGCGTGCACTTCAATGCCGTTAGAATGATCCCAATCTTGTGAATAAACACAGAGAAACCAGTGCCTTGGTTCTTGGCTTTGAGGGTCACCTCCGGCGGAGGAGGGGGCTGAGCCTGACTTCCAAGGCTCATTGTCTGGGAGTGTTTGCTGCTGGGTCAGGCTGGGCCACTGGTGGCATGGAGCGCGCTGGAACAGCCCTCCCGCCTGATGAGCTGACCCCGCGGGTCCCAACCCCAGATGCTGTGGATGGGCCCACTGCTTAGCGGTACGGCTGTCCTGAGGGGTGGCCAGAGGTTGGGAGGAGTGAATTAGAAGCAGAGCTGCCCAGGACATGACATGGCAAACTCATGAACTTCCCATAGCTGGCCAGACCCCGTGGTACAGTTTAGTGCATCAGACCAGGCGTCTCGTGGCAGTCCAAGCCCTTCTTCCTTACAGGCCAGCCCTCTAACCTCTCTAGGCCTCCATCTCCTTACCTGCAAGACATAATAAAGATGCAGCCTGCTAGTCCTCGAGAGGGGTGGGAAGGCCAGTCATTCATTCATTCATTTATTTTTTTAAACCACACAAATACATTGTCTTACATTTCTATATATCAGGAGTCCAGTATGGGTTTTCCAACTACAAATCAAAATGTCCTGACAATACCAATTCCAAGAATCCAAAGCAGCAGAACTCCCCATTACTGCCGGTGGGAACATAAAATGGTGCCACTACGGGAAAGACAGTTTGGTGGTTTCTCACGAAGCTGAGCAATCCATGTGCGGACAATTGTGCTCCTCGGTTTTTACCTAACTTACTTATTTCTGTAAGTTTTGCCCATGTGTTGCTTTTATTTTAAAATTAAAATTTTTTTTTGTTTTTTAAATTCAATTTTTCTGGGGGGAAGGTAATTAAGTATATATTTTATTTTCTTCTTCTTATTTTTAAATGGAAGTACTGGGGACTGAACCCAGGGCCTCACATATGCCAAGCACACACTCTACTACTGAGCTATAACCTCCCTCCAGTTTTCATTGTTCAGTTTTAAACAGCTTTATGGAAATATAACTGATATACAAAACCTGTACATATTAGATACATACAATTTGGCGAGTTTAGACATATGCCAACACCTGTGCTACTATCATCCATTCACTCATTTGTTTAACCAAGCATTGATCGAGCATCTACTACGTGGTTTGGCTGATGCTGATGTGTAGGAGGAAACACCAGTCGGATGCGGGGCTGCTGGGACGGAACACACGGGCCCTGGCTTGGCAGGGCAGCATCCTCTGGGAAGAAAACAGAAAACAAGCTGTACCATTTGGTGGTGGTTTTTCTCTCTGCTTCCCTGGCTTTTGGAAAGGGAGGAGCCGTGGTGATACCCAGAGGTGCCAGTGGCTCCTTCCTGGGGCGTGAGAAGCAGCAGTGTCCTGATGTTCTGGGACAGGACATGGTGGGCGGGCATTGCCACGGCCAGGGGCAGGTCTGCCTGCCTTCCTAAGTCCGCCATCAAACACTCAGGTCCCCTGTTGACTGGCCTCCTGAGGCTCTTACTAGTGAAATACAGGAACTTCTGGGTCTGTCCCTCTTAGGGGTCCTCCTACCCCGGCCCTGGCCATGTCCAGGGCTCACTATATGCCCACCTCTTCAGCTGCCCAGCCTGCCCTCTCTGTTTCAGTTCCACGCCTTCCTCTTCCCCCACTAGCAGGCCCCCTCACTACACAGATGTCTGTCCTGCAGGATGTGGGCAGTTGGCTCCATGGTCTCTCTCATATTTGTGATCCCAAAGCCCCTGCCTTACCCTGAATTAAGCCTCATTTTCCCGTTCCAACCTCCCCTGCACACCTGGGCTGTGATCTCCACTTTCGTGGCTAAGCCTTTGTTTTCCTTTTTGCCCTAATTCGCTCTCAGGCTGCAGGCCTGAGGGCATATCTGGCTGATCTGGCCTGAACGCTGGGACCCCCTACTCATCACAATCCCCTGCGCGTGCGCCGCGGAGAAGCCCTTCCCGGCCCTCGGTGTGTGGCGCGTTCACCTTCCCCAGTCCCTCCAGCTGTTCACGGGGTCTGGCTCTTACTACATCCCCTTCCTTCTAACATGGAGCCAAGGGCCGCACAGCCCTGGTGGTGCAGGGGGCTGGGGCTTGTGTCTCTTTTAGATGGAGGTGACAGAGCGAACAGGCAAGCACTCTTTGGCTCAGAAGTCACTTGGGGAGTAGACTGAGTGCCCCAGGGCGGGCTGGGGCTCCTGTGAAGTCAGGCCCGGGGAGGGGAGGCAGCTGGGGCAGGAGAGGGGCCCACTGGGAACAGGCCTCTTTGCAGGCCACAAGGTGGGACATGAGATAGGTTTCTGGCAGTGGCCCCACCTGTGTTAACTCAAGAATTCCTGTTTGAAAGGGGAAATCAGGTCAGGAAGGCTTGCGTGACATTTCCTGGCCTGAAGACCAGGCATGTGTACCCTTCAGCTTTGAAGTTCCCCGGGCTGGTGAAATTGTGGCCCTTATCAGAGCAGGGGTTGTGGGGTGCTATCGTAATGTGTTTGTGGAGTGGCCTGAAATGAGGGGCTATCTCTGCAGACTGGGCTTCCGGCCAGAGGGAGCCCAGCACCCGCTATAAAGGCTGTGGGAGTGGGCACTGGTGGGAGCGGTGACCAGGTCCAGGTCCAGGTCCAGGATGCGGTGCCTCGTGGTGCTACTTGCAGCCCTCGCTCTCTCCCAGGCCAGTGGGATCACCAGGTAGGTGTCAGGCCCCACGGGAGGGGACAGGCTTTGCACGCATCCGCTCGGGATGGGTCTCTCCCCGGTCTTCCAGTCACCGTTTCCTCTGGGGCGTCCTCGAGGAGAAGCAGCAGCTTTCCAGGATAACCGCTCCCGGTCAGTCTTGCCTTTGTATTTTGGGACTTTTCCCTCTTAAGTGCGCCCCTACTCTTTAGGGTGCAGTGAACAAGAACAGGGGGTCAGATGGGCTGCCTGGCAGATAAAGGGCGTGGCTTCTGGAGTCAAACCGCCTGTGCTTTGATCCCCGGCCCACCACTAACGTAACGTAAGCTTGTGAACTTAGAAGACAGAAGTACCCATCTCATAGGGCTGTCATGAGGGGTGTACCAGTTAGTATTTGTAAAATGCTCTGAACGGTGCCGGGCACATCGTAAGAGCCGTGTGTGCATCTGTTAAACAAAATAAGATTCTCTGTTGTTTCCAGGCCTTTCTGGGTGAGGTTCCCAGGTTCTCCTCCAAAAGTGACAACTGGTATTTATTGAGCTGCCTGCTGCTAGGTGCCAGACACTTACCTGGTTCTTTACCTGGCCTGTCACAAATCCTCAGGGATTAGGTATATATAATTATTTGCATTTTACAGATGAGGAAACTGGTGTTCCGGGAGGGTCCCTGAGCTGCCCAAGGCCACATGGTTAAGACTTGGTCCCAGGTGGGCCTGCACTCTTCACGACATCACGCCCCCTCTGGTTCCCAGGTTTGCGCTGCATCAAGCCCCAAGCCCAGGGAAACCCGAATCCACTGCTGAGAAGCGGGATCCCTGAAAAGGGGTCAAGTACCACTGGTGGGGGCTGCTTGTGGTGGTCCTGAAAATGAAGTTCTTCCAAGTGCCAGGCGTCTGGCGGCCTCAGCACAGGGCCCGGAGGCAGGAGTGGGGTGGAGGTTTCTGTGACAGTTGGAGCCTGCGTGGAAGCTCAGCATGGTCCCCAGTGTGGGGTGGTGGACTGCCTTCAGTGCTTGCTTCCCCCTGAGAGGGGCTTTCTGGGGCCTTGTGCTGTGACAGGACAGCCCAGCAGAGTCGCAGCCACTGCTGTGGGAGTCACCAGGCGCTCAGCCCAGGGATCCTGAGCTGATCAGGAACTGCAGCTGGAGGAAGCGGAAAGCATGGGGGGACCTGGACATGGGGACCCAGGAAAGGGCAGCAGTGGGCTTGCTTCCAGGAGCTCAGTCCAGCCTCCTTCCTTTTGGGCTGAAGTCCTTTTCTATCATCAGAGACAAAGGCTGAGAAATGTCTCGAGAACCTTTCACTTATAAATCAGGTCCCAGCCGAAGTCACCCATCAGGGCTTGGGGCGGGAGGCGCCAGAGGAGAAACCGTAATTCACCTACAAGGCTGTTCCCTGTGGGAGCCGTCTGGGATGTGAACAACAGGAGAAAACCCATTTTCTTTATGGGTCTTAAACCTGCTGCCATTTTATTACTCTTCAAGCACTTTCACACTAGTACTCTCCAGTTGTCCTTAAAACAGGCCTGCTGAGGAGGACCGTGCGGTTCCTGGAGCTAGAGCGACACTGGGAATCATCGCTCCTTTCCTTCAACCTACAGGAGAGGAAACCAAAAGCCAGAGAGGTTAAGCCTCTTGGTTGGTCCAAGGCAGGGCTCGAAAGGGAGAGATGATCCACTTGGCAGAGAAGAAGTTGAGGCTCAGAGGGCTTGGGGAGCCACTGAGGTGCCAGAGACCCGTCTAGAACCAGCATCTGTTGTTTTCCTTCTTGATTCTCTTCCCGCTGATCTGCCTTCATCATCCAACATCTAAACTCTACCAGAAGCTCCCTGGGGACCATACTCTGTGCTGAAACGCTTTGAAGAATTTCTACCCACATTAGGCTGCCCAGAGAGCAGGGAACAGGGGTTGGCAAAGGGTGGGAGCATTGTTATAGCATTTTCCAGAGTGTGGGGACATCGTTTTCCTCTCCAGACCGTGTGGTCCGGAAGGGTAAGACTGTACCCTTTTCCCCACTGTGTCTCCTGAGCCCCGTACAGTGCCCAGCACATAGTAGGTCCACAGGCCTTAGGGTCTTTCAGGCCTTGATGTTGCAAAATTCATTAGGAGGTTATGAAATACATCAACTGAGTCTCCACCAACATTAAAAAAGAGCAAGGAGCAGGAAATGTTAGAATGCATCGCACTTGGTAAAGGCCAGTTGATTTGTGAGCTGATAAAGAACCATATTTTTACTCTGGATTATGAGGGAGTGGCTTATGGAGTCCAGAGCCTCTGGGCACTTCTTGGAGGCTGGGCAGCCCTGGGGAGAGGCCCACGTCATCATTCATTCTTCCCCTCTCCTCAGGATCCCTCTGCACAAAGGCAAGACTCTGAGAAAAGCGTTGAAGGAGCATGGGCTCCTGGAGGACTTTCTGCAGAGACAACAGTATGCCGTCAGCAGCAAGTACTCCAGCTTGGGGAAGGTGGCCAGGGAACCCCTGACCAGCTACCTGGATGTGAGTGGCTCTGCCAGTCTTCCAGTAATGATTGCCATGCAGTGTGATGGATGTCCCCCTGCCCCAACCACTTTTTTCCCTATTTCAGGAATCATGGAGCCCCATGGGGTGTGAGGCTGTCGCCCCACCCTCAGTAGCTCCCAGGGGCCAGCAGACCCCACAAAGGCAATTCTTCCGCCTTCAAGGGTCTGAGCTCAGACGACCTTCCTACAGACAGCATCCCTTGGGGGCCCATGGTCTGCTACCAGGTCCAACATCATGCCCACCTTTCTGGGCCCAGGGAACCCCTGTCTCAGGCTGGGCTCTGCAGGGAGGGGGCAGCTGGTGGCCATTCTGCCGCTGCCAGGACGTGGCAGGAGCTCCCCCTGTGCCCTCTTCCTTTCTGGAGACCGTCCCTCTCTCCAGTCACTCTTGGCAGTAAACAACTCACCGGTTTTCTCTTCAGTGCCCTGGTTTCCTTATCTAGGTCATCCCCACCCGGCCCCAGCCCTAGTTCTGACACACGGGGAGGGCTGGCAAGGAGATGTGGTGGGGACAGCTTGGGTCTGGGGCCTGTACCCAGCGGTGCCCTGCCTCTCTGTCCCTGCCCCTGACAGGGTGGTCCAGCCTCCCTACCAGGCAGGGTTTATGTTTCAGTCTAAAGTCTGCTTCGGGGGCTGATCCCAGCCGTGGTTGTAGGGCGTGTGGGAAGGGCAGGCTATGTACGGCTGGCGTGGCAGTCCAGCCTGGGGGCTGGGCATGAAGTACCCTCCCCAGGGATCCTCCTTCCGTCTCTTCCCCATCGACCTCCCAGGTGTGTGAACAGAAAGCCTGGGGCTGGCAAAAGTGAACAGGCTCCACGCAGAGCATCGACCCTCACCCCTAAGCGATGCTCCCTATCCTGACCTGGTGCTGTCTGTCCTCAGAGTCAGTACTTTGGGAAGATCTACATCGGGACCCCACCCCAGGAGTTCACCGTGGTGTTTGACACTGGCTCCTCCGACCTGTGGGTGCCCTCTATCTACTGCAGGAGCAATGTCTGCAGTGAGTGACCCCCTGCCCCTCACCCCTCCGTGCTTAGACCCGGGGCCCCTCTGCCCCGGGGGAAACGTGGTGTGGCTGGAGAGCTCATGCGCGCAGTCCCGTCTCCTCTCTCCACCCTCCCAGCCGGCCACAGACTGAGAGGGTGCGCAGATCACAGGGCTAATGTATAAGCACCAGCTAGAAATGAGGGAACTTTGATTTTTTGTTTTTTGGTTTTTTAGGGGGCTCTATGAGGAGCTAAGGCAGGCTGCTTACCCTGCTGGGTCCTCAGTTTTCCCTTCTATAAAATGGGGCTGTGACATGCCACTGCATGCTGGGAGAATCAAGTGAGGGGTAATGAGTAAACATTTAATATATGTAAATAATTAATTTCTCCAACAATCCTGGGAGGTTGGTGCTCTTTTAATCCCCACTTACCAGTTGAGGAAACCAAGGTTCAGAAAGCAAAGGGACGTGCCTGGGATCACAAAGCTGGTAGAAGCTGTCCCTGGAAGCCACAGGCATGGCGTTCTACCTTCTTCTGTTTGGAAGCTGCGAAGGTAGCACTGAGGGTCAGAGAGGTGGGTTGAGCAGCAAAGAATAATTTTTTTTGACTAAACTCTGTGGGATCAAGAGAGAAGGGGCTGTATATTTTCAGTAGGGAGAATGGTTAGTAGTTAGAGCCTATCCTTACCAGGCCTGGTGAGGATTCAGCCCCGACTGGTGCTGCCGAGTGGTGAGAAGATTCTACTGGCCCCACTAATCGTGGGTCTGTGTTCCAGAAAACCACCACCGCTTTGACCCGAGAAAGTCATCCACCTTCCGGAACCTGGGCAAGCCCCTGTCCATCCATTACGGCACGGGCAGCATGGAGGGCTTTCTGGGCTACGACACCGTCACCGTGAGTAGGGCTTCGGCCAGCAGGCACGAGCCTGTCCTTCCCCACCGGCCACTCTCCCACCCGGACACCCTGGCTCTGCTGGGCTGCGCCGCGGCCAGTGCTCAGAGGCGGTTTGGGTCCTGCTTCTGTGGGTGGCCTCATGGAGAAGAGCTCAGAGGGATTTTAGCCAGCGGCACCTGTGAGTTGCCCCTCCCTCCCTCCCCGATGTCCTTTCCATGTCAGCCCCCAGAGTCTCACCTGAGAGCTTTCTCTGGGTCCAGTTTCCACCTTCCCAACCCTTTTTCACTTGTCTTGGCCATAGTTAGTCCAGAATCCTGAGCCTGGGCCAGCACTGAGTTCTTCAGCATCACATGCGTGATCTCATTTTAAATTTAGTTCTTTCTACAGAGCTTTGAGGAAGGTACTCTTATCTCCAGGGTCACAGGAGGGACCCGAGGCTCAGATTACACAGCTGGTGATGGTGGGAGCTGACTGTCAGACCCCCATCTCTGACTCTCTGAGCTTGACCTTACTTTTTATAAGTCATAGAGCAGCATCTTCTTTGAAGTCAGAGCATCTGTGTCCTCTGGACAAGGGCTGCCTTTGCTCTTGTCCCTTGTTGGCTTCTGAAGTATTTAACACAGTGACCCACACAAAGTAGTTGCTCAATATGTGTTAGCATCTTTCTTTCCGTCCTCATCCCCCAACTAAGATTAAAAATCAAGCAGCATCTCTTGGTACTTATCACCTCAACCTTTGAATTCTTCCTGGGGTCTGGCTGAAGTCTTTCTTGCTTCCAGCCCAAAAGGACACAGCCCTTTTCTGCTGACGGCCCCCTCCTCAGCTTTTTCCCTTGCCTGGGCAGGTGCCCACACAGCTCAGGCCTCCCCAAAAGTCAGCACCAGAGCCACTGGCTGAGATGGCCCAGCAGACAGGCTTCTGGAAGGCTGATTCCCCTGCCCGGGTGTCCTGCGTCTTTGCTGCCTAGAGCTGTTGGCTTTTTTCCCTGCTATTTTGGGTTCAGGGGGAAAATCTGCATCTGTCTGGAGGAGGTGGCCCTTGCTGTGGGCCTGAACTGTGGTGCATTTGACTGCCTTCACTCCCCTACCTTGGGCAGGGGGTGGGAGAGAGAGGCTCAGAGTTCAGCCCTTACCCCTCCACCCAGCAGTCTCACATGAGAGTGAGAATGAGTGGGGCATACAAGGAAGAGAAAGATCAGTGTGGGTGAAGCAGAGTGAGCTAAGGGACCCGAGCAGGGACAGGAGGTGTGAGAAGCAGGATCGGTGCATGAGGGGACTCTGGGACAGAGATCTCATCCTGAGTGCCATCGGGAGCCTCTGGAAGTTTGAAGCGAGGGGTGACAATGATGGCGTCCATTTGCTGCCTGTGTGGAGGATGGGTTATGAGGGGACGGAGTGGAAGCTGGAGGCTGGTAAATCACTGTGGTAGCTCAGAATAACCTGGTGGATGCATCAGGCTTCCAGAGAAGTGGGCAGATTGATGGGGTACTTTGGAGTTTGTGCTTCTTGGCGTAGTGCCAATAAATGTCCACTGACCAAACATTTATAAGGGATTGATAAAAGTTCAGTGTTAGTAGTCTTCAGTACATGCGCTGCCTTGAGATGCGGGTATTACTATTCCATTTAACAAGTGGGACTGAGGCTCAGAATGGTGTTTGTCCAAGATCACACAGCACATGACAGAGCAAGGATGTACAGCGGGGTCTTTGGATGTAAAGTGCATGCGTGCTCCTTCCATCCATTGCGCTGCGCCCACAGCTAGTCCCTGGAAGAGTCCCGATGGGAAGGCTGCAGGCCGGCAGAGGGCCTTGGAGCGTCCTTCGTTTCAGCCCCCTCTTTGGGTTCACCCCCAACTTCTGCACCACGAGCACTGCTGTCTGTAGTCCCACCCGTGCCTCTCCTTCCCCTCTCCCCTGCCTCATCGGACCAGTTCCCTCAAAACCGCAGCACTGAGCTGGGAAAGATGGCTTTTCTCTCTTAAGCTCACGTAACTCTGCTGCCTGTAGTGGGGAGGGCGGGCCGGCAGAGCCTGACCCAGGACTTTCTGCCTCTGGCCGCAGGGCCCCCTGGTGGAGGTCACTCTGCCTCTCTTGCAGGTCTCCAACATTGTGGACCCCAACCAGACTGTGGGCCTGAGCACCGAGCAACCTGGCGAGGTCTTCACCTACTCCGAATTTGACGGGATCCTGGGGCTGGCCTACCCCTCGCTTGCCTCCGAGTACTCGGTGCCCGTGTTTGACAATATGATGGACAGACACCTGGTGGCCCAAGACCTGTTCTCAGTTTACATGGACAGGTAGGAGCTGCCCCCAGCCTGGACCAGACTTCCACGGCCTGGCAGGGCTGTCAGCTGAGGAGTGTCTACCCCTTGGGGACACTGCAACTCAAGGGTCGTTACCAGCGTCCAAGCAAACTGCTCCTTGTTGCTAGTTACATTCAAGCTCTTGTCCACAGATGCCCAGCACAGTCATTGATTGATGCAGACAGAGTCCACTGGGCCAGAATTTGACTTTCATTTGTGGCATTTAAAAAAGAAGTCTGACCCCATCTCTACATAGGGGCTTTTAATGTCTTTTATTCAAACTCGCAGGACTCAGTAATCATTTATTGAAGTCACTGAGAGTTACAGACTGTTAGAGCAGGCTCTATAGGAGCCCAACCTTCTCCTTTCACTATGCAGGAAACTGAGGCCTGAGAGGGACAGTCACCCTGGGAACTGGTGGATGATCCATGTCTGGAGCCCAGGGCTCCGGACTCCCAGTCTGGTGTTCCCTACTCTACTTACCTGATGGTACAGCTCAGCTGGACAAAGGGGCGGGTGGCAGAAAGCTGGGAAAGGAGCCGCACCCAGGAGAAGGAGCTGGGGAACCCAGGCAAGGGGTAAATAGGTGCATGTATGAATTCATTGATTCGTTCATTCATTCATTCGTTCGTTCGTTCATTCATTCATTCAATAGACATTTATGGGCAGGGGCTGTGCCAGGAGATGGGGATACATCAGCAAACAAGACAAAGTGGGAGTTAACCTCTTAGCAGGGGAAACTGACAGCACGCAATTACATACTCAATTACGATGACCACTGTGATGAGCACACTCGCTGCAGGGGCGATCTGGGTGTGCTGAAGGCTTGACGGTAAGAGGAAGCCCAGTCTGACTAGATCTGTGTGTGGAGAGTGGCCAGGGGAAGCTTCGCTGAGCCCTGAGTGGGAGCTATCCAGGTGAGGGACAGCGCATTTTAGGCCAGAGGGGCGGCATGTGCCAGAGCCTGGAGATGGGACAGAGCTTGATGGGGTCTAGGAACAAGAGCCACAGAGTGGGAAGCAGGTAACCCACAGAGCGCTGATGCCTCCTGGCCATGAGACAGAGCCCCAGGAAGAACAGAGGGAGTTTGGGCTGGAGTGGCAGTTTTAATCCAGAGCAAGTGGGACCTTGTTATAGACCCCTATCCCACTCTTGGCCAAAGGGCTTGGGGCAGAAAGCCTCAGGTGGCGGGGGGGCAGGTAGGGGTGCAGTGGAACAGCTGGGAACACCCAAGGGTGGCCTGGCAGTCCTGTGACCCACGTGGTAGGTGACTTCCTGACCTCCCTTCACCCAGTAATGGCCATGCCTCAGACTGCTGGGTTGAGGATGTGGGCTGCAGAGAGAAAGGATGCTGCAGCCGATGAGACAGAAAAGCCTCGAGTACCAGGGAGCCTGGGAGAATTCAGCTGAAGACTTTGGGGGTGAGGGTGGGGGTAGGGTATGCAGAGGACAGCGGGGCAGGGTCTGAATCGCATCAGCCCTCTGGTTGGGGCTGGGGGACGTCCTCACGAGCTGGGGTGTCAGAGTCCCACAACATGCCTTTCCTTGGTTTCAGGAACGGCCAGGGGAGCATGCTCACACTGGGGGCCATTGACCCGTCCTACTACACCGGCTCCCTGCACTGGGTGCCCGTGACCGTGCAGCAGTACTGGCAGTTCACCGTGGACAGGTGGGTGAGCAGCGACCATGGGCTTCGCCAGAGGCTGACTCAGGTGTGGGGACGTGTGGGCCCAGGTGTCAGCCTGGCAGCTTGTAAGACCATCACATCTGAGTCTGAATTAGACACTCCAAGACCAATGACCTTTGTCAGTGAGAATGCTGAACATTCACTTACACTCTACTGAGACTAGCTATGCTTACAAGATACTGAATATAGTTCCCTGTACTCACCGTAGGACCTTGTTGTTCATCTGTTTTATGTATAGTAGTGTTCATCTGCTAATCCCGAACCCCTAATTTATCCCCTCTCCTTTCTCCTTTGTTAACCGTAAGTTTGTTTTCTGTGTCTGTAGGTCTCTTTCTGTTTTGTAAGTTCATTTGTCTCGTTTTTTGTTTTTAGATTCCACATATAAGGGATATCATGTGAAATTTGTCTTTCTCTGACTTACGTCACTTAGTATGATCAGTATATTTCAATAATAATAATAATAATAATAATAATAATAATAATAATAAAGACTAGCTGTGTTTATCCAGCAGTACCACCTGCCAGGCCTTGTGCCGAGTGAGGACGTGACTGCCTCGTTCACTCCTCACTAAACTCCTATGAGGGCGGGGCCATGATTATCCTCATTTTGTAATTTACTAACATCAAGTCTGAACCATCCTTTAAGGAAGTCAAGAAAGGGGTAGGTAATGTACCCATCTGGTAGATGAGAACCCTGAGAACAGGAAGGTTGGGGAACTTGCAGCAAGTAAATGACAGGAAAAAACTTGAAACCAGATCCCTAGGCAACTAGCACAGTACTCATTCCACCCCTAATGCGTGTGACTTTGTGGTTTCATTGGAGTTTCTGTCCCATGAAGGGTGGCACGGCCTCTATTTAGCCACTGAGTTGGGAGAAAATGGTTTCAGGCCTTTTCTCTGGGCTCAGGAACTTATGGGGCTCCAGGAAGGAGCCAAAGGAAAGACTGTGAGGTGGCTGGGCTTCCTTCCTGCCAAGGATCCTGGCGGGGAGGCTGGGAGGGACCCAGCGAGGAAGGGCCGCGTGCTGGATATGCTGTGAGGCCGTCCTATTTCCCCTCTGCAGTGTCACCATCAACGGGGTGGCGGTGGCCTGTGTTGGTGGCTGTCAGGCCATCTTGGACACGGGTACCTCCGTGCTGTTTGGGCCCAGCAGTGACATCCTCAAAATTCAGAAGGCTATTGGGGCCACAGAGAACCGGTATGGCGAGGTGAGGCCAGACCCTGACCCGCTGAAGAGGGAACCCCTTTGCACGTGGAAGAAATGACAAAGGGAAATGGTGAAGGAGCGCATTCCCCAGCAGGGGCTGGGATTTCTTGGGAGGCCTTCACAATGGTCTAGCTCTTCTAGCTTTGGCCGCCCGTGGCTGTTGGAGCTCCCATGTCTCCTGCGGCAGCCGGCCGCAGTCTGACCTCCTATCCCCAGGGAGGGTCATACATCCCTGACTTGCTGAATTTTGCTGTGCCTTCTTGTCCCCTGTCCATCCACGGGCCTCCCCTCTTCCTCCCTGACAGCTAGGTGCTTCCAGTGTCCCTGGGGGCTCTGGCTTGGTCTGGAGGGGAAACTCCAAGACAAACCCCACTGGGCTCTGTCCCTGGGCTGGATGACAGCTGGTCCCCCTCAGTGTGACTCCTTTGAGGTCTAAGGGCCTCCCTAGGATCCCCTGAGGGGCGGGCCCCTCCCCACGGTGTGGTTCCAGCGCAGAGGAAGAGGGCCCACCTGGGACTTCCTCTGCCTCCGCGGGTCAGATCATACCCACGGCCCTTCTAAGAGGACTTCCCTCTGGTCTTCAGTTTGACGTCAACTGTGGGAGCCTGAGGAGCATGCCCACTGTGGTCTTCGAGATCAATGGCAGAGACTACCCACTGTCCCCCTCAGCCTACACAAGCAAGGTAGGAGCCTCCAGACAGGAAAGTCGGGCTCACCCGCACCCCTTCTCCCTCCTGGCAGGTCAGCGCATTGGTGATGAGTGGCAGGGCCAAGATGGAGAAAGCAGGCTGCAACTTTAGACCGACTGGCCCTTCGAGTGAGGCCTGTCATTCCTGGGCCTCACCTTTGGCTGCTACAGCCTCATCCTGGGAGAAATGGGGCAGACAGAAAGGACAGCTGTCACGGAGGGAGGGTGGGGTGGGCGGGCCATGGCCGCCCGTAGGAACCTCCAGCCACAGCTCTAGCTTCTAAGCCCTGGGACCCGGGGCTTTGTCAGGGATTTTTTCAATGGCCTGGGCTTTGTTGGGGACCCAACCCTCATCCCCACTGACCCTGCTGGCCCCAGCTTTGAGCTAATTTTGAGCATCTCCAACAGGCAAGACCTTGAGCCCCCAGGCCTGCTCTAGACAGTCATCCAGGCCATAGGTGCTGAGAGCAGGAGGGTGAGGGGCTGGGGAGGACCAGGGAGGGGGAGCGGGGGAAGGGGCCCGCCAAGTGACCTTGGCATCAGTCACTTCATTTTTGAATATCAACTTCTTCATCTGTAAAGGAGATGAATCTGATACTTGTTTGCTTACCTTGGAAGGTGATTTCAAGCATGAAAGGAAATAACAGATGCAAGAGTGACTGGGGGGTGGGGTAGGGTCAGGCACAGCAACTGGCGTTGGGACCAGTTTCATGTCACCCTGCCCTTTTCCAGGACCAGGGCTTCTGCACCAGTGGCTTTCAAGGTGACAACAATTCCGAGCTATGGATCCTGGGGGATGTCTTCATCCGGGAGTATTACAGCGTCTTTGACAGGGCCAACAATCGCGTGGGGCTGGCCAAGGCCATCTGATTGCACCGCTGACCAAGCACCTCGCTGTCCCCAAACACACGCACACACACACATGCATGCACACACACACACACAGAGATGAGGTTTTCAGGTAGATGGTTCTCAATAAATACTATGTCTCTGCAAAGCCCGGCTTTCTTTGGGGCTGAACCCCTGCACCTCTCTGCAAGGGTGGGAGGTGAATGTTACATGACATGTCCAGGTCAGCTGGGGCCACATGGATAGGGGAGGTTGCCATTACCTTGGGGGGAACCACAGTCCAGAGTCCCATCCTTGGTTTTAGAGGCTCCAAACCTGACTTGCCCAAGCCTGGAGAGTGGCTGCATCGCCAGGGCAGACCCACGTCCAGTGGCTCACAGAGGTGGGCGGGTCAAAGTTCGGCAAGGACCGCAGCTGTCAGTGGAGGGACCCCTCAAGCTCACAAGTCCCTGAAGCCCCTCCAGGGGAGGCCACACGGGAAATACATATAGTAGGGGGTCAGAACAAGAGCATCGGGCCCATGTAAGAGGCGTTTCTCAGTCATGCTACTCTGAGGCACTGTGGGAGCAGGCACACCAGCTTCTTGGGGAGATCTCAGTGCTCGGTCCCTTGGCAGGCTCCCTAGGCAGTGCTCGGCTGGGCGCTGGGCACGTTTGCTCCCTGACCCTCCATCTTTCCTCTCTGCACCCCTTCTTTTGACAGTCTGTTCCCTAACGGGGGCAGTGCAATTGATCAGGCTTTACTTTTCTTAGTCATAGCCAGCCTTGCTCCCAGTCCAGTGACTGGGCTTTAGGTCACACCTTTATAGTAGCTGAACTCTCAGAAGGTTTTGGAAAGGGGGCGGGGGCCACATTACTATCTTGTCCCTGTCCCCACCTTATCCTGACCACACGTGCCCTACAAACAGCTGAGGGGCAGCTGAGTCACACCTACAGGTGTGGCTGTGACAGTTCACAAGGAGACTGTCCTTTATGAAGAGGGGAACAGGGCTCTCAGCAGAAGCTGAGGATGGAATTCTGTTGATGGACCCCTCTGGAGGCACATCCTGGGGTCTCTCCCAGCTGTAGGCAAGGACAAACAAGATGAGGGACCTAGGGCAGTGGAAATGCTGTGGGAGTAGCTTTCTGGGTCTGTGGCTGAGCAGCCAGCTCGGGCCACGGAGGGAACCAGGGGTTTCAGGGTGGGAAGGAGCAGGGCTGTGCAGTGGGGGATGACGTGGAGGAGGGAAGGCTCCGGCTGCAGTCCTGGGGGAGATGAGGGGCCTGGGGTGGGTTGGGGTGGAGGAGACAAGAGAATGTCCCAGGACTTCAAGGATGGAGCACAGCCTTGGTGTTTAAGCCTTACGGGGTGGGGAGGCAAGCATGATGCCAAGGAGTTAAGTTCTGGCATAGGGTGGCTTCTCCAAGCCTCACCTTTCTTATCTAAGACCAATACTGCCTGTTAGCCAGGAATGAGACAGAACTGGGCCACTTTTATTATTTTTAGGCTTCTTAGTGGATTAAAAAAAAAAGCTGAACAGGCTCATGAAAATTGTTACATTTCAATGGTTTACACTTAACAAATTGTATTTTAAACCTCCAAACCTCAGTTGGAGATAATGTAGAAAGTATATTTAGATGATGACTTTCATAAAACTTTTCACAAATGGTCATCCCTGCACCCCTGCCCATCTTGCACCTGTCCCAGGAGGCCCAGTGGGCCACGACAGCCTCAGAGTCTGCTCCTGGGATTTCTCCTGGCTGCAGGGAAGGCTCTGCTTGGAATGTTCTCCACACTGCAACTCCTGTGGCCCACCTTTAATTGTCCTTCAAACCTCACCTCGGTCCAGACCTCTTTAGGATGCTCCTGGCTAGGCTGGCTTTGTGCCCTCCTGGGGCCCCCGCTGGGCCCAGCACTCCCCTTCGTGTATGCTTGGTATTTTAATTTTCTTGTCTGTCCCCTTCATGGACTGTGGGCTCCCCGAGGACAGACACTGTGCACCTCTCATTTTGATATCTTGGGTGCCTGACTCATGGAATGTCCCCTTCAGGTATTATTGAATGAATGAGTGAATGAATGACTGACCCACTCATCCTCACGAGTAAGTCTCCTCTTTCCTCTCCATCTTTGTAACCACCCCCACCGCACGCATGCTCGGACCCACTCTGTAGCTTCTCCCTCCCATCATGAGCCTGGGACACTCCCAGTCCTTGGCTGCCCCTGGGGAAGGGATAGCTCGGGGCATGCTGGGAGGATGCTGAAGGGGAGAGAAGGGGCCCACGCTGCCTCCAGGGTTTTACATTTCTGCTGAGGGGCCTACGCTGGGCTCTGCAGCAGGCCCAGGCCCTGGAGTCGGGGGTGATGAAGGGCCTTGGAAGGGGCACATCTGCCACTTGCTTCTGAAGCGGGCCAGTCTGGAGGCCAGTGAGGAGCTGTGATGCTGGGAGGTCCCTGCAGGGAGGGCTGACTCACTACCTGGTCCCCCACAGGCACTGACTGCTGACGAGAACCAGGGCTGGGAGGGGCGGCTGAGAAGTCTCAGGGGCCATTCCCGTCCACCCTCCATGCAACTGCTGCCGTCTGATGATTTGGCCACACCTGCCGCCTGCAGGGCTGGCCTCTGGGCCTCTGCTCATGCCGCTCTCTCTGACCTGTGAACTGCTTCTCAGGTTTCAAGACCAGCTTTCAGTGTCCTCTGAGGAGACACCCCCAGAGCACCAGACTTCAGCCTTCCAGCTTCCTCATTGCTCGGCAGGGGTCTTTACAATAGCTTTCATCCTGTCTTCGTTACTCATTTACTTGTTGGTCCCTGACAACCGCACAGCCTCTTTCCTCTGAATCCTCAGTGTCCAGCAGACTTCCTGGCACAGCATGGCGGCGTGTAATCGCCCAAGGGGGGTCTATGCCTCGTGATATGAGCGAGCAGATCTCTGACCCAGCAGCATGAATCCCTAAGTGCTGAGAACACGAGCTCACAAAGACACGAGGGTGCACGCGCGCACACACACAAAGTGTCTCGGTCTCCTACCGGTCCCTGCCCTGCCCCTGAGTACACACTGGCAGGGGCCTCAGGCTGCGAGCCCTCTTCCAGTTCCTCTCCCTTCCTTGTCACTCATTTTCCTGCCACTCCTCTTCATGCTAATGAGAGGAAGTTTTGGCCAGAGAGAAGCTTGGAAAGGAAGTCTTTGAAATGGAAATGTTATGACAAAATGATGGATTGTTTTCTGAGCTGTGCAGCTTGTTTCTTGCTTGCAGCAGCAGCAGAAGGGAGAATAGCTCTGCAGTGGGAGTGATGAAGGTTGCCCATGTCAGGGAGCCCTCGACAGCAAGACATGCAAATGAAACACACACGCACACCAAGAGCAGGAAGCTGGCAGTGGGAGGGTGGGGCGAGGGAAAGCCTAGGGCAGGCCGATGAACATGGCCTGGATACGCCCAGTAGCCCTGGTTGGGGCTGGGGGCTGCCAGAAGAAGCATCTGGTTTGTCCTTCAGCTGTGGCCACACCTACCACCACGCAGAGCTGGCCTCTGGGCCTTTGCTCATGCTGTTCCCTTTGCCTGATGTCTTTTTCCACTTTCTCCGACCTGTGAACTTCTCTTCCTTCTTCAAGACCAGCTTAAATGCCTCCTCTTCTGAGAACCCCTCACTGTACATGAGGCCCATTTCACCCAAACCCTCCAAACCGCCGGAATACTCGCTAGCTGACCCCTGGCCACTCTGTTTACTTGAGGCTAATTAGAATTGTCACCTGTCTTGTTTTTTAAAAAATGTTTTGAGGGCCTACTGTGTGTGTCCCTCAGTGAACACGGCACACAGAACTCCACCTCTGGGGAGCTCTGTCAGTGGCATAGACAGTGGAGACAAGAAGTGTGTGAACTGTGCAGCATGTTGGACCGTTTTAAGTGCCCCGGGAGGAAGTGGAGCAGGGTAAGATGATGGAGTGCTGTGGGAACACGCTGTGCGGAGCGTGGGCTCCGTGAGAAGGTGCCCTCTGAGCAAAGACATGAAAGAGGCAGACAGGTACGTGGATATGAGGGAGAGACAAGCACTATAGGTAGAAATCATAGTGTGTGTTTAATTAGCACTCGACAAATAGCAGTTACTAGCGGATGAATATGAATCCTTTTTTTTTTTCGCTTGTGCCTCTTATGTTTCTAATGAGATGACCCTGTCTTTGAGGACAGGAGTCACATCTCAACATTTTTGTATCCTTCATAGCACTTAGTCTTTGACACAGAGTAATTGTTCATTAGATGTATGTTGAATGAATAAACTCCAAACAATCCGCTGCTGTGGGGACTCACCTCTTGTCCTGGAGTGCCCTCTAGTGACCTAATCTCAAATGACAGCTTTGTACACCATTTATGTCCCGCAATGTTCCTCCTTCCCAGCCCAGGCCAATCAAACAATAGAATTTACAGTGCCTGCTAGAGCTGGCCAGGTGAGGATGTGCTGCTGTGTGTGTCTGAGGGGCCTGGGGGCAGCATTAGCTCTTCCAGGTCAGCGGAACAGACCTCCACTCCAAGGAGTTCCAACGCCAGGGAGCTTGGCGAGCTGACAGGACCTGTTGCATGAGACACACTCCCTGGAGCTGGGCTGGGCCTGGGAAGATGCAAACCAGAGTTGTCTTCCTGTTCTGGCTGGTGGAAGTGTGCTTCCTTTTTGGAGACTGCTCATTGCCTTCACCTCTTTCTCTGGGTGACAGTAAAGCTCCACCTGAGGTGCTGAACCCCCCCTACTTGTGTCCTTGCCCACCCCTCTGGCCTGGACCACAAAACCTGAGACTCCTTTTCTTTCCCAGGGCTCCGTCTAGCATTAAGACTAGAAGAGCTGTGTCCTTGGAGCTTTATTTTTAGGGCCTGGGAGAGGCATCAAGGAGCCTCCCAGGTGGAGGCAGCCACACCTCCTGCAGCCTTGAACTGTGGCCTGAGAAATCCTGTAAGCTAGGACCTCCCCTGGGAGCACCACATCTCAACCACAGTCCCCATAGCAGATCCCTGGGGGCATTTCTCGTCAAGAGAGTCATTCAGAAACACTGGAGTGGACTGCGGGCAGACTGGCTGTCCAGATGCCCAGGCCTGTGCCCCAGGGACTCCCCGAGTCAGCCTCAGGTCCCAAGACAATGAGGCAGTCCCTCAGCCTCAGGTCCTAAGACAATGAGGCAGGCGGCTCCAAGCTAAAGGAATGCGGAAGCCAGAGCTCCAGTGCCTGTGCTGTGGCCTTGGTGAGTTTGGATGTGAATCTCCAAGCACTTTCCTAAGGCCACACATTTCCAGGGAGTCCCAGACACAGGCCACTTAGGGAGAGAAGTTGGGATCTGAGAAACTTCAGGAATCATTGTCTTTGGCCTGAGAGATTGACTGACAGGCTGGTGCAGACAGCGCCATGTGGATATTCAAGTCACTGCTACGGATTTGGACTGGATTCCAGGGATTTATTCAGACCCAAGAGGGAGAGGAAGGCCGTTCTGCAGCCTGTAGGGTGCTCCCTGGCAAAGTTCATGGGGCGCTTGTGCATATGTTTCCCAGACCTCTTTCTCTCCTCTGACCACTCAGACCTCCGTATCTTCTTCACCTCGAGAGCTGTCTTAATCTGGTAGGGCTGCCATCACAAAATACCCCAGACTGGGTGGTTTAAACAACAGACATTTATTTCTCATGACTCTGGAGGCTGAGGTCCAAGATCAAGGTGTTAGCAGGGTGGGCTTCTCCTGGGTCCTCTCTTCTTGGCTTGCATATGAGATGGCCACTTCTCGCTGTGTCCTCACATGGCCATTCCTCTGTGCCTGCACATCCCTGTGTCTCTTCCTCTTCTTATAAGGACACCAGTCAGATTGGATTAGGGTCCCACTTTATGATCTCATTTTACCTTCACTTCCTCTTTAAAGGCCCTGTCTCCAAATGCAGTCCCAACGAGGGGTAGGGATTCAGCATATGGATATTGGAGGGACATAGTTCAGTCCATAACAAGCAGTATCATGGGAGGGATGTACTACCCCCCCCAACTGTGTCTGTCAGCCCCACGCCGCCCAGCTACTCAGCTGTCCTTCCCCATCCAGCCCTGGAAACTAGTTCCCACCCTCCTCCCTAGGGCTAAAGCTGCCTGGCCTGCTCCAGAACACCCAGCTCATTCTGGGACTGGTCAGGCCTGAGGGTACAAGTCCCAGGTGGGACCCAGCATGTTTCTGCCTACAGGGGCAGACGGACACTGGAAATCCCTTGCCCATTGGAGGTACCTGAGCTAGGGAGGTTAAAGCAGGTGACACAGGGGACTGTGGCCTTTCTTTCTTGTGGCCTGGCTGCCCTGGCCTAAGGTCTGGGACAAATATTCAGGAAATTTGCCTGGGCCTTGTCCAAGTGATGTCTCTCTTTCACTCTCTCTCTCATTGAATATTTGTGGAACACACTTAATTAGTGTGAGCAAAGCACGACCTTCCTCCTCATAAAGCCGTGAAGGGGTGACAGTGATCAGGAGCCTTATCGAGGTGAGATTTATTGGGAGAGACCATATTCTCAATTTTAAATATTCCATCCCATTGTTCTCTCAGTTGATGGCAGTATCCTAAAAAAACCTGGTACATTTGAACTCAAACTTCATCTGCCAGACTTCTTCTCAGGCCAATGAGTATCCTAGTTTTTAGCCAGAAGGTATGGTCCCCAGTCAGCCTGTGCTTCAGAGCCCTGACGTGGGGCGTGCATTTGCAGGCAGGAAAGGCAAGCAGGTCTGGCACCTGGAAAGCTTACCCACTCAGCTGGTCTCCAAGCGAGCGCTACGTTGGCTCGTGGAAGCCTGTCCCTCCCTGGGGTGGCCGATGACTGGCTCCCTAGATCTGCTTCCAGATGGGACACCTGGACTTCAACAGATCCCGGACAACCTACAAAGGGCCCCAGATGAGATGTCACCTTTATGGTCCCAACAGGGTTTGAGAGGGCGAAGCCAGAGGGCAGTGGGAGCTGTGAGGCGATGGGGATGGCTGGGAAGGGGGAGTGGCTGCAGGCTGGCTCCAGCAGCGGCGTGGCAGGGCTCCAGGGCCCAGACTGGGCCTGGCAGGCTGGGGAGGGGGCACCACCTCTAGGATTTGCCCTTGAAGCCTTCAGCAGCTTTGACTATCTCCTTAGGTCCATTGTGGGCAACCCCAGCGTCTAAGGCCCCGGAGCAGAGGACTGTCACGCCAGACCTCCTGGCACTGCAGAGAGTGTCAGGGAGGGGGGTGCCTTAAAGGCCAGGGCTTATGTCTTTGATGAACTCAGACCTGATCCTCCAGGGTGGGCGTGGTTCAGAGGCCCTCTCATTGGAGAGCAGAGGCTGGACCTCGTAGGCAAGTCACCTCCACTTCGGGGGTCTCTGGTAACGACTGCTGCCATCCCACGTGGTCCACTGAAGGATGCTGCTCCCTTTAACCCTCTGGCCCAGGTAGGGGTGCACAGCTCTAATGCACAGGTTCTGGATGACTCAAACGGGAGTAAATAAGAGTGACATGTCCCCAGATGGTCAGGTGTGAGAGCTCTGTGTTGACTAATCCAAAACCAGTCTCAGTGGGCCAAAATTAAGGTGTTAGCAGAGCTGCATTCTTTTGGGGCACCCCAGGGGATAATCGATCTCATTGCCTTTTCTGGTCACTACAGGCTGCCTGAATCCCTTGGCTCATGGTCTCATCACTTCTGCATCTGTTGGCACATCCCCTGACTCTGACTTCTGGCCTCCCTCTTTTGAGGACCCTTGTGGGTCTCACACCTTCCAGGATAATCTCCCCACCTCAAGATCCTTAATCTAGTCACATCTCCAAGGTCCCTTTTGCCGTGTTAAAGTAACATATTCAAAAGTTTCAGAGATTAAGATATTCACATTTGAGGGGGTCATTATTCTGCCTCCCGCATCATTTATTGCCCTCTGCCCTGAAGCTCATATCCAGACAGCTTCCCTCCTTGAGGTCTGGATCCAAGAAAGGGAGGTTCTAGTAGAGGCAGGGGCCCCCTTCCACTTGCCTAAAACTTTCTTGGGTGACTAACCTCAAGAATCCACTTCCTTCAGAGCTCACCTTGCCCTCTTCCTCAAGGACTGAGCTTTCTCTATGGCTGCTGCAGGACCGGTTCATTAGAATACCATCAGGTACCCCCAACATCAGCACCCCTGCCCCCAAACATAGCAGGATGGTCTCCTTACAAAGACTCAGAGAGCCAAGACTGAAGCTAAGACATCACAGAGGGACACTTGTCCCACAAAGTCCCATGCCTTGTCCACCAGCCTCATTGTTTTCTTTACTAAAAATTGTTTCCATGAAGGGAAGGAGAATATTGACTTATAGATGTCTTAAGTCGGGGAGAGGGGACCATTGTGGAGGAAGGGAAGGAAGGAACCATCTCCAAAACCTGGAAACTACCAAGGCCAGGGTGTCCCCCTGGGGTCCTAGGGCCAGCACCTGAGCCTGGCTGAGGGTTGGATGTGATTTCAAGTTGTCAGGGAGTGTCTGGTCCCCAAAGCCAAGAGTCTAGGGAAGATGGCACTGCCTTGACACTAAGCTTGAGAGAAATAAATATGAGAGCTTCGTTCTCACTGTAGCTTGTGGTTGTGCGGAACTTTCACTTGAGGTGGTACTGTCTTGATAGAGAAACATGTTTTTAAAAGTTTAGATAAATTTAAGGATGTCTGACTGGGTTCAGCTCTAACCCTGCCATTCATCATGCTGTGTTATTGTGACATTTCTGGGCCTCAGTTCCCTCAGCTGTGAAATGGGAACACATAAGAACTACCCACCGAAGACAGTCGTAAGGAAAAAGAGAGATGAGGAATGTGAAGGTGCTTTGTACGAAGGGGTAAGCTATGCGGGAATGTCATTATTGCAGGAATGTGGGCATGCACTCAGCTGCCAGGAGTTTGGGGACCAAGAGGATAACTGCACCTACAGACACCCTGTACTTGGTGGCAGGAAACTGGGCCGAGTGGTCCAGGAATCGATCAGATGTGGGAGCCCCTAAATTTTCATGTGGTCCCTATTCCCATGTGCTCCTCTCATTGTAATCATCCTTCTCCTGGTCCAGCTCCACTTTGGCAAGTGAGAAACTATCCTATGAAATGCTTTGCCCTGTGTGATTGACAGCCTTCCGCAACAGTCTCCAATGATCCCTGCCCCCAGGATTCATGCCCTTGTGCAGCCCTCCCCTTGAGTGTGGACTGGATTTAGCGAATTTCTCGTTGCCAATCCTCAAAAGCGATGGGATGTCAGTTCCGAGGTTGGTTTGCAAAGACTATGGGTCCCCCTTTACTTGCCTGTCTCTTGCACACTCACCTGCTCACTCTGAGGAAGCTAGCTGCCTGGTTGTGAGCTGCCTACGAAGAGGTTCACCCAGTGAGGAACGGAGGGCAACCTCAGGCCAACAGCCCCAGAGAAACCGATCTTGTCAGCAACCACGTGAGTTCAGCCTTAAGGTCACTGTTGCATCAGCTGACACTTGGTCGCTGCACCCAACCTCAGCCAGTGGGTGCAGCTAAGCTGCACTGGGACTGCTGACCCACAGAAACCATGAGATAATGACTGCATATTGTTCTAAACTGCTGCGTGTTGGGGGTAATTCGTTTCATGGCTATAGATAGCTGTGTAAAGTGTCATTCAAGGCTAAAGACTTGTGGTCTTATTACACTTTTGGTTTAGTAAATACAGCCGAACATTGCCTCTGGGCCAGGCACATAGTATTAGGCCTTCTCAGGCAGGACCCCGTCCCCCAGGATCTCACAGTGACGGGGGCAGGGGAGAGATTAGATCACAAGTTTTGTGAACGGAGGGGTGTTTAGAGTGTGCTGAACTGACAGAAGGTAAATCTCAACCCAGAGAGGGTGAGTGACTGACTTCAAGTCACACAGCTGATCTGCAGCAGATCCACTGGGCCGTGCAGCTGGCGCAGAGAACGGGTCTCCCCACATTTCCTAGGCAAATGGGACACAGCTCATACAAAGGAATGAGGAGAAGTTGAAGAAAAAAAATTAACTGTTGTTGCAGAGTTTTGTTTCCTGGGGAAGCGGGGCAGATGTCCAGGATGTGGTTGTGGGAAGAGAGTGGGAGGTCTGCAGAGCGTGGGTCTCCGGTTCCAACGCCAGGCAGAGCAGGGGTGTGTCAGTCATCCTGCCAAAAACACCTTTTCTGTGAGGCTGCCCGGTGTTGCCTACCAGCTCCGTCTTGTGCCCCTTCTCAGGGCCCCTGCGGTGTTCCTGCCTCCTTCCTCCTTCCCTCCCCCGCACCCCCCAAGCCCAGGGTGCTTCCCATTCCCTGGAAAAGGGCTCAGGGATATGGTGCTGGAGGCAGATTCAGGCCTGAGGGGGTGTGTGCGTGCGTGTGTGTGTGTGTGTGTGTGTGTGTGTGTGTGTGTGTGTGGTGGGGAGGTAATTCTTGACTTTTCAGGGGCCCTTTTTTGGGGAGTGCAAGGCAGGAACCAGGCCATTGAGAAACTCCAATATGTGACTCAAGCAGTTTAGTAAAAATACCTTCTTTTTACAAGTCACTAGTGGGAGCTGCTTCTAGAACCCACTCAGACACTCTGCTGATTGGAAACCGACCAGCCTTGAGGCGCTGGGGAGGGGCTGGGCCCCCACCCTCAGGGGACTCGCCCAGCACTCCCTGCCCCCCAGCGGCCGATTGCTTCCCCCTTCTCTCCTCCCCACCCACTCTTTACCCATCCCATCTTCCTCCCTCTTGCTCCCTCCCCACAGCCTGAAGAGGTAGCAGAGAGGAGGAAGGTCAAGGTTGCTAACTGGGAATCTTCCTCCCACGCCTCACTCTACTCCCTGACACAGTCTGAAGGGGCAGTTCTGCGGGGGGCGGCCTCTGCGCCCGTGGCAGGTGGTGGGCTCCGTGGCGGGAGGGCAGGTGCCGTTGTGGGTGCACACACAGGCCCTGGCGTCAGGGCTAGTGGCTGCTGCTTTTCTTTGCTCTGTGACTTTAGACCTGTGACTTAACCTGTCTGAACCAGTTTCCTCATTTACCAAGGAGACCATATTGTTATGGGTTACTGTGTCCACCCGCCACTCCCTAAGATGTGTTAGAGCCCTAAGCCCCAGGATTTCAGCATGTGACCTTACTTGGAGATGGTGTCTGTACAGAGGTGATCAAGTTAAAGTGAGGTCATCACTCATTAGTGGGCCCTAGTCTAATATGACTGGTGTCTTTATAAAAGGGGGACATCTGGACGGTGGCAAGCATGCACAGATGGAGGACAACGTGAAGAGATGTAGGAAAAGATGGCCATCCACAAGCCAAGGAACCAACCCTGCTGCCACTGGATCTCGGACTTCGAGCTCCTAGAACTGTCAGACCGCAGGTTTCTGTTGTTCGTGCTGCTTGTTAAGGCAGCCCTAGCAAACAGATACAGTCACACTGACCAGAAGATGCAGAGCGAACATCTGACCCCTGGGAAAGTCTGACCCCCTTGGGGTAGGAGGCGCTGCTCCTCCTCCAGTCCTACCCGCATTTTCTCTCAGAGCAAATGTTCAGTTTCTGGCAAGCTGTGCTTGGCCAGACCCGGCGCAGACGGAGGCCGTCGTGATGTCTGGGAGAAGCCGCAGCCTCGGGTCCCCGCCCACCAAAGGCTAGCCCGTGAGGCCAGGGGCCAGTCGCTGAGCTTTTGGAATCTCAGTTTTATCAGCTCTAAAGTGAGGCAAATACCAGAACCTCCTCGACTGTCTTGAAGGGTTATTGTGAGATTCAAGTGAGGTAACAATGCGTGTGGAATCATTTCATAAACCCCACAGCATTACTCGCTACTGTGGTTATTTCTGGCGCAGGAGGGAGTTCTGAGAACACGACGAAGTGGCATCGGAGAGCTTGGAAGTAGATGTTTCTGCTTCATGGGAAAACACAATACGGCCCCGAGGGGCACACGGTGGCAGAAGCCAGAGGATTGCCCAGAAGTGTTCCAAGTACTGCCCCACCTGAGTTCAGGTACGCTGCCAAGTGACAGTGGGGATCTTGCTTATGTTTTGAACCCTTTTTTGAGATCCCACGTGGGGAGCAGAAATCTACTAATTATTTAGTGCCCGTTGTGTGAAAGAGGCTTTAGAGTCGACATCTCACTCAGTTCTCTTGACATCTCTAAAAGGTAAGTCCAATGAACCCCAATTTATAGTTGGAAGCACTGAGGCCCATGAAGGTTGAGTAACTTGGGCTTGTGACATCAGGCTGTCAAGCCCGGGCTCCTTCCGTCTCCTGACTTTTCAGATTCAACATGGCGATTCCTCCTTGGGCTGCCCTAGCAAGTAAAGTGCTCTGAGCCTATTTAAATTAAAAAAAATTAAAATTAAATTACAAGGGCACCCATCTGTCATTAAAGCGGTTGAACCTAAGCATTGCATTTACAGATGATGTTTCTGAGAAAATTATAACAAACCTCAAGACAGCTGAACACCTCTTTCCTTTCCAAGGCTCATTTTCATTTCATCTTAGTCCTTTCCTCTCTTTTTCCCCCCTTTATCCAGTTTCAAAGAGAAGATGGCAGCTCTTTGCTCTTTCTACGCATTTATTTAAGCTTTTTTTTTTAAAGCCTTTTCCATTTCCAGCATGCTAGACTTCAGGTGCCGGCCACAAGCCTTCCCTTCCCTGCTGTCTCCTTGTCACCCCAAAGAAGAGAAAGGGGGCCACAGGTCCTGCCTCTTTCTCCACCCCTGCAGCGAGGTCCCCACTCTGTCCAAGAGGAGGTCAGATGCGTCTCTCTTGGGAAATGCAAAACCCTGCTCTCCCCTCTCTCCACTCAAAGGGAAGATATTGGTACTTGGTCCTTGAGGACCGGAAGGGAACATCTCTCTCTCCCTTTGCTCTGTCTGGTAAGAGCTCCCTCCCTGACTAGAATTCCTGTCTGTGCTGGCAGGACTGCCCTCCTGGGCTTCCGATTCCTTCCCAGTTGATAGTGGCAACTTGCCTTCCAAGGGAGCAGAGCGCCCAGAGGGAGACTGAGCTTTGATGACAGCCTCCCCTCTGTGGGCTCCGTCCCAGGACTGGTTGGTAGGTGAGCTCACATCACGCGGGGCCAGTTCTCCTCGAGTCCAAAGGAGCCAAGGCTTGGGAGGCGTGGCTGGCTATTAATTTCCAGGGAGAGCTCAGGAAGTTGATGGTTTTTCAGGAGGCACAGGCCTCAGACCCACCCTCTGGGAAGGTGTGGGTTTCCAGGGCTTCTGAGGCCATTTCATCTCCCTAAGACCAGGGACCCCTCTTGGTCTCTGTAACCTCAGAGCCGGTCTTGGCCTCTGACCCACAGCAGGGACTGGGCGAATGTGGGAGGAGAGAGTGAGTGTGCATTCTACATGCCTTAGAAAGTGAATCTGGCATGTGGCGGGTGTTTGTTACCTTGTCCTGCTTGGAATCTCAGAAAACAGAGAGAGTTCAAGCCTGTACAGAAAATTCTGTCAAGAAGTTACTTTGACCTAAACTCTCCAGGTACGTGGGTCATGATTATCATCATTTGGGGGAGTCGGGGGCTTCTGGTCCATCCTCCTGTGGCCTCAGGTCCACCTTGTATTAAGAGACAATCCAATCCTTTCTCTTCCTCCCTCCTCCCTTCATTTGTTGAGTATCTATTATGCACCAGACAATGTGCTGGGATGTTAACTTTAAAAAAGCATAGCCATGACCCTTAAAAGGTTTACAACCTACAGGTGAATTTTTTCTCTTATGTTTTATCTAGCTCCTCCTACATAACATATTTTATCTTTTGCTAAGAAATTTCGCATATTATCTTACAGAATTCTCACAATAACCCTGGGGGCTTTGGATTATTTCTTATTTTGCCGTATTTCTTTTTTCCTGTTATGTTTATATTTATTCGTTCAGTTAACAATAGAACAGTGTTGTCAGGGTCAGGGGAGGGGGCTCAGCCAGGCCCATGTGGCTCAGAAGAGCAGAGGAGCCACCCAGAGTCCCTAAGGAGTGTGGCTGTCATCCCTCCGCATGCGTCTGACTGACACCTCAGCGCTGGAGCGAAATAGCATTCATTATCCGGTGACATTTCACCGGCAGCTTCTTCCCTCCGCTTCCCCTGAGAGGCAATAACAAAGATGTGTCTGATCTTCCTTTCCCCCATCTCCCTGGCTCCCTGCCACCCCCAGGTCCTTTTCATCTCTGCATTTGAGGGCAGACATCCTCCTGTCTCTAGGATGCGCCGGCCGGGCTGACTCAGTGGTCTCTGGGGAGGCCGGTGGCTTTTCTTCCTCCCACTTCAAAGGGCCTTTGGAACGCTCTGCTGCATGGGGCGAATGCACCTTACTTTTTAGGAGCTGGAATCCATTTCTGAGCAGGAGCACCTTAGGGATCTCCTTCCTTTCCATCCCAGGACCTCCCAGCGGGCAGGGGTTGAAAGGTGGCGCTGGGGGAAGGGTGGGGCCTCATCGCTGGGGCAGGGTGGTTCATTCCTTCCCCAGTGACTGCAGTGGAGGGGACCTGAGCAGGACTTCCCGGAGGGCCTGCTGGGCAGTCAGGTCACGAGCGGGACCAGTCCAAACTGCCTGGGGGGGCCGGACATCTGGGTTGCGTGAGACTTTTGAGGTTTCAGTTGTTCCACCGGAAAGCTTGTGAAGGGGTCCGAGACAGGGCCTTCTGACAGACCTTCAGAGTGTGGCTTTCAGAGAGGAATGGGGTCCCCTCACCTTCCTGTATCCTATCCACCAGGCCGAGCAGCCCCAGGGGGAGGGGCAGGAAGGTTTCTCCAAAGGCGGCTGGAGACTGCGAGGGGCCAGGCTGTACCCAGGCCCAAGAGCCCGCCCCGTAATACCTTCAAGGGTCACCTGCCATCACACTCTTCATTCAGGAATGTCTGGCTTCAGCCTGTAGGTCTAGGGTTTGGGGGAAGGTGGGGGTGGGGGAGAACCAAATCTTACCAGGCCTACAGAGTGGCTTGGTTTGGTCTCTTTAGAGTAATTGGGAGGAAGAGCTTGAAGGAACAATTCATTAATTCAAAACCTATTTATTTAACACCTGCTCTGTGCTGTGATAGGTCCTGGGAATATAGCAGTGGACTAGACAGACAGAAATCCCTACCTGCTGGATCTAATATGTGAGGATTTGTAGGTAATAATTAGATACAAAGGTGATGATTTGTATTTATGCATTTTTGGTAGAACAGCAATAGGGCTGGGACCTGGGGACCATCATGCTCTGGTCTGTGGAGAACGCCTGCCGTCCAGCAGAGGCCAGCAGTCAAGGGCAATGGACAGAAGCAACGAGAACTCTAAGCCGGCGTGTGAGCCCCCAGACGCAGCGGACCAACCATCAACTCTCCTGCGCTTCTCAACCATGTGAGCCGATAAAGTCTTCTCTTCTGGTTCCGTTTGAGTTGGGTTTCTGCCCGATGCATTCCTGCCCCCAGGGGGCGCTGAGCAAGGGACTGCGTGCAGAGCGGAGTGAGGGCTGGGCAGGGCTGGCAGGAGATGGGCTGCTGGCCAGGCTGGGAGAGCAGGGCAGGGGAGCCAGTGTGTGTGTGTCTTGGGCGGCAGCTGCTCCAGGTCACACCGCGTGGTCAGGTCTGTACCTGGGAGTTGTCCCAGAGGTCCTTCCTTCCCAGATGAGTGGCTCGGCTCCTCCGAGCGGCCTCTGCCTGGGTGTGGACCAGGAGAGGCTGGTGTGGCGAGGAGTGGCTCCAACCCCTGCTTCTCTGAGGTCCCAGAACCACAGGGAATGATGCTGGCCATGTGATGGTACCACCACCTTTTGCTTGCCTGTGGGTGAAGGTGACTTGAGGGTGACAGACGTAGTGGCTGGGTTTTGGGGCAAGAAAGTTGGGGGACTGGCCAAATGGAGTACCACCTATGTTTGACCAGTCTGATTTTGTACTCCCTTCATCTGGGCGACTCTGAAGATTCCCCCCTAGTAGCCAGAGGGACAAGCTACTTAACTTTCTGAAGCTTCAGTTCTCTTATCTGTAAAATGGAAATAATATCTATCTTATAGCGGTCGTATTGGAGGAAATGAAACCACACGTGCGCAAGGCATCCAGAAGGGGGTGGTTGTTTACTGAATGTGATGCTATCCAGACTGCTGCTACTTTCCCTGCCTCACGTCGTTAATTCTATTTTTAGACTGTCTTTGAAATCAGTTTCTGTCTTTGAAACCAGGTCATGATCTGACTTGGATTGTAAAGGCCAGTTCTATACTCACTTGCGCAGTGTAAATTGGTCCAAAATGACAGCTTTTAAAGAGTAATGATTTCTTCCGTTTGTGTAGTGCTTTACAGCCATAAATTAATTTTAATAACACTCCATCGATTCTTCCCAACAGCCTGTCCATCTTTTAGATTTGAAAGTCAGCTCAAAGAGGTTGAGTTCAAGTATAAGAATGAGAGAAGCAGGAATCACAAAGGGACCTGTCTCCAACAGAGGGCGGGTCGTAAGCAGCCACTTTGGCAGCCTGTGGAGGTCTTGAGGAGCCCTCTTGGCCAGTTTGGGTGAGTGAGGGCAGCTGGGAGGACCCAGGGACTGCTCCCTGCTATGGGCAGTGGGGACACTGCCATGTTTGCTGCAAGGCAGGCATTTTTGATCTTCATTTTCCACGTAAGGGAACTGAGGCTCATTGAGTCCAAAACCACGCAATTAGTAAAAACTCTGAGACGTCCTTTGATTTTAAGTCTAGAGAACTTTCTACTCAAAAATCCTGAAGTTTTGGAAATGTTTTATGGTTTATAAAGCACTTTTTAAAGAGAAAGAGGAACAGACACAGCCGTAAGTCCTGACTCACACAGTTTTTTACAAAGACAGCTGGCGTGATATGGTGGAAAAGAAAAAAAGATTTGGAAGCCTCCTGTGAATTGTAATACTCTCTGAAAACGTTTTTATTGTTTCTCTACAATATTTGCGTGTTTTTACTGTGAAAATTTGAAAAGACCTTCTTCCTGTGTCCTTACTTACTGGCTTTAAAGTATCTGCCAAACAGTAGGAGCTCAATAAATATTAACTCGCTGAATGAAACCTCAGGCCTTGCTCCGCCTCCTTAAGGCAGGGTTCTCTGAGCCCGCTTGCTGACCAGTCCTTCCCTCCTTGATGCTGGTGGGAGTAGCTTTCCTTCTGTGTTTTGCACCTGCCCCCCTGGGCAGTCCTGTCCTGTCTGCCCTGCCTCTCCCCTCCCCCTTTGTAATGAGTCATCTTGCATGCTCTGCTGTAGACCACAGATCTTGTCGCAAACAGGAGGCCGGGCAGAGGGATGGTGACCGGGGCTCCCACAGCCCACCTACCTGGGTTCCTGGGGAAGAAGGAGATGACTCAGTGCTGACACACAGGGACTGTGACATCAGCCCTGTTGGCAGCGGTTTCATGAGGGATGGGGAGCTTGCTTCTGCGGCTATGCCGCCTGGTACCAGCCTGATGAAGGCCTGGATCTGCTTCCTGTGCATCGGAAACCGATGAGCAGGCCTCCTAAACTTGTGAGGGTAACTGGATTAGCTAGAGAAAAAGAGTGGCTCCATCTGTCCTGCTAGGCTAGACTCTTCCCACAGGACCTCAGGAAGAGAATGGCTCTGGGGCTCCATATTGGCCTCTGGGGGCACTGGTCCAGTCTGCCCTGGGGTCTTATTGTCCGGCCCTGTTTGCAGTATGTGAGGCCAGCGTGTGGCTCAGCCACTGAACACGGAATCAGAGAGAATAAGAAGCAGGGGCCTTTGGAGAACAGCCTCCCTGCTCCCAGAAATGCGTCAAGCGTGTCTGTGTGACACAGCCCCACTCCCTCGCTCCAGCAGGGGCTGCTGTCTGGGTTAGGGTGCTCTGGGCACGCAACCTGATGGGATACACTTTGGCATCAAAGAGACCTAGATTCACATCCCTCTCTACTGCATCCTGGCCGTGTGTCCTTGAACTTCTCTGAACTAGTTTCCTCACATGGCAAAATGCGGGTAATAATATCTACTTTGGAGGGTTGATGTGAAGGAGTAAAGGGTTTCATGTGAAGATGGTTTTTAGTGTAAAGGACTATGATGACGTGGCCCTCAGAGGGCAGAATGTGGGCACATGGGCTCTTTTGTCAAATATGCTTTGGATTTTGGGCAAATAGTCTTTGCAAGGACCTGGTGTATATAAAAATTTGCATCACCCCGAATCAGGGTGCCATCACCATGCTGGCATCTGAGCTCATGTGATTCTGTAAAAGAAATATCATACCAGACTGTGGGAGCAATCTGCTCACTAGGCCGCCATCCTGGAGCTGGAGCCTGGCACAGGGCTTCAGGGTAATCCCACAGGTGTGACTCCTGGACATCTGGTCGACCCCACATGCTTGGCAGTGAGGGCTGGGTAGAGAGTTGGAGAGTGCCCTGAAGAGAAGAAATTGAAAGGGAGCTTAGAAAATCGTGAGGAAGACATTCTCCAAAGCCCAGAACCCTGAGGCTCAGGCCTGGGACTGGAGTCCTGCTTGCCCAGATCTAAGGGCCATGAAGCCCAGGCTAGATCTTTGCATGACTCAGTGCTAAATTACAGCTTGAGGTTAAAGTGCAAGAAGGAGATTGAGACTATTAGAGCAGGAGGGGGACTTAAAGGTGACTAAACCCAGCTTTTGGGGGTGTAGACTAAGAACATGGGAAAGGAGAGCAACCCTTTTCCGTTCCGCCAGCTCGTCTGTTAGGCTGTCATGAAGCAGAAGCTGTGCGGTGGAACCTGGGGCCGCAGCGCTGTGCCTCCCAGGGTTGCGTGGAGCCGGGTGTGTTCCAGGGCTGTGTGTTGTGGGTGTGTGGTTTAGGTTGTGGGCAGTGGGGCTGTGCAGGGACCTGCAGCCCAGGGGCACCATTTCGGTGCTGACTTACCTTTGAGGTGTGGACAGATGTTGGATATTGGGCCCTTATGTGAATGAAAGGCTGAATGGGGAGGGACAGAGTGGAGACTTCCTTCCCTGCCTTCTGGGGAATCCCAATTCCATTCTCTCATCCTGGGAGCTTGATGGGCTGAGCAAGATCCTCTTCCAAGAGGGCAGTTCCACATCTCCTCAGTTCCTGTGACAGCCGCCCTCCCTGGGTGGGCCTGGCCTCTGCACACATGCTGTAGGGCTCTGCTGCTCCCGGCCCAGCTGCCCCACAGGCTCCTGGTCAATTTCTGATGACTCAGTGGAATTGGAGCCCCAAGGCAGGTGGACAGGTGCACTTTCTGAAGCAGTCTTCTGAGGCCCTGGTGTATATACTTCCCACACAGAAGATGCCCAGTCTTTGCACAAATTCATGGGGATGGGCAAGTAAAAAAAAAATTTGGGAGAGTTTCTTCTTGTTCACTGTCCAAGGGAGGGACTGGGGAGCAGGGGGGCCAGGCAGGCATTGCTTCCCAGGCTGCACGGAGATGCAGAGCCCCCCGGGAAGAGTGCTCCTGCCCAGAAGATTGCTGCCCAGATCCTCTGAAAGACAGACCCCTCAAGTTCCTCTCCTCCTGCCCCCAATTCCATCACATCCTCTTCATTAGTGGAAAGAGCACTAGACCAGTAGGTAGAAGATCCGGTTCCAGCATTGACTGTGTCACTGTTTCTGGGTGACCTTAGGTAAGTTGCTGTCCCCTGGTTTGTTTATCTGCAACGTGGAACTAATAATCAAATCTGTTCCACTGGTTATTTTTAGATGCAGTGAGATAATGTACGTGAAAGACCTTTAGAAAATGCACACAATGGTACACAAGTGTACGGTATTATTATTAAACAACTCTGGCTCCTACTCACTGCTCACAGCAATCCCTGGTCTTTTAATATGCTTCCTCTTAGGAAGACCAGAGCCAGTGCTTCTTCATCTTTAAAGTGAAAATGAATCACCTGGGATCTGCTTAAAATGCAGATTCTGATTCAGTAGGTCTGAGGTGGGTGTGGAGTCTCCATTTCCTTACTTCCAGATGCTGCCAACAGTGCTAGTCTCGGGGGCCACAGGTGAGTAGCTAGGGTCTGAGCTACCCTCTCACAGGAAAGGAGAATGAAATCTTTCTATAGTCATTTGAGAAGAAACAGCTAAGAAAATACAGCAGAGACCTGTTTATTAAAATCGCTTCTAGTCAAAGATGGCCTGTTGGTCACAAATGATATATTCTGGTCTTTGGAAAAACAAAGAGCAAGAGGTGGGAGGGGGAGAGACTGGAGGAGGAGGGACAGAGATAGAGAAACACTGAGAGAGAGACAGACAGAGACAATGAGACTCAGGAGACTCAGGGGACCAAG
This sequence comes from Vicugna pacos, assembly GCF_048564905.1. Classification (NCBI taxonomy): domain Eukaryota; kingdom Metazoa; phylum Chordata; class Mammalia; order Artiodactyla; family Camelidae; genus Vicugna; species Vicugna pacos. The sequence goes on along the minus strand of NC_132995.1, from coordinate 62,562,887 downwards.
ATGCCCCGGACAGATCACTTCCTGGACTTCTCTGCAGAGCAGCCACCACTGGTCTTACTAAGAGACTCAGTGCTGCCCATTCTTGAGCCCACACTGTTGAGGAGTTTGTCGATTTCTCCTGGGATGTTTTGCTTCTCTTCGTTCTCAGTCTCCCGATGGTAGAAGTAGTTGAAGTTGGAGACAATGACAGGCACGGGGAGGGCGATGGTGAGGACCCCTGCGATGGCACATAGAGTGCCCACAATTTTCCCCCCTGGGGTGGTTGGGCACATGTCCCCATAGCCCACGGTTGTCATAGTGACCACGGCCCACCAGAAGCCATCAGGAATGCTAGAGAAATGAGACTCTGGCTCGTCCACCTCCGCGAAGTAGACTGCACTGGAGAAGAGGATGACCCCAATAAAGAGGAAAAAGATGAGCAGTCCCAACTCCCGCATGGAAGCCTTCAGCGTCTGCCCCAGGATCTGCAGCCCCTTGGAGTGGCGGGAGAGCTTGAAGATGCGGAAGACCCGCACCAGCCGAATGATTCTCAGGATGGCCAGGGACATGTTCTGCTGGGCACTCGGCTCTGTCTCCTGGACCAGCTCTGTGATGAGGGCTGCAAAGTAGGGAATGATGGAGATGATATCAATGATGTTCATGATGTTCCTGAAGAAGTCAGTCTTGCTGGGACAGACCACAAACCGAAGCACCAGTTCGAAGGTGAACCACACAATGCAGGTGGACTCCACCATGAAGAAAGGGTCAGTGAACATGGTGTGGGAGAGGACTGTCTTGCTTGTGTTGAGGCTGGGGTCTCTCACCACCTTCAGCTCCCTATCGTCCCGGAACTCGGGAAGCGTCTCCAGGCAGAAGATGGTGATGGAGATGACCACAACCAAGACGGAGACAACGGCCACACCACGAGCAGCGCTGGAGCTCTCCGGGTACTCAAAGAGGAGCCAGAACTGCCGGTGGATGTCATTGGTGGGGAGCAATGTTTCGGGGTCTTTGATGAAGCCTTCATCCTCCCGGAACTGGTCCATGGCCTCACTGCCCAGTTCATAGAAGGAGATCTCATCAGCAAAGACGTCGATAGGGACGTTGGCCGGGCGCCGGATTTTCCCACCAGACTGGTAATAATACAGGATTCCATCAAAACTGGGCCTGTTCCTGTCAAAGAAATACTCGTTTCTCATGGAGTCGAAGAACTGCATCCTTTTCTCCCGGTCTCCCAGGAGGGTCTCTGGGAACTGACTGAGGGTTCTGAGCTGGGTCTCGAACCTCAGCCCAGCAATGTTGATGATCACCCGCTGGTTTCCTTCATTCAGGACCACTGGCTCAGGCCCTGGGGGGTCGACGTAGTCTCCTGGGAGCTTGGAGAAGGCTGTCTCATGGCTGGTTCTGTCACTGATGCGGATCTTCCAGTTGGAGAAGGGGCTGCCCCCAGACCGGCCTTTCGGAGCAGTTGGGTCAAAGTCTGTGGCGTAGCCTGGCTCTTCCTGGATTTCATCTGAGTTGTCGAAATTGACCAGAGCAACCTCCATTTCTTTCCAGCCACACACATCCATCCTAGGGGAGTCGGAGAAGCAGCAGGAAGACCCTCAGTCTTCCCTGCCCGCTGTGAGCTGTGGAGAGGAAGGAGGGGATCACACAGGAGCTAGGAGAGGGTACAGCTGGCTCTTGGCACCGAGGCAGGGTAGGCCAATGGATTAAAAATTGGTTTATTTTTAGCTTGGGATGGAACCTCGTGGATATTTGGGCAACATTGTTCTTGAAATCATTTATACTCCCTGAGTCTGCACACACGAATAACTAGAAGAAATTGCAAAGATGGAGCCTGGCTGAGAGGAAAAAACTTTCTCCAGCCGAAGAGGGTCTCCATCCATGATGGCAGAGAGAGGCCATAGTGAAGAGGGAGTTCACGTTCCTGAATAGTAAAATGCAGAATTTTGTGTTTGTACCAAGTCCTCCAGTTTCCCCAGCGCTTTTCATACCCCATCTCATCCTTAACTCCTTTTTCTCACCCCTCACAGCCAGGGTGTCACATATCCTTTTGGTTGTTATATCTTCAAAACTTATCTAGAATTCAACCATTTCTCATCGCTTCCACCAGTACCTCTTGATCCAGTTGGGATTCTGTTGGGAAGGGCAAACAAGAGGATGGAGGCTGGGTGGGCAACCACTGTTCTGTCCCACAGCCAGTCATCCGTGCCTTCACCCCTCCTCTGGACATCACTCCTAGGGTTGCTTTGAGGGTACATGAAAGGAGACAGCATGTGTAAAATGCCTGCTGGAAAGATCATTAAGCTATAGCTATTGTTTTTGTGAACTTTCCTACATAACAGGGACTTTAGAAGCCAACAAACACTGGTATTTTTTTGACCTAAGTCCAAGATGCTTATGGGGAATGACATCACTAAAGAAAATCAATTTAGGCAGTGGAAAGTAAGTCGTGTGTGTGTGTGTGTGTGTGTGTGGGTGGGTGGTGGGTTTAGGGAGAGCATGCCCAGTGAGCTTGTCTATACACAAACACAGACTTAGATTCCTCCCTTAGGTCCTCTCGAGCTTTGATTTTGGCCTAAGAACCCTGAAAGCAGGCAGGCTGGGGATGAGGATGGGAGAGAGGTAGAATCTGTAGTGGTCAGAGCCTTGGAGTAGGTTCATTTACAGATGATAAGGGGGTCCTGCTGTGTACAGCACTGTAGTCTTTTCAAAGTGATTCCACGTTCCCTTAGCTTACTAAATGACAATAGTCATCTGAGGTTGGAAAATGCTATTTCCATTTTACAGATGGGGAAACTGAGTCACGGGAGCCATATGGTCTTCCAGAGGTCACACAACCAATGGCACAGAGTCCCGAGGTGAACCTGCCTCCTGGTCCATTAGACCCGCTAGACCAAGGGCCCCCTGTGTGGAAGCTGAGGCCTTGTGGGGAGCTGCGGGCCAGGGCCGCGAAGTGTGGGAGCTCAGAGCTCTTTCAGTCCCACATCCTCTTCTCTCAGTTCAAGTGCAATGTACAGGGTAAAGAGCTCAGGTTAGAGAGGCCAGGGCCAGTTAAACACCTGCCCCACCTCTTAGGAGTGTGCAGGCTTTTGCAAGCTGCCTAATTTCACTGAGCTGTAGCTTCCTCAGCTGTGGAATGGAGAGGATGTACCCCTGCTGAGCGTGCTGGGTGCCAGCCTGCCACGTGAGTGGTAAGCGGGTTGGAAGGCAGGATGGACCAGTGGTTAAGAATGCTGAGACCTGAGACACTTGTCATTGAGCTGGAATCCTGGCTTTGCACATGGCAAGCCCTGGAGAAATATTCACTATTCCTTCAGAGTGATCAGTGTGACGATTTAGGGGGCCTGTCTTGGGCCACTCCGCTGCCAGGCAGAGGGGGACTAGGACTCCACCTCTGTGTCCACCTCGTGACTTCAGAGGAGCACTTTCTCCTTTGGAAGCCTGGCCCTGGGTAAAGCTTCCTGCTTTGCTTCATCTTGGTGTGAATCCCACCCCATTTTCTCCAGGCTGAGAGGAAGGGGTGCCATCTGGGGGCTCTAGGGTGGGGGCTTTTGACCAATTCCAAGTGCCTAGAGTGGGCCCTTAGCAGGAGCTTTCTCTTGAGGCCAGGGGCAGAAGGCATGAGGGGATGAGGGAGAGCTTCTTTGGCCAAAGTAACTTCCTCTCCTGGGAGCAGGGCCATTTTCCTTCCCCCATCCCACTCTCCTCTTTGCTGCTTCCATCCCCAGCTCACAGTGACAGACACGGGGGTGGCTGAAGAGGGTCAGGTGGTATAGGAGGGGGTGGGACAGTGCTAACTTCAAACAGTGTATTCTGTGGTCTATCGAAGCGTGCTGTATAGTTGCCCCACAGGCTCCATTCAGATCAGTAACTGTTGGTCATTACAGACAGAGGGAAGAGACAACTGGTCTTGGGGACAGAGACCTGGCTTGAGGCTCTGCCCCAGTACTTAGGAGTTAGATATTTTTCAGCAAATCACTGGATTTTATGAGCCTCAGTTTTCTGATTTGTAAAATGGGGGAAATAATGGTAATTCCCACCCTAAAGACCACACTGAGGACTGAATGAGGTGTTGACAGTGGGAACACTAAGTAAGTTACTACAAACAGGTAAGGAATTACCCTCCCTACTCCCCTCCCCTCTGTTCCATACATAAAGGCAATATAATGGCTTTGCGGGCACACTCTGCGTGGTCTCACACAGCCCCTGGGGGGTTTGCAGCTCGCAGACCTCCTGCCTGCTCTCCTGATCCTGCCTCCACGCCTTCGTGCCTGTTTTGCCCCTTCCCCGGTCTCTCCTCTTCCTCCCTGCCCATCTGGGGCTGTTCGGGTCTGGCTCGCCTGAGCATCCTGGTCTGGCCAGTCCAGCTGGAAGAGCCCTCAGCCTCGACGGAGCTGCTGGCCTCCCTGCACAGCTCGCTCACATTTGCACTCAGTTCTGAGCCCCGGCTTCCGCAGAGTCGGCCTCAGCTCTTCCCCTCTCTCCTGAGCTTGTAGGACAGTGTCTTACAGTTTTCCATCTTCCCTGCACCATCTTGGGGGACAAGATTCACGTCCGATGACCCCCACCTGCATCATCCCAGCGCTTAGCTCAATGCGGCAGATCGGAGCGCAGCTGATGAGGGTCAGGCTGGTGTAGGGGGTGGTGGGCAGCACTGAGTTCAAATTGTTTTCTGGGGACATGCGGTGAATATTTGTTAAGCAGGTGAATGCACGAATGAAGGGAGAAGTGGATGCTCACAGGGACAGGGGTCATATGTGTTTTGTGCACCATGATGATTCCAAGACCTAGTCCAGGGCTCAGCTCGCCCAGTGCTCACGTAATCTCTGACGAATGAATGAATGAAGGAGAAATGAATGAAGTGTGGCAGAGAGCATACTGGGCTTGGAGCCAGGGCACCTGCAAAGACTACTGCTTTGTGACTGACTACTTGCGTTCACTCATTAAGACTGCATTTTTAAAAGCTGTAATAAGAAAATATGCTGAGTCAAAGAAGGCGGGTTAAAAAGCTACATATACAGTAGTTCCATTTATACACGATCCTAGAAACTGAAAACGAACCTAGAGTGACAGAAAGCAGAGCAGCTGTTGCCTGGGGATGGGGGTGGGAGGGAGACGGAGGGGCCACCGAGGGGCCAAGGGACCTCTTTTAGGGGTGACGGTTATGTTTATCTTGATTGTGGTGATGGTTTCACAGGTGTGTACATAGGTCCAAACTCATCAAATTGCACACTTTACATGTAGTACCCATCGTTGTGTCTTAAAACACCCTTAAAATGAAAAGGCAAACAGCAAACAAAAACAGGGAATACAAGTGTGTGGTCTGCTGATGAGTCTTCTGAGTCTTTGTAAGGACCAGAGGGGATGTGGGGATGCTTTGTAAACTGCAGGGGTCAAGTGGAAGGAGGGGGTCACTCTAACGTAGAACTCACCACAGGGCTTGTGCCAAGCCCCCAGGCTGCAAGGGCTCAGCAAATAGTTTAGAAAGTGAATGCACCCAGGAGCCAGGGACACCCAGGAGGCTGCGCTTCTGCAGAGCGGGCAGTGGGAGGCCACCTTCTCCGGAAGTGTGCACCCGTCAAGACAGCCCCTGGCCCTGGCAGTCTGGCTCCCTTTAGCTTAGTGCTTGGCATTTTGTCTGTCCGGTGCGCTGCCTGCACCGGGAAATATCTGCTCCTCTGGAGAGGTCTCACTCTCCCTTACATAGGCCTTTGAGATGACCATTCATGAGAGCCAAGCTGGAAGATGGTTCTGCCCTGGGGCTGCCTTCCTCCCCCAACACTGGCCCCCTGGGAGGAGGCAGGGTGGGGCACCCCAGGGAGGGTGGAGCTGCAGGGCTGGGGGGCTTGGGGGCCAGCTCCCCTCGCCCCAGGCAGGGTCCTGGAGCCTGCTCTGTTTGCTTAGTGTGGGGTTCTTGAAGGCTTTCCCTGAGTCTTACATCTTTTCATCTGCCCAGCATTCTGCGGCTTCGATAGAATTACCAGTCCTCAAGGCTGAACTCTTACCCGTGGCTGAAGTGACCATCATATTACATGGTCTTCTAAGATGTCTGATTCCATTCATCCCTGTGCTTGCCTGGCACAGTGCTGAGTCAGTGCGTTGGGTGAAAACAACCTCTTTTTGCCTCTGGACATACTGTGTTTTCCTCCCTCCAGGCCTCTATTTGTGCAGGTGCTGCCACATGCATCCCTTTCTTCTGGCTTCACCTGAAGATACAGCTTTCCCTGAGGAGCCAGGTGGAGGTATTCTTGCCCTCCTGAGAACCCCTGCACAAGGCACGTTATCTGAAGCACGTTTCATCTCCCCAGGGCCCTGTCATCTTCCAGTCCGTTGGCACCTTTGTACACAGGGACGGGCTGGTTCACTCACTGTCCCCAGCGCATCTTATACCTCCTCCTCTTCCGAACTTTGCTCCCTCTCCTTCCCCTAGAGCCAGATTGGCTTGAGTTTGAATCTCAACTCTGTGCTCAGTAGGTGGATGGCCTGGGGCAAATCACCATCTCTGTGAACTTGGCTTTCTTCCTCTCCAAATGGGTCTAATCATACCTTCCCTTAGGGTTCTTGGGGGAAGAAAGAGGTAATGTATTCTGTGAATAGCATGCAGGGCACACAGGAGGCATTCCTAGATGGGAGCCGCTATCATTTATGCCCCGTCTGTCCTTCCTGGATGGCTGGTGTGGACCACAGTGACCTGGCTGCCTCCCTGCGCTCTGTAGTGCTTCACGTTTGCAACTGGTCTATGGATATGGCTTTGTGGTGCTGGCGGTCTCTTCCTGGACTGGACTGGGCACTTCCTGCAGGCAGGGCCCTGTGGGGGCTTGGCCCTGTGCCTCTCCCAGAGCAGCTGTTTCATAGATGTCTCTGGGTCTGGCCTGTCAAGTTGGCAGAGTGATCTGGAGCAGTCAGTAGCCTTTCCCCATCAGTTGCCCTTGGTTGCCTAGCAACTCCAACACCTCCTCCACATGCAGGTGAGGCAGCAACCATCCTTGAGTCAGAGAAGGGCTGGGAGAAGTCATCGTGCAGACAACGGTGCACACTGCAACACAGGGCCCCGAGAGCCCCAGGGTGGGGGACGCAGAGCTGTGTGGAGGGAGGGCACAGATGTCACAGGGCTGGCAGCAGATGGCAGACAAGGAAGTGGGCAGGTGGGCCCGGCACAGGGTGGGTTTCCACTGCCTGTTGTTCAGTGACTGAGAGGACAGAGTGGCTGGAAGGCAGACATGGGCGCTGCTCATGTCCTAACAGAAGAGGGCATCGTTGTTCTGCTGGACGCGGTCCCTGGTCCACTCTGCGTAGATGACTCCACAGTGCCCCTTCTTCCATCTCGTTTCCTCTGCGCTCCAGCCAGGCCTCGGGCCTGCTGACTCTCCCTCCAGACAGCTCTTACACACTGTCTCTTCCCCGTCTCAGCCCCGCCTTTGGTCCAAGTGCCATCTCTTGGGCTCTCTCTGAGCCACTGACCCAGCCTCAGTTAGGACACAGGTTCTGTTCCTCTCTGCCTTACCAGTGGTCAGGATCACGGGACCCCACCCTCCAAGGGCCTCAGGTTCCCCAGCTGGGGAGTAGTAAGATGGAGTCTTAGGCAAGACTCCGTGGCTTAGCTGCCTTCCTCAGCCCTCCTGTCCCTGCAGGGAGATAACCCAAATACCCACCTCTCCCAGCTTCCCTGTGCAGAGGGTGGAAGTCCAGTGAAGGCCGTCAGCAAGCTAGGGGCGGGAGTCTGCAGGGCTCGGCTCCCTGGTGAGCCTGAGGCAGGCTCTCCATCCTAGTTTGGAGCTTGGGCTCTGAGGCCGACGGGAGGGCCACCTCTCAGTCCTGGCTTGGCCACTTCCTGTCTATGTGATGGAGGACAAGTGGCCTCACTAGCACCTGCCTCCCAAGTGTGTGGTGGGGAGGTGACACCATACAAAAAGCACACAGCACGTGACAGGTGTTCTGAGAATGCTGGCAGCCAGTATCGGCGGGCCGTGGGTCAGGGACTGGGGGAGGACGGCCCTTTCTCTGCCCCGTCTTGGGTCACACCCTTACTGCTGCAGCCACCGGGCCCTTTTGGAGGCTGTTCCTGCTCAGGCTGAGCCTGCTGGAGGTATGCTGGGTGCGGACGGGGAGGCCTGGGGGCAGATGTCCCTGGGGCCATCCAGGGGAGATGACTTGCATGGCCTGTATTCTAAGCCGCTCACTAGTGGTGAAGCAGCTTCCTCCTGTCCATTCCAGGCACCTACACTCCTGCTGGCTAAGCCTTTCCACACAGGATTGAGCCTCACAATGACCCTGATGCAGGGAGGGATTACTATCCCCATTTAACAAATAGGGGAACTGAGGTCTCAAAAAGTGCATGACTGATCAAAGGTGCTTCGGCCACTACATGATGAAGCTGTGACTCAAACTCAAGTTTTCTAGTTCAAAACCAACATTCTTCCCTTTACCCTATGGTCCCACAACAGCAGATCCACTACCGTGGGTGGCCTGTGCTCATTTGGCCAGTGACGGTGCCTGGGACCGGAGACATGGATACAGACATGGCCACGCACAGACACACAGTCACACACAGACACAGACCTGTGTAGATACACTCAGGGACACGCATCAACATGGCTCTGTGTGCCTTCTCATACGAATCTCACTTGCTGCACAGAAAATTACCAAGACACCTGTGCACCTAGACAGACATGTACTCATGGCAACACGCAGAGACACAAGTGAGTTTTCACGAACAAACCTGAAGCTACAGAAACCACCCATGTTCACAGGTTCACAGATGTTTCTGCTCCAACTGTGCCCTGACACCCCCTCCCCTATCTAGTCTGTCTGCCTCTTAGCATGGGAGGATATTCTGTTACTTGGAGCGATTGAAAGAAGACAAGGAGGGCTGGAGGGAGCTCGAGGAGGGGGTCACGTGGCTCTGCTCCTGGTTAGGGCGGGGTGGGCACTGTGGGGGCAGCATGTCTCTCTCCCTGTGGGGACGGCTCAAGGACAGAGCTGTCTTCCTAAAGAGACAGAATGATATGGGCAAGAGCTCTTTCATTTAAAACCTGAGCAGCAGCAGCGACGCTGAAAATAATGATCTCAGGATAATTTATTCCGGCAGGAATATAAGGGCCTACAATGTAACTGCTATTAACCATGGAGACTGGAAACAGCTCCCCCCAACAATGGGGAAAAGACTTTTGCTCTCGAAATCAGCTGGTGGGCAAGACTCCTGGGGCCTTTCCTTGATCCCTTGATTCTGAGTACCACCAAGGCCCCATATTGCTTTCCTGTTTGCTCTGGAGAGAAGGATGCTTTGGCCTCTGATGGTAAATAGGTACAGTTTCTGGGTACCAAGAGAGATGGCGGAGAGGTCGTGGGCCTGCAACCCAAGCAACTTCCTGCACATTCTTGTTAGGTTGTTAGGGGGCTGGTTCCACCAGTGCCTGTACCTTCTGTGATGCTGTGTCTGTCCTCTGTCGCTGAAACATCCTTTGGGCTTTGGGAAGTGGGAAGCTCATTGTGATTTTGGGCCAGCTCTCTCCAGAGTTCTGGGTGTCAACCACACCCAAGCAGGTCCTTGGGGAGATGAGGAGCCAGGAGGTGACACTGCAGAGAGTTGAGACCGAGGCCAAACACTCTCCATGCACTCACACCATGCTCTGTCCTCCAAACGGTCACTCTGTGTCTTGCTGCTGCTCGCCATGAGAGCTTGGACGGAGGCCCTGCAGAACTTCCCTCTTGGCCAGCTCAGCTCAGCTGTGGGGTGTGGGACTGGCAGGACCAGATAAGTGGTAGTGTGTGGGGTTTCTGTCCCTGCAAAACCTCTCCTGCTCACCCCCCAGGTGGGGGTTTTTTGTTGGGCATCCCCAGGAGTATAAGAAACAATCAGATAAAATTGTACAACAGGGGACATTTCTATTTAGCCCTCTACTGCCAACCTTGCCCTCAGCCACCAATTTTCACAAAGCCAGTTTCCTAGCTGGAAGGGGGCACAGTATGTGGAATCATTAGCCCTGGGTTCAAGGCTGCCTCGACCTCTCACCGGCTGGGCAGCTCTAGGGGCGTCACTTCAGCTTCCCAAGCTCTAGTTTCGTCATCTTTAAAGCGGGCATGAAACCACCCGCCCCACCTTGCCCACTCCGACACCTTTGCAGGAGGGTGTCAATATGTCCACGGTGAAGGAGTGCGTCGGAGGCACAGGCGAGACACCGGATGACAGAGGCTCATGGAGACACACGGGGCAGAGAGGCACAGCCCCCGGGCCAGAGCCGTCCACCTGATGAAGAGCCCCACCTTCCAGATCTTCTGTTAGCCCTCACTTTTGTGCAACTCCGTGGCTTCTAAGGCATTTTCACATTCCTGTTTTCATTTGACCCTCACAACAGACCTCGGAGGTGGACTATTACTGTCTCCCTTTTACAGACAAGGAAATTGAGGCCTAGAGAGGTCACGGTGCCAAGTGGTAGAGCAGGGACTTAGCCCTCCCTTGTCTGATTCTAAGCCTGAAACTGTTTCCACGTGGCTAGGGAGCCTTGTTCACGGTTGGGGATGCAATGATTTTCTTCCCTAATCATCTTCCCTGTTTTCGCAATAACATATGACAGTTCATCATTATACGTTTACTTGAACCTGCCTCACCACCCCCTACCTCCTCAGAAGGCAGCTCGCACAGCCGTTACAAGCTTAGACTCTGGAGCCTGCAGGCCTGGGTTTGGAACTGTGACCACCTAGCCCTGCGCAAGTCACCTAATCTTTGTGCCTCAGCTTCTTCATCTGTAAAATGGGGGAGACTGCCAACATCCTAGGGCTGTTGAAATGGTTAAAGGGGTAAATGTTGTCAAATGCTTAGAACGGCACCAAACACATGGGGAGTGCTACGTAAAGAGTGCTTAGAATGCATTTAGGGGCCTGGGCCTGGCTGACCCTGGGGAACAACTGCCTGGCCTTGGCCTGGCTTTGAGAGCGTAACTGGAGCCGCCCCGCGATTGTCTGAGCTCACAGAGTCTTCTTCCCCCAGGCTGTGCCCCAGACTGGTTCTCTGTTCAGGTAAAGGTCTCCTTCTCCTCAGCCTTCACATCCCATCAGTTTCCAAACCTGGTGGGGTCTGCCTCCGTAAAGTCCCATCTCCCTGCCCCACCATTCCTCTGTCAGCCTTGTCTTGCCTGATCTCTGCCACGGCCTCCCCATGTGGTTATTCCACAGCCAGATGGATCCAGCTGCCCCTGCACCTGGCCTCCAGCAGATTCCTCAGCATCCAGATCAAAGCTCCTCACCTTTCTCAGCCAGGCACCCATCCTGGGCCTCTTTTTCTCCCACAATGGTGGGACCTTGGCCTCCTCTAGTCTCTGCAGCCAATTCTGGGGTCTGTGGACACACGTGGTCCCCTCCAGGGAACTGGAGTGGAGGCACCTGCTTGGCCCCACTCCACCTGGCAGGCACCCACCGCATCTACTTCCTCACCTTCCATTCCCTGCCTGGGCAGCCCAAGGCCAGGGAGGCAGGTGTGGGGTTAAGTGCGGGCCAGAGAGAGAAGTGTGGAGGACTCACCAGCAGGAGCAGTGGATGAGAAGGGGCTTCTGGTTCGGCCTGTGCCATCCTCTAACGCTCTGCTTGGTCAGCTCTCCATGGCTGAGGGGACCTGCTGGTCTCAGGGCAGACGGGTGAACTGGAAGAAAGGAGCCTGCCCAGCAGATGCCTGGGATTCAGAAATCCTATCCTGTGAAACAGGATCGCCTTTGCTGTCTCTGCCTCTCTCTGGAGGATGCTCGAGAGAGAGGATCCAGTGAGGGTCAGCGGGCAGGGTGCAAAGTGCAGGGCCCCAGGGGTAAACCCAGCAAAGTGAACTTGGTCCTCCACCTTCATGGCTGATGGTGTACAGATCAGATACTGACCCCGAGGCTGAATTAATTGCTGACCCAGGGGATGTTTCCTGAGAGCCAGGGGTAACATGTAGATGCAGAGGGTGGTGGTGGTGTTTGTATCTTCCCATTATTACCCCCAGCTCAAAGGATATTTTGATCATGGGTGATCAAGTCAGGCATGGTTTTTCTGGGCTCCTCAGTGACTGATCCCCGGCACTGAGGTTCTTACAACAGGGCCCTGGACTCCATCTGGGCCTCCCTCCCTAACCGTGAGAAAGGCCAGGTAGGGGTACAGCTGGTGGCCTGCTTCAGTCCCAGTGGGCGTGGGGGATAGAACCTTGACCTGACCAACAGGAGAAGGGTCCTCACTCCAGCTCCAACCAGACTCCTTTCAGGCTTCCTGGGAGAGCCCTGGCCTGGAGGAGACAGGACCACTTAGCCCCACAGGGCCATGACAGGGAGAAGGAGCTGCCCTGGCTCTCTGCCCTCACCGTCCTGAGGGGCTTTGTTTGGGTAACAGCGAGAAGGGAGAGGCAGAGGGGCAGAATAAGACTGCTTTGGTATTAGAACATTGGGTGTCGAATTTTACATTTACCGCTGGTCCTTTTGAGCACATCCCTTAAACTTCCTGAGGGAATACAGCACAGTGGTTCAGCACATAGGCTCTGGAGCCCATGGCCTGGGTCCAAACCCAGGCTCAGCTACTAGCTGTGTGACCTTGGGCAAACTGCCTAACCTCTCTGTGCATCCATTGCCTGGCATGGAATAACCTATGGAAGTTATGCCCTTTGCTTTTGGGGATCCACAGATACACAGTGTCTTAACTCCACAGGAGGCTCTGCTGGTGGGTATTCCGGGCCATCTTGAGGTGATGGATCTTTGCTGTTCCTCACAGGGGCGGGCTTATTTACCATACACAGGGCAGCCTGGTACTTTCTGGGCCTCCATCTTGGAAGAGAGTTCGTGCCCCACAGAGTCTGGTGACCGTCTTACTAATTCCTTGAATCAGAGTCTGAGTCCTGGCTCAGGAAGTGCTCGAGGCCCACCGTGAATGCCCTGGCCCCACCCCAGCTCAGTCCCCTGGGACGGGCACAGGGCCAACACCAAGGCCCTTCTCATCAATAGCTAATGAGTCCATCAATAAAGGATGCCCTCCCCGACTCCAGCCTTTCTCTTCCCGTTGTTGCACCCCCCTCAGGGGTACCCAGTTGGCCTTGTCCTGTGAGGAGTGGACAAGAGACTAGAATCCCAGAGGATGAGGGACTCAGAATGCCTGGCTTTTCTCCTGCTGCCCAGGGCTGTGCCTGCCGTCCCTGCCCAGGGAGGCCCCTCCCAAGAGGGATGTAGATGTGCTGGCGGGGGGCGGGCAGGTGAGGTGGCTCCAGCTCTGCTCCAAGTCACCCCCTTCTCTCAGGATTGGGATGGGGATTCTGTTCACTTACTCAACAACCAGTTATTGGGCACAGAAACTGTGCTAGCTGTGCTGGGTGCTTTGGTTATGCAGGAACATATGTTAATACCTTTCAAGGTCCTCGTGGTCCAGGGGGCAACCCAATAAGATGGCGACTCAGGTTCACTCCCAGCAGATGAGTGCTACTTGGCAGACAAGCTCCAGCCTTGAGGATCTGATTCCTCTGAGCAGTGGGAGGGGTCCTGACGGGGGAAGAGGGGACTGCATGTGGCAGGGCCCAGTGTGTGTGTGAGTCCAGAATTGCCTCTCCACCCACTACAACCCTTCATCCTGCTGTTTGTGGGAAGATGGCCACTGCCTGGGTGCTCCTCGGAGGGGACTGCTCCCCCTACCCCTCCGCTGGGCAGCCTGCTGGGCCAACAAAGGGGTTAGGCACCAATGGGGCGAGGGGGTGTCACAGCCAAAGAAGACAATGCCATAAATGCTGGGTGAGAAGCAGGACTTTCTATGGATAGAAAAAACAAGACTCTCCCGATGGCTATAAAACTATTAAAAAATGTAGCTTTCTCCTTTCTTTTCTCTTCCTGATGCGGCTTCTCTTCTCTGTTCTTACTGGCATGGGAACCCGTCACTCTTGTCGAAAGAGTCAACCGAGAAGAAACTGCAAAAACATTTGAACTGCGTGTGCAAAAATTCATGATGGGGAAATGGTGCAGGAAATGGAGCTCAGAATTGCTCATAAAAATTCACTGCACATGTACACCTGAAACTAATACAACACTGTACATCAACTATACTTCAATAACAATAAATCAAAAAAGATTCACTGGAGAATAAGATTTACAGCAGCTGCTGTTTATTGAGTGCTGACTCCGCGCCAGGTACGGGGCCTAGTGCTTAGGGGTCTGATCCTACTGGAAACCCCACCCCCACCCCTTGCCCGTGGCAGTAGTTGCAGGTACTATTATTATCTCAAGTTTGGGGAAACTGAGTCACCAGGGAGGTTTGGAATAAACAAAGGGAGGCGGGGAAGATCTCATCTCTCAGGAGCAACCTGAGCTGAGTCTTGTAGGATCAGTGGGGTCTCCCAAAGCAGAGAAGAGGTTTGGTTTGTGGAGTGGAAGGAGGGATATGGAGAAGGGCATGCCACACAGGTGCCAAATAGCACGTGCAGAGGAAAGCACCCACGCATGTGAACGCCTGGTTTACCTGGAAAGGTCCAAGCTCAGGCCATGTAGCTCCTGAGATGGCAGAGCTGAAACGTGAATCTCGATGTACCGACTTCACCTCTGTGAAGGCGTGAGTGTGTAACGTGCAGGGCAGCAGGTGGGATGCTTCGGGTGTATGTGGGGCTAACCCTGCCTGAGGAAGTCAATGAGGGCTCCCCAGGGAAGGAGCAGCTAAGCTAAAGGAAAAGTGCTCCAGGCCGAGGGACGGCAGGCAGATGATGATGTCATTCCACAGAGAGGAGATCTTGCAAGAGTGATGGCAGGAAGGACCTGAAGAATGATGCTCTGAAGACTGGAGCGGGGGCTGCTCAGGAAGAGGGCGGGCAAGTTAGGTCATGTCTTTACGGGCCACACAGGCTGGAGGGTGATGGTGTGGACTGCTCACCAGTTGCTGGTAGCTTCCGCACTCTGCTGAGCCCGAGGCTGGGAGACAGGGAGGAAGAAGGGGCTGAGGTCCAAGACCCGGGGGGTTTATAACCCAGGCCGCGGTGAGTCCTCCCCTTCCTCCTCCTCGTCACAGCACAATCCTTTCTTTATTCAAAGGAAATTTTGTACGGAAGTCCAGTATGTAAAACAGGTAAAGAGAAGCTGTTCTACTTGAGCTGGGGATGGGGTGGGAGTCTTGAGCCCTGCCTGCTGGGCCCCTGTATTCCCTGCTCCTTGAAGCCTCTCCAGCTCCCTCAAACACACTGAACACCCACTGGCTAATGTCCTTACTGTTTCCAGTGCTGCCTGGCTGACTCCTGACCTCCCCAGTCACCCTGGCCCCGCACCTAAATATCTGCTCTGACCCCCTTCTCCCCAGTGTGCAGGCCCAGTGATGCAGTCCTGTTTGGTCCTTCCCTGAGAACCTGATCCGCTTGCTCTCTGCTCTGACCTATGGCTCTATTCCTACCACCCACCGCCTGGGCCCTGCCCCTCATCTGACCAATTGGACACCAAGCCATGAAAAATGAACTCCCCTATCAGATCCCAAGGCCTCTCAGGGTTCACTCTTCTGACCTAAACCCTTGTGCTCCAGTTTCTGGGAAAAAGGATGAGCAGGGCTGTGCACTCCTCAAGGGAGACTCCATCACCCCAGCTGTGTACACTGGGAGAGAGGGACGGACCGGGTAGGGGGAGAGTGAGTCAAGGGTGGATGTGAACAAGGAGCTGTTCTAAAGGTCCGGGAACAAACCCACCATCAGGTCTGATTGGCTTAGGTTCACATTTCTGTAGCAAAGACCTGCTCCATCTGTCAGCACCCAAAGACGTTAGTGGGGCAAGCAGGTTCTCATCATAGAAGCACACGATTGCTCAGCACCTAATGCACACCCTGGCACTGGGCTCAGTATTGTAGATAGAGATGTAGTAGGGGGAGGCGGGGAAAGCAACAAAGGTTTAGATCCACGACTATAAAATGGAAACATGAAGAACTACCTCACAGGATACAGAGGGGACTGGATGAGTGCCACGAGCCAGCACCTAGCTCTGAGCCTGCTGCCTGGGGAAATAAAAGGGGAGTCTTTGCCACGGGATCACAGAGGAGGGAACACTTAGGTTGGGGAAGGGGAGGGAGATAAGCAAAGGGAGGAGGGGAAGATCTCATCTCTCAGGAGCAACCTGAGCTGAGTCTTGTAGGATCAGTGGGGTCTCCCAAAGCAGAGAAGAGGTTTGGTTTGTGGAGTGGAAGGAGGGATATGGAGAAGGGCATTCCACTCAGGTGCCAAATAGCATGTGCAAAAGAAAGCACCCATGCATGTGAACGCCTCGTTTACCTGGAAAGCGCCAAGCTGAGGAAGGTCCCGCCTACATGATGTCAGGGTCTTGTCCAGGCAGCACTGGGTGGCGGAGGGCTGCTCTGGACTCAGACAGACCTGGGTGATATGGCCTTGAGGTATTTCTTAACTTTTCTGAGTCTCTGTTCTTCAACTGTAAAAGGGAGTCTGCTGTTTATCTTTTAGGCTGTTGTGATGCGAGGGTGAAATGAAATCACGCAGTCATAGGACGGGGCTCGTGGGACTCTGCACCTTTTTCACGAGATGCAGAACCTGCGGCTTGGAATTCTGGAGTCGGGAAGTGTTGGGAGTGGTCTGCTCCAGCCTCTTCTCCAAGCAGGAAGCCCCTCTACAGCAGCTCTGCCGAGTGGTGTCCAGACTACACGACACTTCTGGGCTTGGGCAAAGGTCACCTGCGCAGGACAACCTTGGCAGCAGCTGTTTTATTGCAGTTCATGCTGACCCAGTGGAGAGAGTTAGATGGCACCTTGGAAATCACTGACCCTAACTTCTGAGTTATCCAGACACAGAGTACTGTGACTTGCCCAAGGTCCCCCTGTGGGTTACTCAGAGGTCTCCCGGTTTCTCTGAACAGAGCTTTCTGACAGCAGCCTTTGGCTGAACTGGTTCCAGCCTAGTGATGTCACAGGGAGTTGATTTATCCCTGTGGACTCTGCCTCTGGGATCTAGAGCTGTGTGCTTGGAGGGTCCCGCACTGAGTGTCACTCGCATTACCATTATTGTCCTGGAACACTGGAGGTGTGGGATGGACCAGGCAGGAATGAATGCTGAGACTGGGGCCTTGTCCCTGCATGGTCAGGGCACCGAGGAGAAGGGGCAGACAGGGGAATGCTGGTGGGACTAAACCCACTGACTGGGGTGGGATAGGCTGTCAGCAATTTTAGGAAGGATGTCACACTAAGGAACCCAAAGGGTGTGCAACTCTGGCTTAGAAGTTGGTGTTGCAGGCTGGATGCAGGTGGCTAGGTATCCCCACTGGGCAGGGTCCAGGGACCCCACGGAATCCTGGTGGAGCTGCCAGGCAGGAGTCAGCACGGGGGTATCTCTCATTCCTGATGCTGAGGGGGAAAGAACATGCAAGAGCAAGGGAGAGCCCCGAGCTGGGGCGAGTGGCCCCTGGATGTGGGCTCAGGCCCTGGGAACCAGGCAAATGTTAGTCATGGCCGGGCTGAGGATGCTGGTAGAGTCAGACAGTCCAGCTGTGGGGAGGGAGGTTGCAGAAGCAGGAACCATGCAGATCGTGGGCAGGAGGAGGTAGAAAGGCAGAACCTCTAGATCATGGCTCACAGTGATACTGGATTAGAGGTGTAACCAGAGGGCACCCTAGACCAGCTCTGCTGCTCAACTTGCTGGGTGAGCTTGGGCAATTCCTTTAGCCTCCCCAAACTCTGGTTTTTCATCTGCAAAACGGGGATGATAAGCCCTGTTATGCCCGCCTCACTGTACTGAAGTGACGAGCTGCCTTCCGTCTTATCATGAAGTCCTCCCATCTGCAAGGCCCCCAGTGTAGCGACCTGGCTTCTGGCTTCCTCTGCATCCCGTGTTCAGGACGGGGCGGTGGCCCGCTGTGCAGATGGAGTGAGAGGATGGGCCACAGCTGAGGCCAGCCTGCGGGGCCCTGGCAGCAGGCGAGCTTGCGAGGAGGGAACAGCCCGGTGATGGATGATGCTGCCAGCCCTTGCCCATCTGGCAGCCTGAGCAATTTGCATAAAAACAAAGACAGATCCAGGGACATGAAATATTGATGCCCTGAGACTTTCCAGAGTGGCGTTTCCGTCTCACTCAGAGAGGGCCCCGTGGTAACGGCGCCTCCTGCCTGTTGAGGTTAGTTCCAAGGGGTGCAGGGAGGGAGAGTGCCTGGCCGAGATGGCCGCTTGTGAGTCCTTGTGGTCATCCATTAGCCTTGGGTTTCAGGTGACAAGGGCTTTAATCAAACTGGGTTGGAAAAAAACACGTTGGATCAGGTTCTGAGTGGCTCCGTTTCTAGTCTGAGGAAGGCAGATGGGAGCTCAGTCCCCTCAGCAGGCTCCGGCCTCCCTCTCTGACCCTCACAAAAACTACCCACAGACCAACTGGCAACCTTTCAAGACTGACAGGGTAGAGGCGAGGGAGGCCCCGCCCCGCCCCGCCCCGCCCCGCCCCGAGGAAGGCCTAGGATGCGGAGGTCTGATTGCCGGGATGCACTTCTCGTCAGCGTCCTGACGGGGGAGCACTAACGAAGGAAAATGACCACGCAGCCCAATTAAGGTCTTGTAGGGCATCCCCGGACCCCATAATTCACAGGTTCTTCTAACAATGCAGCAGTGAGCAAGGCTGGAAGCCAGGGTGTGCCCTGAATCCCGACATGGAAAGGGGAGGGTGCCTAAGGCACAAGAATAGCATTTTGGGTCTCTGTCTTCAAGAGCTTTGTTTATCTATAGTTTGGCTTCTCCCAGAAGGTGGGGGTAGTAACATAAAATCTGAACTCCCTTCTAAGCTCCATCTCCGCAGGCACTGCCTCCTGGCCCAGACCCCTCCATCTCCATCTGCCAGAGGAGCGCGAACATTCAGCTCCAGCCGGATTCCTACCGCCAGAGCAGGCCAGTCCTAATAGGTCTCTCCGCGTGAGCGCCTCCAGGCCGCCAGCCAAGGCTTAGTCATTTCTGTGTCCTCAGCTGCTGGCACACAGGAGGAACCTGAAAAATGTTTGATGAAATTAAGGGTCTCAGAGTGTGGGGCAGGGCAGGGCCCAGTGCTGGCCAATAGGTTGAAAGGAGCATCCACAGGCCAATAGCAAAGTCAGTTAGCTGGCTGGCGTAGGGGCTGGAGAAGC
This sequence comes from Vicugna pacos, assembly GCF_048564905.1. Lineage (NCBI taxonomy): Eukaryota > Metazoa > Chordata > Mammalia > Artiodactyla > Camelidae > Vicugna > Vicugna pacos. The sequence continues at coordinate 62,543,841 of NC_132995.1, read as the reverse complement.
CCACCCTCCCCTCATTCTGTGAACATGGGCTCACAGACTCTTCACCCACCTGCTCAACCCTTGGCTCACAGAGCAAACCCCTTGACCTGGTATTTCTCACTCCTCTGATTTAAAATTAGAACCGCTTGCCTGTTCCGGGTGGGCTTGACAAGGTCTTTGTGAATGGGCTGAAGAACCTGGATCCGTTTGTGTCGTTCATTTTACCTTTGTTCGGTGACCCAGCACTGACAGTGCCCTACCTATTCAGGGCTGGGATGCTGCGGGTTCTTCACTCAACCTGGAGTGTGGAGGGAGTGGAAGAGAGGAGCGATACGGCTCCATAGAAGGTCATCCTGCCCTATAGGAAAGACTGTTCACCTAGGGCTTTAGCTGAGGCCAGAGATTTAACCGATTTAACTCTCACTTTCTGAGTGCTTACTATGCACTCAACACTGTTGTAAGCACTTTACAAATGTTAATTTATTTAATCCCATATAATGATTCTTATTTTTTGTTTAACTATTGAACAAATATTTATTAAGCATTACTATTTTCTTAAGTTAGAAACTTGGGGTCATACTTGACTCCCTCCCATACCCCATTCTCTGTTCTAAGTTATCACCCACCCTTGTCATTTCTACCTCCCTGGCATCCTCCTTTCTACCCCACCTCCCTGTCTGCATGGCTGCAGATGCTTTGAAGTGGTCTCTGTACAGGTTCCTTTTTCTTTTCCTGTTCAGTCTTTCTCCACACAACATCCTGAGTGATTGTTCCAAGATGCAAATCAGATCTATCACTCCCCTCCTCAAAATTCTTCAATGACTCACTATCTGCCATAGTGCAAAATTGAAACTCCTTTCAGAGCATATGTGGCTGGTTGTCCCTGAATATTGGTAGTCTTCTTGCTTATACCATCATTTTTGGCCAGGCGTGACGTTGCTAGAACAAAGACTACATTTCCCAAGCCCCTTTGCGGCTGGGTGCGGTCAAGTGACTAAGGAGGGAGTAAGTGAGGTGGGAGCTGGCAGCTGCCTGGGGGCCTTGTTTGAAGAGCCTGGCACTCACACACTTTTTGCTCTCTTCTGGGTCTCTTTCTTAAGGGATGGAATAAGATGTCCTGTCTTGACTCTTAGGTCAAGTCTATGTACAGGGAAACAACAAGGCAGAAGGAGCCTGGCTCCCTGACAGTAGAATCCAAACCAGTCCTGGATCACATATCTGGCCTTTATGTAAGAGAAATAATATTCTACCTTGTTCAAGCCACTTTTGGTTTTATCTCTTTCAGTCAAACCTGACTTAACTAATCAGCACACAAGACAAGTCCCACCTCGTCTTGCTCTCCGACCTTCCTCTTTGGGTCCTTCAACAATGCCGGGACACCATGCCCCTGGGACTCTGCCCATGCTGTCCCCTTGGTCTGGGATGTTTCCCTTAGCCTGTTCCCCTGAAGCTTGTGCACTTGGCAAACTCTTGTGTATCCTTCAAGTCCTGGCTGGAGCATCACCTTCTTTTCCATCTTTCTGCTGGTCGTACATACAAGATCACTCAGGCTCCCCTCCCTTGTGCTCCTACAGAACCAGGTACATTACTCTATACAGCAGTGGTCATGTTGTAAGTGCTTGTGTCCCTTCTCCCTGTGTCCAAGGACAGTATCTCATTTGTCTTTGCATTATCTCTGACGAGCGCAGTGTTTGGCAAAGAGTAAGCAGCCAATCAATTCTTGTTAAATAAATGACTACAGGTTTCAGGCAAGGTCCAAGTAGAGTTGTTGAGACCCTAGGAAAGGCGCAAGTCTCTATTGCCTGATAAATCTTCTGCATTTGAATTATGTCCATGTAGCTCCTGAAAGTGCAACCTGACAGCCCCGTTCCAAGTTCTCTGCATTTTAGGACAGTCTCAGCATTCCTAGCCCACACTGGATCCACTCAGTCTGTGGTCCATAGGTCAAGCCCCTTCAGCCCTGGCTGTTCTTAGGAAAAGCAGCAACAAGAGGGGGTGGAGCAGAGAGCCCCTCAGCCCAGGACATCCCCGGGATGGTGGGTTGAGGCAGGGAGTGTGCTGCTCTCCCCAGATCAGGAAGGAGTGCTGGCTGCTGGCTGCAGGCAGAGGGGCAGGTGAGGCAGTGTGGGGAGAGGCCAGACAAGGACCTCCAGGAGTCAGCCAGGGAGTTTCTGACTCAGAACTGGTCAGGCTGGGGTCTGGGGTCTGGGGTCTGGTGCGGGAGCATAGGAACAGCCACAGGGTCCAAGAGGCACAGAGGATACCTGACTCTGCATCAAGGCTCTGCTGGGGCAGGAGGAGGCAAAGCAGCTGTGGGGAGTAGGCGAGCACCTGGAGACAGAGGAATTGAACCAAGCCCCTTGATCTCAACTTACCAAAATCTTTCAGAGTCTCAGTTTCCCCATTTGTGACATAAGGACGACCACACCAAGTCCAAATTTATGACGCTTTGTTGTAGTTCCTCCTAGCCCTTGACTTTGGGTTCAACCACGTGCCTTTGTGGCCAGTAGAAGGAGGTGGAAGTGATAGTGTGCCAGTTCCAGAACTGGGCCTCCAGGGGTCTTGTGATCTTCTGCCTTGTTTCATGCAGCTGTCATTGCCTTCAGAAGAATATGCCTCAGCTAGGCTGCTAGACCAAGGAGGGTGAGAGCCATGAAGACCAGAGCTGCCTTAGCTGAGCGCAGTTCAGATCAGATGATTCCCAGCAGACCCCCAGATATAGGAGCAGGTCTGGCTATGATCAGTTCACCCACAGATGCATGAAAAATCAAAATGACTGTGGCTTTAAGACACTGAGTTTGAGGATGGTTTGTGATCTTACAATATCTAACTGATAACATCCCTCCTCTAATTCCTGAACTTGGCAAACAAGTAGTCGCCAAACACATGGCCAATATATGGTGGATCAGAACAGAGATACAAAGATAACCTTAAAGAAAGAGAATGCCAGCAAGACTGAAAAGACCTGATGGTAAATGAATTTACACACACATGAAGGAAGTACCAGTCAGAAGAGAAATTAGAAACTGAAGTGGAAGGAAGGAGAGTCAGTCAAGTAAAAGCAGCAGAGTCTAGCTAATGTCCTGTAGGTGTTGGGAGGAGCTTGTCTGCTGTCAGGTGAACCCCAGTTGTAGTGGCAGGGTGGGAGAGCCTGATGCCGTGAAACAATCATATAACTTAATTAGCTTATCTTGGACAATTTCTCAATGTTTCTATAATTTGACTTCCATGGAGAGACTGTGGTCAGCTTAAGTAAGTTTCCAGCCCACTTGATATTTATATTTCTCATTGTGATTAAATTGGCACTCTGGTCTTATTCATTGGTCTTCATGAAAGTGTTGTTAGTGTACATCAGTATCCCCAGATCTGCTCAGATTTGATTTGGGATCCTGATAGAGTTTATCAGTCTGGAAGGATGAGGGCTGGAATCTTGTCAGCAGCAAGCTCATCAGAATAAAAGCTGCCTTTGATGTCCAGCCAGTTGGCCTCATGTCACCTCTGCATTAATATCCACTTTTATTTCCAATTCTGTGGTTGATGTTCTTATCCTGGCATATACAAGTCTAGGGTGAGATCATGGGGTGACTGCTCCTGGTTGGTAGGAAAAGTTGGGGAAGGGAGGCACTGAGCTTAACCTACAGATTGAGAGACCTACTACCTGATGTTATCTTCCCAGTCCCATATATCTTGCTTAGAAAGACAGTCCTGGGATGGTGATTCAGAAAGGGTGCTTCCAGATCATCTAATCCAACCTCTCATTCTATAGAAATGGACACTAAGGCTCAGAGAGTTTACATAAGTTGTCCAAATCCAAAGAGCCCCCTGAATCCTCCATGTGGGAGGATTCTCATTTGGGAGAGTCATGGGTTTGTTCTCACTGTGCTATGGCTGGTTCCACAGAGATCTGACACGCTGGCCTGAATGCATCTCTGAGGGCAGGAGCCATGCCTGTGTTTGACCCCAAGAGCTTGGTGTTGTGTATGTCTGTTGGGGTCTCAATGTGTGCTGACTGGCTGACATTTGGGGCTGCAATGGTCTCTGAATCTTGTTCCTCAGTCCTGGGTTTGGCTGGCTGGGGCTTCCCGTCTGCCATCCACTCTTGCAAGCTGTGGTCTTGGCAGGAGCAATCCACTTACTTGTGCTTCATTACCTGTCCTCTCTTTCCAACTGGTCACACTCCCAGAAGGTAATAAGAAAAGCTTTTCTATTGAGGAGTCATGGAGATTTCTCTTTCCTTTGTATTTTCTACCTTTCTTCCTTGCCCCCAATATACTCAGTCTTGGCATGAACTGAGCACTGGCAGATCAGGGAAGCTTTCTGTAGGGGAACATGGGAGTGATCTGGATGTGACTCCACGTCTCAGGATGGTGCAGGGGAAGAGCACAGGGCTGGAACGTAGAAGGCCTGAGTTCCAGTGCCCTGGCCCTAGGATGTTAAGTGGGTCATTTGGCTTCTTTGGGACCCAGATTCTTCATCTGTAAAATGAAAATGTTGAGCTATTTAACTGCCTTTAGCACCAAAATTCTGTGGTTTCATCTTGAACTCACAAAAACTTCTGTCTACAGCAGTGATACTCTGGACATCACTCCCTGATTGAGTGAGCTCTGTCCTTGGTGCTGAGATCTTGGGCAGTGTGCCATCGGTCAGCTTCAGGAAAGAAAAATGAGCTTCACAGAATGGAGGCACTGCTGAAAACTTTTTAAAACTTTAGGATTTGGATCCTAAAATAGTGCTTCAGTTAGCAGGCCATAGACCTGGGGCTCCAAGATTTTTGATAAATTTGATTTTTGATAAAAAATTTCATGAAAAAAATTTTGTGATTAGAGGACATGCCTATATTATGATATGAGCTTCCATTCTGTGGATGAAACGGCAAAGGAGTAAGCATTTCTGTGTGGGCCATGTCTACTAAATATCACATAAGAGTTAACAAGGGCAAAGCATAAGGCAAGTGACATTCAGGAGTCTGTACAGCACTAGAGAGCCGAGTGGTCATCCTCCACCCAACTTACACAGCCAGTTGCTTTGGCACTGTGTTGACACAATAGTGGTGACAGAATGGAGATTGTCACACAATGAAGAAATTGGTCATCAGCCTCCTGATGCTGGTGGACAATGGCAGGAGGCCACTGATATCCCAAGAGCAATCTATGGGTCTGTGTGCGGTCTTTCTCAAAGCTACGTGGAAAAGGGTCCCATCTCCGCTTGCCTCCCCATTCATCAAAGTCTCTGGTTTTCTGCCTCCCTTGGAATCGAGTTTCCTCACTCCCCATGTTGGAGAACCAGATATTTAGTTCAGGAAGTGTTTATTAAGCACTTACCATGCACTTATCATTGTGCCTGACCATGAGGTAGGTGCAAGCTGAGGGCTTACTGGCAGTGAAGACTGCAGTGGGCAGGAGTGGCCATCAGGAAAGTGCTGGAGGAGGACTAGGAGGCAAGATGAAGGTGAGTTCCTGGAAACTTCAGGAAGGGAGGCAGTGGTATGGGATTTTGACTGTGGACTCCAGAGCCAGTCAGTCCTGAACCCCAATGCCTGACACAGAGTAGGCATTCAATAGATGTTTGTTGACTGCACCGTTCTGAGATCATGGTATTCATTAACCCATTGAATTCCTGCAACAACTTTATGAGCCTTGTTTTGTACATGAGGAAACAGAGGCACAAGTAGGTTAAATAAATGGCCCAACATCACACAGCTGGTAGTGACAGAACTGAGATTTAATTCTAGGCAATCTGGGTCAGAGCCCATGTGCTTCACCATGAGGCTCCCCTGCCAGGGTGTGGTGTATGGTTTTCCATCCCTGTGGCTGGGAGCTGTCATGCTTTAGGGAGTCAGCATGGGTTGATCATGGTCTTAGCTCAGGCTGCTGTAACAGGACACCACAGACTGAGTGGCTTAAACTACAGAAATTTATTCTCTTACAGCTCTGGGGGCTGGAAGTCAGATATGGGTGCCAGCACACTTAATTTTCTTATTTTTAATTTTTTTGTATATACATGTTTTTATTGAAGTATAGTCAGTTTACAATGTTGTATCAGTTTCTGGTGTACAGCATAATGCTTCAGCCATACATGAATATACATATGTTTGCCAGTACACTTTAGAGCTCTCTCTATGGCTTGCAAATGACCTTTCTGGCTGGGTGCTCTCATGGCCTCTCCCCAGTGCAAGCAGGTGGGAGAAAAAGAAATCTTCTCTTTTCCTCTTCTTATCAAGCCATCAATCCCCTGGGATTAGGACTCCAGCCTTATGGCCTCATTTAACCTTAATTAACTCCTAAAAGCCCTGTCTCCAAATACAGTCACAATGAAGGTTAGGGTTTCAACATGTGAGTGTTTTGGTGGGGGACACAATTCAGTCCATAACAGACAAACATATTTACTGTTCACAGGTTCCTTTGAGAAATAATAGGAAGTGTCCTGTGTGCCCCTGTAGTTCCTCAGGGTCCAGGGTGAGAGAGTGTGGGAGTGTCAGGGAGGCTGGGGCCTCTGGTGTGCCTGCCCTGGCTTCTACGCCAAGGACAGCCCTCAGCTTCTCAGGGACAAGAATGGTTGCCCCAGTGGGCAAGTTTGTCATAAAGGCATTTTCCAGGATCTTCGCTGGCCTTGGGATCTGGCCACCCTCACATTTCTACCACCCTGTGTCACAGAAAAGGCGGCCAAGCTGTCTTGTGTATTGGGTTCACAGACCTGGGTGTGCTGGGGTCAGCAGAGCAGGAGAGCCCCCTGGATGGGGGCAGCTTTGTGGGCAGAGAGAATGGAGGCATGGGAGGAGGGCCTGAGACAGGAGGCGAGAGGTGACCTAGGGCGAAGGAACTGCCAGGTGAAAAGGGCAGCTCTAGTGAAAAGACTTCCAGTTCCCTCCCCTGGCAGTTCTGGCAGGACTGGCCAGCCCAGCCCTTTTTGCTCCCCCATGTGGTGAGTGGAGGAAACTGCAGCTGCCCTTCCTCCACTTGCTCTGCTGAAGCCCACACCTGAGTGACCTGGGCCCAGGGTTGCCAGATAAAATGTAGGATCCCCGGTTCAATTTGAATTCCAGGTAAACAGTAGATGATTTTTTAGTATAGTACAGCCTTAATATGCCCCATGCAATATTTATATTAAAAAATATATATTTGCTTATCTGAAATTCAAATTGAACTGGATGTCCTGTATTTTTTAGTGAGATCTGATTATGCTAGCTGGAGCTGAACACTAGCTCTGATGGGTCTGCTTCTCTTGGACAGCCTGGGCAGGAGGCTTCAGTGTGAACTGCCCTCGACCATGCAGAAGTTATTTTGAGCAGAGGAAGGAGGCCAGCTTTGTGGTGGGACTCCAAGATCTTTCTGACCCTGGAATGCTTTATCCACCTGGCAGATTATAGCCAGAAATTTCATGATCAGTCTTTGGTCAGTTAATAAAAAGTAGCAAGAAGTGACTGGACTGGAAGGCAGAAGCTCTGAATAGGACTCAGACTGCAATTGATAAGCTAGCTGGGGAAGAGCAGAACCTCTCCAAGCCTGTGTGCTCCCTCACGGATTGAATGGACACAATAAGACCCATTTTATAGGCTTTATTGTAAAGGGCAAAAGATATAATTCATGTACAGGCCACTCGGCACATAGGACATGCTCAATACATATTAGCTGATTGATGCCAGTTTTAGTGCAAAGACCAGAAAGCCACAGAGAACCTGGGATGTCCTGGAGAGGGAAGGAACCCACCAAGAGGAAGATGGAACTGAAGGAAAAGGCAGCGTCTGGGAATGGCTCTGCCTCGCAGCACAGTCCTTGCCTTGCTGCTGCTATTCTGGGACCCCCTAGGAAGGCTCAGCATTTACCCCACTCCCTGCCGTCTGGAAGCCAGGCCACCAGGTGTGAAGTGGAGAGTGGGAGCAGGTAGACTTCTGTGGGGCAGAGAGATGGAGGGACTGGAGGACTGAGAAGGAGTGGTAGGGAGCTCGGAAACATCAGAACTTGGTCATCATATATGTTGGGAGCAGGAAGGAGACATGAAGGATGCAGGTCACCATTGCTACTAGGAAGATGGAAAGAACCATTATCTCTTAGTATAAATGAGCATCAGTATAAGATGAGGATTACATTGTGCTTGATATGAGAAGGTAACTTTTCCACTGATGATATAAATATTGGAGATACATCAAAGAAGATGAGAATTGTTAGGAAGTGGCTTGTCTGTATAAATACCAGGGAAATACAATCAAACACTCCCACTCGTGCCTAATTGCCACGTTTCCCAGAAATGGTCATGAAGATCCCTGCGTATGCATTTCTCTTGACTCAAGTTTACTGTGCTTAAACATTAGACTGCCTTAGCCGTCAGCGTCTCGAAAGAGCTCTCTCACAAGGTCATGGTCAGCCATAGATAATGGCACATGGTTGGTGCCGAGTATTTGCTTTTTAATAGAAGGTAGTGGCCTAAATGTAAATGACCATGAGAGAGTTAGTCCTGAGCCTTTCCTCTGAGGGACACTCCAGACCAGCTGCAGGGTCTGGAACAAGAGAGCAAAGGTACTAGCCATATGTCTAAACATTTAAGTTCTAAGTCAAGCTAATGACTTTTACATAAAACATACTCGCTTCTTATCTTGCCCCATGCACCCTTTGCAACAATGTGAGAGGCCATGTTCAAATCCAGAAGCCCCAGATTCCTTGATGTCCTATGTCACAGCGAGGTGGAATGTTTCGTCCCCCTGTCCCCAGTCTGCAAGCCACCTGCCTTCTCTTCCTACTCCTGGCTCTGTCCAGCACCTTGAAGGGCTGAATTCATTTGCTGCTGTAGCAAGTCATCGCAAACCTGATCATTTAAAACAATACGGACTTATTGGCTCACAGTTCTGGAGGTCAGAAGTCTCACTTGGGCCTCACTGGGCTAAAATCAAGGGGTTGGCAGAGCTCTGGGGGAGAATCAGGTTTCTTGCCTTTCCCAGCTTCTAGAGGCTGTCCACATCTTTGGCTTATGGTCTCTTCCTCCTCCTTCAAAGCCAGCAGCGTAGCACCCTCAAATCTCTCTCCTGCTTCCCTCTTTTACTTAGAAGGAGTTTTGTGATTATACTGGGCCCAACTGGATAATCCGTAATAATTTCTTCATCTCAAGATCATTATAGCCACATCTGCAAAGTCCCTTTGTAAGGTAAGGTAACATTCACAGTTTCTGAGGATTGGACATAAATAACTTTGGGGGTGGTGTGGGGTGTTACTCTGTGTCCTACAGGGTCCTTATGCACACAGTGTGGATGCTACAGTCTTCCCTGCAAACAGCTGCTCTGTGGGCCTGGGGATCAGCACGCAGGTGGCCAGGCCCATCCTTGAGAGGATGAATCAGGTGAAGGGTGATGTGCAGACTGTGCAAGTGGGCTTGGCTATGCTTGAGCAAAGGGTCCCAGGCACCTGGAGAATGGTCCAGAATGGGGACATGAGCTCCAGATGTGAACATACTCGTGCCCGGTGGGAAGGGATAGGGACAGAGATGGACCAGAGCAGAGCCCTTTAAAGCTTGACGCACAGGGTAGGGTCCCTTCTTGGCTGAGTCTAAGGCTGATACCGTCCCCTGAGGCAGGGATTATTAACTTGGGTTCAAAGGACTTACTGAAACTATGTGCAAAATCTTGTTGCTCTGAGTGTATGTATATTTCAGGGGAAGAGTTTTTATAGTTTTTCATCAGATCCCCAAAATGACCCTGAGAAGTTAAGCACCACCATGCTAATCATGTGGTTTACTCCCATGGGCAAAACTGGACCTTTATGGGTCATTTCTGTGTCTTTCAGCCCATAAGGATACAGAGACTGCCTTATCTCTAGACGTGCTTCCTCCCCTCTCCCCTGCCTCCACCCCCCACCTGGCCTCTGCTTACACAGTGAGCCTTTGCAGTGCAGTGGGGGCCCATGTGGGTTTACTGAAGCTCTGGTCTGGGATGTGGGGAGGACCACTTGAGGGAGATGGGGAGTAAGCTGTTGCTTTCTTGCTCTAGCAAGCAGATGTTCAAAGGCATTTTTCTGGTCCCTAAACTCACCTGTCGAGCAGGATTCAGGACAGGAGCCAGATGGGAGCCTGCAAATTTGGACCCAGCCATCACCATCCAGGCCCCGCCTGCCTGGTGTGCCTGATAGGTGAGCCTGAGATGTGATCTCCTCAGGAGGGGATCCGGAGGACAGGGGGAAACAACAGCAGCTTTCACCATATGCTTTGTATTTTCCAAGAAATTAGGCAGAGTTTCTTCCTCCCAGTAAATTTCCTTAACAAGGATATTTTAAAGCCTTGGAAAACATTCTTGTCCTACTTGAATCGTGTAAAGACTGTCAGTGCTGGAAAGATGGAAAAGAGAGAGAGTGAGAAAGATGGGGAGAATGAGCAAGGGAGGGATGGAGGGATGAGGGAGAAAGGGAGGAAGGGAAGGATGAGAGAGAGGGAGAATGAGAAGGGAGGAGAGAGAGGAAGGGGAAGGAGAGATGGGGGAAGAGAGGAGGGAGAGGAAGAAGTTGGGAGAAGAGAGGGAGGAGAGGGAAGGGGAAGAGGAGCAGGTTAGCAAAGAGAGAATGCCTTTAAGAAATTGCAGAGCAGCGCTTTCCTTGGATGAATTTCCTCTCCCATTTTCTTCTCTCTGTAGTCTGCTGCCACCCTGGGCCACCTCTCCAAGATGAACCACCTGAGGTCACCTGAGGTCTCAGGGAGAGGAGTCCGTGGCTTTCTCCCCAGTGTCACACACCCTCTGGTTCTAGCCCTCCGTGCCTGCCGGCCTGTAGGGGGCTTCTTTGGTGATGGGACATCTTCCATGGGGCCCCTCACCTGAGGTGAGGGAGTAAGGCAAAGAGGGGCACAGGTGGTCCCAGAAGCCTGGGTTCTGGCGCCCGGTGCGGGTAACTGTGCCCAGTTGGAAAGTCTTTGTTGGGAGATGCCCACAGATCTCTCTCAGCCCTGCATCTTCAGTCCTTCCCGGGACCCCTCATGACGACTTTCCAACCTCACCGTTGGAAAGTCACCCCCACCCAGAGCCTGAGCTTCCCCCACGCCCACTTCCAGCAAGTCTCCTTGTCAGTCCTGACTTCAGGCCTCCGGAGTCTGGCAGCTCCACCTGGTCTGTGAGGTCCGCCCCTCCTAGAGAGGAACAGAGTCATTGAAGGTTGGAGCTGATGAGCGTTCCATGGGACTTCTTTCTGCTTCTGAGACAGAGGTTGAATTCTCCCCCTGCTATTGCCTGGAAATCCTCGCTTCTGAGGGAGACTGAGGCAATTGTGAGCTATCCACTGTGCACTGGAAACTCCATGATAGCTGATTCCTTTGGCTGGTGGGCAAGAAGAACTGGGCAGAGGTCTTCCATTTCAGCCTCTGGTCATCATTGGCTGGACATATCCCTGTCCTTCCACCTAGGTCACCCCCAGGAGGGAGTAGGGCCCCATGTGTCCTGCTGTCATACTTGCCTTGCCTTAGTGCCTCAGGGGACAGATGGAGAACTGGGTCAGGGCAGGGCAGAAGGGAGGAAAACACTGGGAAAATCTACCAGACAGAGCTCTGGGAGGGCAGGGACCCTGCCCTAGTTCCCTCTGGGTCCTTGACAGCCAGCACAGAAGCTGGCAGAGAGAGGACATGGGACTATTGACAATCCAGTGAATGCTCAAGATGGTCTGCTTATCCGAAAAAATCTTGGGGTCTCGTCTAGCATCACAATTCTCTGCTTTCACAGAAGAGAGTTGTTTTTGCCTGAAGCTCTGGGGGTAGAGTTTAAAAATGAGCATTATCCTTGTTTGGGAGAGTGAGAATTCATTCATTCATTCATTCATTCAGCAATGATGCATGGAGCATCTGATTTATTAGGCACTGTATGAGGTGCTGGGGTTGAATGATGATCCAGAAAAACAGGGTTCTTGACCTTATGCAGTTTATAGTCTAGTCAGGAAGACAGGTTTGGGCAAATAATCTCACAGATGTATAATTTCAAACTGTGATGAGTGTTTCCAAGGCAAAGTGGAGGAGACTTGAGAAGGTTGAACAAGGGGAACAAGGCTTCCACCAGGCTAGTGTAGGGGTTCTTTTCCTGAGAAAGTGATGTTTGAGACGGGGGCTGAAGGGCAAGGAAGAGTTAGGTTGGAGAATGAGACTGGGGTGGAAAAGAGTATTCCAGGCTGAGGGTTTTTCCCTGAAAATATCCCCTTGCAGTAGAAAGACGGCTGCCAAAGTTCTGGACATCACGCCTAGTCATGACTACATGCAAAAAAGAGGAGGGAGCTTCTGTTTCTGTATTTCTTTTTAAGTAACCTTTCCCAACACCTACCTACCCTGACAAACTTCCCTTCATTGGCCAAAACTGGTTCCCATGACACTTCTTGAATAAATACCTGCCAAGAAAATGAGATGATCAGAAGTGGCTGAGAAGAATCAAGATTAATATCACTGTTTCTGATGAAGGGACAGTTTAACAAAACTGGGGTTCTCTTACCGAGGAATCAAGAGGCGTGACTTTTCCAGAAGGTAACCAAGATTTCTGCTTTACTAGCCAATTCCCAAAATTATCCCAAGGAGAAACAAAGACAAGGAGAAACCCCTTGGAGCTGTCTTCTGAGAGGAAGGTGGGCTGCTCCAGGCTGGAGACCAAGGCTCAGGCCTCCATCCAGGCCTTTTCTTCAACTTGCCTAAGGTTACTGAATCTTGGAGCTGGAGAAAACCTTAGGAACATCTAAAGTAGTGGTTCTTAAATCTGGTTGGACGTCCAAGTAAATTGCGGAGGGTATTTAAATAAAATTCTCAGACTCCACAGTGATTTCTTAAATCAGAATCCCAGGAAGTGAGAGTCTAGGATTCTGGATTATTAGAAAACTCGCTAGGTGTTATGGATGCTGATAGTCTAATCTGGGAACCATAAATCTTGTCCCGTCCCCACATTTAATGGTGAAACCCAGAGAAGGGACTTAATTTGCCCAAGTTGACATGGAGACTTGGTTGACCTCTGCCTGGGGACGAGCTTCCTCAGAGGGCCTGTCTTTCAGGCACCTTATGGTGGGGGGAGGGGAGCTGTGGCGGGACAGCAGGGCCAAAGCCCTGTGTACCCGGTCAGGAGCCCAGCAGGGTGGGTCACCTCTTTGCCTCTGCTGGGCTGGGGGTGGGGAGCATGTAATGATGACCACCTCCTGTTAGCCTGAACCTTAGCCTCATCACATTCAACCCTTCCAATAACCCTGGGGCCTAGCAAGGATCATTTCCATTGCGGAGATCAGTCAACCGATGGCCAAAGAGGCTTCCACCAGGCTAGGACCCGCCGGCTTGTCAGCCTGTGTATCTTCTCCCCTTCATTGACTCTACTTCTCAGCCTCTCTTCACAGATAAACCAGGGCCCCAGCTCTCTCCGACGGGCCGGCCGGGCTGAGCAGTCTGCCCCGCGCTGGTTTCCTGCCTGAACAGCCCCGGAGGAGAAGGTGCAGACTCTCTCGCGCTGTCCGGCCAGGCGGCGCCTCCCCAGCGGCGCAGGGCCAGCCCGGCCGGCAGAGGGCACTGCCCGGGCCAGGATGCGGCGCGGACTCGGCGGGCGCCCCCCTCCCCCCCGCATCCTCGCCCAGGGACCTCCCTCCCTGCCGTTTCCCAGTCCGAAGGCTGGGCGGCTGGGGAAGGTCTGGGTCTCGTCCTTTAACCAAAGGGAGGCCTGGCGCTGTTGGCTGGGCCGCTGCGGGTGTGGACGGAGCCGGCGGCCGCGCCGTGTCTGCTGCCGGCCCCGCTGCCGCCGCTGCAGGAGGCAGTCCGCGGGTTTCCTCTTCGAGTCCCCGACTCCACCCGCGGCCCGCCGTTCCGGCCCTGGCCAGCGGCCGCCAGCGAGGGGCTTCTTCTGCCTGGGACTCTGGCATGGTCGTTGCCATCCAAATACCATCCCAAAGCATGTATGTGTTTTGGGGGTGGGGGTGGGGGGGAGGAGGTAGGGAGAGTGGAGGCGTCCCTTCCCGGTCAATTCTGTGAGCTTAAGATTTGAGTTTTAGGGCAAGGACACCCCAGAACACGGGAAGAGGTGATTTGGCACGTGGCTAAACCAGCAGACTCTGTTACACTTCTAGCTGGTCACCTTGGGCAAGTGCGCCTACCTCCCTGTCCATCTGTCTCCTCACCTGGACAAGGGGCAAGAGTAGCTGCCTCCTGGGGCTGCTGTGAGGCTCGGTGAGTTACCACGCTGTGTGAAACGTTAAGGCAGAGCCTGGCACGGGCTCAGAGCTCAGTAAGTGTTTATTATTATTATTATTAACCACAGGGTCCGCCCCCACTAGGATGAGGCGAGGCTTCTTTTGTCAGACTCAGGACCGGCCATGGAGCCTTCAGGGGTCCTCACTGTAACAGGGGTGGTGGGCGTGAGTGATCAGAGGCTGGGCTGATGCTCACGCACTCCTAGGCCTCCTGCCAGAGAACGGACCTGATGGAGCAATTTTTTGCCCCTCTTTATAGCTCAGTAAGGTTCAGGGGTCTCACTTCCAATGATGCTGTGACCCCTGTGAGCCCTCAGTGCCCCTCGGTGTACTCCCCAGGTTCTGGGTGAGGTCGGGATGGACAGGAGCCTTTGCTGAGTGGGGCAATGAAGTCCTGTTCATCGGGACATCGCTGTTTCCTGCACATGGGCTCAGCCTCTGGCCGTGTCCTTGGAGGACTCTGCAGGTAGGAACCTGAGACTGTGGCTCCCCAGGCCTTTCTGGCTGTGTCTCCTGAAAGGGCCCTTTGCACATGGCCATTTGGGAAAAGGGTGGCTTTTGGGGTACCCCAGCGAGTACCTGCCAGCATTTCCCAGCCCCTGGGGGTGGGGGATGGGCCACCTCACCCACCAGGAGCACGCTGTCCGGCTCCCACACGCTGCCAGTCTCACCAACACTGGGCTGCCCTTCCCTGCAGAGTGTGACAGGAGGAGCCCTGGGCTCAGAGGAGGGACGCCTGGGTTCTGGCCTAGATACACTGCCACTTGCTGACTGGGTGCCCTTGGGCAAGTCACTTTACCTCTCTGGCCTTGGAATCTTCCTTTGTCAATGGAGATAATGCTAGCTGTCCTGCCTGCACACGCCCTCCTCAGGCTGGGGAGACTGTGCACACTGGTTTTTTGATGGAAATAAAGGGCTAGAAGCAGGTTGTTCTCCTACATCTAGTTTCTGTTGAGTTATTGGGCTGTCATCAGACTTTCTCACCAGTCACTTCTGTGGCAGCCAAGTGGCAGGGGCAGGGGGGAGACACAGATGAAGCACCTCCTTGATCTTTGGGGATCTCTGCCTCCTCCTTTATTGGAGAGGCAGAACACACATTCCTGAGGGCAGAAAATGCACAAATATAGACTACAAAGAAACCCAGAAATATGATTTTGAATATCCATCTATAAACACACAAAAGTTTCCAAACTAACAGCAGCTGAAAGTCCAAGAGTTCCAGGATTCTAAATTCCTCCAACTTAGGGGAAAATTAGGAGGCTTCCTGCAGGAGGAAACAGGGTTTAAAAAATTTTTTTAAATTTTATTTTTAGGAAAGGAGTGCAGAGAAAAGGGTAGTGGATGGTGGTGACAGAGCCCCTGGCCAGGACGATCACACAATCATTTTAAATTAGGAGAGATCTGGTAGTGGCTCCTGGCATATAGAGATACTGAAAGAACACATGATGTGTAAGGAATGGTGAGCAGGTCTCCTGGGTGGGATTGTCAAGTCAGAGCTGGAGCTTAGATGGGAGGATGGATGAATGGGTAGACTTGTCAAGTCAGCACCATCCAAGGTCCCAGGTCAGCATGGTCCATTGTCATAGGTCAGTTTTCCAAAGAAACAGACTCTGAGATGAAATTTGGATGCAGGACGATTACTGGAAAGGGCTCTTTGTATCAATGCTTGGGGGGATTGGGTAGAGAGGAAGGTGGAACTCTGATCAGTTGCACAGAGGGCTCTGTTGATCCCGTTGCGGGCTCTGGAGCTGGCATGACCCTTCTGAGAGACTCCTACCTGAGGGTGGGGAGTTATGTGCCCCCCATCAGTCATTGGATGTGGGCTGCCCTGGGGTATAAGCTTAGGGGAGGTGGATGCCGTTCTCAGAGGGCAGTGCCTGGAGAGCACTGTGAGATGTCAGCAGCTGTAGGGGTGAGTGCCTCCAACCTTCAGCGAGAGATCTGGGTGATGCACCACAGGACCCACTTCACCCATCCTGATGGAAGGAGGAAGGGGTCCCAGCAGTGTCTGATGCCCCTGACTAGACTACGAGACCAGCATTAACTCCTCAGATTCATCTAAGTTACGATAATTTGGTTCCTTTCTCCCATCTACCCTTTCATAGAATGATAAAGTTAGAAGTGAGTTTTGAGACCATTTAATACAAAAGTCCTCAGCCGGGATGAAGGGTACATTTCAGAATCATCCAGAGGCTTTTTCAAACTGTCCTCAGTAGATTCTGATATGCACTGACCACCCCGCTACTCCTCTAAGACTAGGCTATATTCTCGGTGAGGTTAGGGCTCTGTCCTGCACAGAGACAGAATCCCTGGGTCCCAACACAGTGTGTGCCTGGGGAAGAATGACCGTGACACTGCCTCGTTCTCAGCCTCCTCTCTTGCCACTCTCTCATTTGTCTTCTGTGCTGCAGTCACTGTGACTTCTTGCCTTTGCACAGACTGTTCCTTTTGTCTGCAATCCCTCTCCCCCTGGAATAGGTGTCCCCCTTCTGATCAGATGAGTTAGCACATGTACGGTGCTCAGAACAGTGCCAGACGTGGTGAGCCCCATAGAGGTGCTAGTATTGCTGTTACCCCATTCTCCCTTGGCACACTCTGCTCATCACTGTCCTAAATGGCCCACTTTTTGTGTCAATGGTTTGTCTTCAGCAACAAACAAGCCCTGGACAAGTGGGTATCACATCCTTTATCTTTGTATCCACAGGGGATAGGACAGTGTCGGGCACATAGTAAGTGCTCAATAAATGAGTGGAAGAACTAAGCTCCTAGGGGTACAGTTTGAGAAGGCTGGCTTTTGTCTTTTTAGTAAGGGGCTAGTTGAGTGAGAGTAACTGACGCTGGCCAGGTGTGACACCATTATTACCCACTGAATAAATACTGAGTCTTGAGTGAATGACTTAATGCAGAGGTGGATGAATTGTGGGCTGGCCAGGTAGATGGGTAGATGGATAGATGAAGAGCTGGATTGATGGATGGATGTTACCCTGTGTGGGCAAAGGCCAGGATTTGGAAGCATCCACGTGGGAGGGAGGGTGACAGGTGAGAGCGTCTGCATTTCACACAGACCAAGTCAGCTGGGTGTGAATTGGGGTGGGGACATCTGATCTGGCTCAGGTGAGGCGTGGGAAAGTGCTGCTCCTGCATGTCTGCACCTGCAGGGAAGGCGCTGGGGGG
This sequence comes from Vicugna pacos, assembly GCF_048564905.1. Taxonomy (NCBI): domain Eukaryota; kingdom Metazoa; phylum Chordata; class Mammalia; order Artiodactyla; family Camelidae; genus Vicugna; species Vicugna pacos. The sequence goes on along the minus strand of NC_132995.1, from coordinate 62,526,529 downwards.
CCATTACTCATTCTGACACATCCCTGAGGTCAGAATACAGGCAGGCAGAATCTGCGATGTCGGGTGTGGAGTCGGGGGAGGAGCTGGAGACTCAGGGAGTAGGTTTAACTGGAGGAAGTCTGGAGTCTTAGAGCCAGGGCCATTGGCCTTTGGTCCTCAAGGGGCTTGGCAGAGAACTCCTCGAGGAAGGGAATCAGGCCAGTGAGAATCCCCTGTAAGAGCGGATGGAGGGTCACCCCAATGAGTGTGGCTGATGCGGGTCTGTGTCTGGTTTTGGGGAATACTTGTTCCAGAAAGGCTTGCTTCTTTCTGTCAGTTAGGGAAGCAGGCAGTTGTTCAGTTCAACTGGTCAGCCAATTAGCCAGGTGGTCAGTCAGTCTGGCAGGCAGAGATAATCTGTCCTTCTGTCACCTGGAAGGGACCCTGAGTCGGCAGGTGGGAGTGTGTTCTGTGTGCACTTTGCTGGCTGAGATGAGTTGTAGGTGCTGTGGGCAGAGGGAATCAGTCAGGAAGGAGAGGAGAGATGCCCGGTCTCTGCTCTGGGGAGCCTCTAACAGTGGTTCTTAATGGGGGCAGGACTGCGCCCCTAGGGACCACTGGAAGCACATGGGGGTTGCCTAGAGCAGTATTGTAGGGGTAGGTGCTGCACAAAGGGCCGGGCCCCGGGCCAGGTAGGCCAAATCTCCCACCACAAAGGATGATCCTACACAACCAAGAATGGTCTCACTCCAGAGGCCAGTAGGGTCCCCTTTGAGAAATACTGCATCTAGTCAAATGGAACATTTTACACAGATGATTTGCAGGGTTTGCCCCCAGCCTCTGCTCCCTTCCACACATTCAGCCCTCTAGTGACCTCTTCCCTCTCTCTCCCTTCTGTCCCCTCTGGAAGATGCTGCTGTTGCTAACTTTGAAAGTTTGCAGAGCACCATGAGCTGGGGAGCGGGAGGTGGCGAGCCAGTGAGAAGCAGAGACACCATCTGCCTGTGGGGCTGGCTCCCTCCTGCAGCGGTGGTTGGAATGCAGGGCTGAGGGGGTGGGCTTCTGGGAAGCACATGGGGGGTTGGTAGGGTTGGGGTGGAAACCATTCCCTATGCACACTGCTCAGGGTCTCTAGAGCCTACCAGCTGAAAACGGAGGCTCACAGGAGCTAGGCTGGCCTCCCAGCTCAGTGATGAAAGAGGACAGTGACCTAGATGCTGTGGGTTCCAGAAATCCGCCACCCCCATCCCCACCTTGGTTTCGTCCCTCACCTCAGGACTCGGCTGTCATGTGCAGGCAGGCAGGGAGGGAGCCCGGCAGAAGGCTGCCTCTCCTAACACCACATGTCCTGGAAGGACAAATGTAAAAATATAAAAAGCCTCTGGTCTTGGGGCCAGATCACATGGATCACAGGGCTGGGTGGCCTGTCTCCCTGGCTGTCAGGTTTCCACTGTCTGAGAAGGTTGAGGCACTGGCTGCAGCCAGGACTTGGGGGAGAACTGGGCTTGGTAAGAACAATATCTCTGACTACAGAGTCCATCCTTACTTGCTTTCCTGGATACACCTGCCATCCCCAGGGGGTAGGAGGGTGGTCCATCTTCATACCCATTTCTCAGATAGGAAAATTGAGGCTTGGATCCATGGCTGGCTAGTGGTGCTGTGGCTCAGACCCACATCTACTGAGTCCTTGCTCCTCAACAGCAGGATCCAGCTCTTGTAGGTGGGGAGCTGGGGTAGGAAGCAGTCCCTAGAGGCCTTTTCCTAGGCTAATCCTATGGAGGTTTTTGTGGAAGGGCCCAGACTTCTCCCCAGAAGAGACTCTGTGAGCAAAGGAAGCCAGCCCCTCAGGGCTGCTCCAGGGGCCCTGCAGGACTGGGGACCACACCTGCAGCATCTCAGAGGGGTCTGTGGACATCTGTAGTGACAAGCATCTGAGCAGCTCGCAGGGGACTTGGTGAATCTCCGGCAGCCCTCATTCCTCATGCCTGGGAGGCAACCGGTGAGGAGAATGGGTGGCTTGGCCAGGCTTGGTACAGTGGGATGCTGGCTTCTGCTCACTACCCCTGCCCCAACACTGGGCAGCCCAATGGGTCAGGACAGGAGCTTCACTGCTCAGGCTCCCTCTGACTCCCCTAACAATCAGGAGCCTCCACCCCTGGCTTCCTCAAGAACTCTTCTTAATGCCCATAGATTGCCCTGGGGCTCCCCTGGGTCTCTGCTCGGCCCAGCAGCCTGGGCCAGGATGAAAGCGAGCTGTCAATAATTCATGTTCTAGCTGCCCCCCACTTCCCCTGCTTGGCTGCCTGTAAATATTTCACAGGTTTCTGAGGGCAGAGATGGCCCAGCAGAGACTCCCTGCATGGGGCTAGAGGAAGCCTTACCCTTTCCCAGAGGCTCCTGACCATATCCCGGGCAGGATTGGAGCCCAGCCCCAGGCTTGGTGGGGGATGGATGGGCTGTTGGGAGGTACTGACCAGGCTGGCCGTGCTGTCGCTGGTGGGGACATGGTGTTGGGGCACGCCCTTCATGGACCCTCAACCCTGCTGCAGACAGGTCCTGAGGCACATGGTGAGGGGAGCAGCAGCCCTGGATCCAGCCCGGGAGGCTGTCTTCGCCGCCTCCTTTTTCCTTGCCTCTCACGTTTCCGGTTTCTCCCTCCTCGCCCTGTGCTCTGCACATCACTTGTCCTGCTTCAGGCGTTCATCATCTCCGTCCTGGATAGTTGGTCCAGCTACTCTGTGACCACACGCAGCCTAAGGAATCTCTCTGAAACAGAAGTCCGGCCCTGCCTCTCCCTTATTTCTGGGCCTTCCAGGCTGGGCTCCAGGCTGCCCTCGGGGAGAAATCCACCTTCCTTACCCCAACGTGCAGGGCCCTCTGTGAAGTGGTCCTTGGAACTTATAGCCCTCCTCCCCCGCCCCTCAGCTTGTTCTTCCCAATGTTCGAGTCCAGTCTGGTGCCACCACTGTCACACCCCCATGCTCTCTCTCCCACCTTTTAGCCCTTGTTCTATTGTCCCTCTGCCGGGGGTGATGGGGTAACCTATCTCAGGGCTCTGTGTGTCTCCAGGCTGGTCCTGGGGGGTCACTCTGCTGTCCTAGGGCCAGGCCTACCACCCTGTGCAGCACTGAGATGGGATCCTAGATGGCCCTGGAGCTATTTTCCAGTTCCACCAGTTGCTTGGCTCGTGTTGTGACCCGAGTCATGCTCTTCTGAACCTTGGTATATGTGTCTGTAAAATGGAATAGTAACCTGCCTCTGTGAGTAGTTGTGAGGCTTGGAAATAAGGTTTATAAGGCATACAGCCCAGTCCGTGCACGGAGCAGGTGCTCTGGCTGGGCCAGCTGTACTGTCACTCTGCCCTCTGGGGACTGCGGACAGCAGAATCTCCCTTAGGGAGGTAGAAACAGGCTGCCTGTTTTGTGAACAGGAACCAAGGAAACAGCAGAGGGCCAGGGGTCCCAAGAGCTCTCTGAGGGGTCTCATGGTAGATGGTGTATCTGGGAAGCCCCCAGGGAAGTGTAGGTAGGAGGAAAATTCGAGATAAGCGTCATTATGGAGGACACTGCTGCAGGGAAGTGGGGCTGTGTCTCACTGAGACCCTCAGATCTCATGACTGTCCATCTGAGGGCGTGTATTTATCTGCTGGCTCCCCCATCCTGTTGACTGAGTGTTGCCTCCAAGAGCGTTGGTTTCCTGAGCTTATGGACTACATAGCCATGTGTGCTGAGCATGGACCCACCCGTGTCCACAGTGGCACAGAAGCCCTGGGGCAGAGAGGGAAAGACTTGTGGAGAGCACTCCAAGGTCACGGAGCCAGAGGCAGGGGCAGCAGAGATCAGGGTGCGTACTGTGGAAGGAAGGTTGAAGAGGATGGAGGAGGTGGGCATGCGGTTGGGAGTGGGGGGCCATGGTGTGGCCTCCTCCCTGCCCTTCTCCCATTCCATTCCATTCCATTCATTCGTCAATGATTGTTTATTGACCGTCTACTAGGTGCCACAAAGCAACTAGATCAATCTAAAAATGCCCAGCTGCTCTTCTGCTCCTACTCTGGGACTGGAAGTCACCTGAGCCAAATCAGGGCATAAAGCAGGTCTGACGGGCGGGTGGCAAGTGGGTGGCCCTCTCTTCAGGTTGTGAGGAGCAGCGGGGAGATGTCTGCCCTTGGGCTTCTTCTTCCCAGGGCTGGAGAGGCCTTTCTCCCTCCTCCCAGAGCACTCTGCCCTCCTGCTGGCTTTAAAGGGACAGACACTGTGCCTGGGAGAGCCCTGTCTTCCTGACATCAGGTTGAAATCCCTGGTAGTCGGGGTGGAGGCAAGACTTCCTCGAGTGGATGTACATGGGCTCCTACCTCACTGTCTGCATATGTATTTAGAACTAGAAAAGGTTTTCTTCCCTTCTCTCTCCTCTCAAACAGCTCCAAAAAAAAAAAAAAACTAGTGTAAGTAGCAATACATGAATATCCATCTATCCACACTCATCTAGACAATGTTTCCCGGACCTGGGACCCCAGAGAGGAAAGGGGAACTAATTGGTCTCCTCATTCTGAAATTTCCAGTCTGAAATTGTCATCGGAAGATATTCTCAGTCTTGCCTCAGCTACTCCCTTGTTTTGGGTCCTTAGATGAAGTCACTGACCCCTGAAACTCTGTTTCCTCTTCTGCAAACCAGAAGCTGATAGTAATGATCCCAAGGACCTCACAGGCTTGTTAGGAGGCTAAGATGAGAGTCTGAATGTGCAAGAGCACTGCAGACAATGAAATACAAGTGGAAGGCATCTACCTCTCTGTATCATTTTTATCACCTGCATTATCTTTATCACCATTAATCCTCATCAGTAGGGAAGAGTCAAGTTTCTTGCAGCAGAATGGGTTTTGCTGGTGCATTTGGAAATGCCTGTCAAAAGTAGGCCACCCACGGGCTGCATGGAGGAAATGGGTTGAATTTATAATCTGCATCATTAAGGGGTCCACTTCAAAGGGGGGTTCAGGGGAGCCTTAACCCACACATCCGCTGGGCTCTCCTCTGCCATGGCTTGGGCCTCCCCTGCTCTAGATAGCTTGGTGGTATGAAAGGGTTAGAGGCAGGAACTTCAAAGGAAGCTGCAGCTAATGAAAAATTCAAGCTAATTGTCTGTTGAAAGCCCTGTCTGCTTTGGATGGGATTCTCTAGGCTGGGGAGGGGGATGTGGGGTGGCCTGTGGCTACTGTCAGTTTGTAAGGTGCTTGTTTCCTGGGGGACCCAGGAGCAGGGTCTGGAGAGGATGGGGAGCTTCCTGGGCAGGCCGCCAAGGGCTGCATCTCTGATGTCTGCATCTGGGGGAGGGGAGGCTCCGTGGAAGCTCTGACTTCCATTAAGCTGAAACACAATGCCTCTGTCTAAACAGCTGTGTCTGCGTGACTGGCACGTGCTTCGTGTGTGTTGAGAGGCGTGCAGAGGAAGAGGGAAGACGGAAAAGTATCCTGTTTAAGTCTCCAGAATGGTCAAGACCCACTCTGGATTGGTCTGTGATCGGAGAAGCACTTCATCCCTCTCTGGTGTGAAGAGCACACATGATGTGGGAGGTGTGCCTGCTCTGAGGCAGGGGAAATCAGAAACGTGGTCGGCAGTGCAGGTAACTCATGGGGAGATAACTCAAGGATGCTAGCCCCTGTGGAGGCCCCATCTGGGAGAACGTGAGCGCTGAGTGAGAAGTCTATGACAGGCACAGCCAAGCTGAGAGGGGGAGGCTGGGATGTGGGGGAGGGCTGCTCGTTGTGTGGATTCTGGGAGGAGTCCCCAAGGCAGGGATGAAGAGTGGAGAAATTAGATCAGACTACTTGATGAACTGATTGAGGTTTGAAGAAGTGGCCACCAGGATCGGCTCGAAAGTTGAAAGCAGCAAAGACAGAGGAGTGGAGGGGGATGTCTGTGAGTGGGTCTGGAAAGAAGAGATGGCACCATGGAATGTGAGGTTCCAGAGGCCATACAGAGAGCAGGGTCAGCCCTAAAACTGCACTTGAGGTGCTGAGCGGAGGGGCTGCACTTCCCAAGGTCAAGGCTAAAGGAGAAAACTAGGATCCTTGATGGTGTTTCCCAGAGTCATATGGGGCATAATTCTGATTAAAACTCCATCAGGCTGGTTTTCATTATGATTTGTTTGTCTGACACTGACCTCGCCTTTCGAGTATAAGCTATACCCTGAGATTCCCTCACTGTGGAGAAAGAGATGTTGCAGTGTGGCAAGTGGAAAGGGCATGGAGCCTGGGGACTCAGACTGGAGTCCAAATCCTGGCCCGTCTCTTTTGGGAAGCCTTCACTGGATCCCCGGTGCCCAGCACTCACTTATCTCCATCTCTGAAAGCTATAGAGCACCAGGAGGCACGATGACATACTTTTGAGTCCAATTGTCAAGTAGTTTTCCATTATGAGTCTCTTTGCCTGACACTGGCCTCTCTGTGAAGTTCAACCTGTGCCCTAAGATTTCCTCATTGTTCAGAGTCGCTGCCTTTATTTAGACTGTGAATTCCTCATCGGTGAATAAGGACCATATTTTTTTCTCTGTGGGTCCCAAACATCTTGTCCTGTGCCTGAGCACTTGATTAATTTGCGTTTGTGGAACTGATCTTTGGAGATATCACCTTTCAGATCTTGGTTTTTCTTGTTGGTTAGAGGTAGACAGGCAGGAGTGCCTACCTTGGGATTGTGGTGTGTCCTGAATGAAACCTGCACTGAATGAAACGAAGTCCTGCATGATATCTGGCACGTAAGTAGGTGCTCACACACTCTAGGCGAATGGATGACTTTCTGAGTCTGGCATCTTCTAATGGCGTGGAGGAGGAATGCTTACCCCTTGGGTGAAGGCAATGGGAGATCTTCTCTTTGGGGTGGCCTGAGTTGCAAAGTATCTTCCTTTGAAATGTCTGAAGCCTGGGCTTTCCTGGCAAAGGATCTGGAACTGTCCTTCCTCCAGGAGGGCTCCAGGAGCAAGGAGACCTGGTTAGAGGCAGAGACTGGCACCTGCCCCGGAGGGAGAGGAGGGATGAAGGTGGGATACTTTGATATGAGAGGCTGAAGAGGTCTCTCTTGCCAACAGTGGGGGTGGCTTCTATGTGCACCTTGAGGATCGACAGGCCTATGTTCATGCACCATGAAGGCTGAGAGTGAACTTAGAAGAAACTTCCTGATGCCTCTAAAGTTGGTTGTCTCATTTCTATCTCAGGAGATTATTTCTAAAATTGAGGCAATTTCTGATAGTCTGGTTCAGGAAAAACACAGCCATGATGCCCTCACTATTGTTTTATTTTATTTTTTCTAAAATATACAGGTCATAGAGGAATAGAATTTTGCAAAGATTCAAACAATACACACATTGGCAAAGAAGTAGATGGTGAACATCCCCTTGGTTCCCAGGCTACCTCCTTCATCCCTACGTCTTTCCAGAGGGACGGCACTGGTCACAGTTTGATGTGTATTCCTCCGGAACCTTGCCCATGCATTTACATGTATATGTACATAAATAAAAACAGATGTAAAGCTTTTAAGCATAAATGGGATCATAATACTTGCATTGTTTTTGTTACATATTCTTCAATGAAATGTATGAGATCTTTCCATGTTTGTACATAGAGATTGACCATATTTTAAGACAAAATGCCTTTGTAGTATTCCATAGTATGGATCATAATTTTTTTGAGGGGGAAGTAATTAGGTTTATTTATTTTAATTATTATTATTTTTTAATGGAGATACTGGGGATTGAACCTAGGACCTCGCGCATGCTAAGCACATGCTCTACCACTTGAGCTATACCCTCCCTCCTTGGATTATAATTTTCAACTACTTTTCATAGATATTTGGAGGGTATTCTAATTGCATATAAAGGAGAGCGTCTTAAAAATTGTTAATTAAACATTGAAGTTTCTTATTTTACTGAAATACCTATTTAGAATTTCTGCCATTTTTATGTGTATTGCATGTTTGATCTTTTATAATTGATTTTAGGTTTTTGCCTGAAGTCTACACATTAATCCTTTGTATGTTTCATATGTTGCAAATATTTCCTACCATCCTCTCATTTGTCTTCTCTGTTTAGTAGTCTTGTTGTGTAGAAGTTTTAATTTGTAAGTAGGCAGATCTGTCAACTATGTTCTTTATGGCTTTCAGTATTATGTTTTGCTTAGGAAGGCCTTTCTCAGCCCAAGATTATATTCTTTTCTATTCTCATGTAATATTTTAAAGTTGTTTTTCACTTTTGGCATTTTGACATATCTGGAATTAATTTTGGTCTGCGGTGTGAATCTATTATAATTTATTTGCTGTTGGAGCATATTAATGTTCTAGATGGACAAAGGCAGATACTGGCAAGATAATTCCAAACAGCAAAGAAATTGTTCAGCTTTCAAACTGTGTGATTATGTATGTTTATATGTTAGAGGGCCAGTTCTTTCAAAATTTCAAAGTGTTCATTATAATAAATTTAAACAATGCAGAAATACATAAGGTAAAAAGTAAGGTTTCTCAAGCTTCCTCAACCAATCCTCCTATGAATGAATTGAAATTTTTATGACAAGCGTGTCTTACAAAATTAGGACATGTATTTGTCAGCTATTTGTATTTCTTCCTCTATGAATGACCTCTTTGTATCCTTTATCCACTCTTTTCTTCTACTAGGTTATCTTTTATTGGTTTGTAGGATCTTTGTACATTAAGACATGAACTCTTTGATTATTATGTACGTTCCCCAAATTTTTGAAATTCCAGTCTGTAATGATTATCTATTAAATTACAATACATATTATCAATTTTTGTTTCATTCATTCATTCATTCATTTTGATGAGCTGAACACAAATAATGGGAAAGAACACAGAACTAGGAATAAAAAGCACTAGATGTGTGACCTGGCACATCCACAGACTAACCTGGTAAATTTGTGTAAGTCACTCCGGGTCCATGCTTCAATCCTGTCATCTGCAGGATGAAGATGTTGTGCCAAGCTCTAGGATCTCAAAATTCTATGACTTCTATTATTCAGCTGCTGTATTTGCAATGGCTTTCTTTTCTGGACAAGGGTAGGCAGGTTCACAACCTGACTATGTTGTGCCCAAGTTCTCATGAGTGATTCTGATTCCCCAGCAGATATGCTGACCAGAGAACCGGGAAGGTATCAGCTAAAGAGCAGAACGGCACCAGCCTGGGGGGCAAACCATTTGCAGCCCCATAGAGATGACACAGAAAGGCTAGAGAAGCAGGAGTGAGAGACCTGGTGTCTTGGACAAGTCACTTTTTCCCATTTTGGCCCCAGATTTTTATCTGGAAAGTGGGCATGGTGAGTGACTAGGGGTTTCTGAGCTTCCTGCCAACTCTGCTGTTCTGTGATGGCCCATGGAAATCCCAGCTAGGTGCTCCTGTGGCTTCTGGGCTGGCTGTTTGGCCACCTCCCCTCCTCCCTCCCTCTCCCTGAGACACGGTACCCAGCAGATTTTGTGTCAACAGCATTGATCTGGCTTTTCATGCTGCGTTCCTGTCCGAGCAATCTGAGAACAAGACTTCTTAACAATTTTTAAAAAAACTTAATAGAAACTATTCTAATCCCATCCCCCACTCTGTAAACTATTGATATATGCTCATTGTAGGAAAAAACGAAATTCATAAAGCAGGTAAAGTATCCACATAATCGGAGACATCTGCTTGTTGGCATTTTGTCATTGTTCCTTCTAGTCACTTCTATGTGTTTTTTCGTTATAAACTGTATATGTCTTGGATTTTTCACTTATAGCACAATGATTTATTTGTTTCATTTTAATACTCTCCATAAGCATCATTTATAATCACTATATATCAGTGGGGTGGGGCTTTTTATTATTTAAAAATGCCTTCATATATAGGTCCTTTTTGTCCCCAAAACAACATTGGAGAAGAAAAGGTGTGATTATGTCTATTATGGAGGAAGAAAGTGAAGCTCAAAGCAATTACTAGGACTTGCCAGGGTCACAGAGCCGGCCACCTGCAAGGTGCCATCTGCATTGGGCATTAGAGTTCACTGTGTTTTCACACTTATCTCATTCACTTTGTCCAATAATTTTGTAAGAAAAATGGCCAGGAATTAACCATCCCCTTTATCGACAAGCAAACTGAGGCTCAGAGAATTGAATGACTTGCCCAAGGACACAGAACATCACTGACAGAACTAGGACTGGACCCTCCTCGCTCGACTCCAGATTTAGTATTCTTGCATTCCCAGGTGAGGACTCTTTTTGCTAAAGTCCCAAAACAACAGGAAATTTGAAAGATGCTGGTTGGCAGCAAGATTTTTAGAAATGAAAGGTCAGGGTTGTTGCTGGAGGGAAAGCCAATTCTCTAATCAATCCAGACATCATTTATTTATAACTGTAGAGGCTCAAAGAAGGAGCACGTCAGCAAAGGCAGAGGGGAAGGGAGGAAGCACCTCACGTCAGAAGGAGCCAGTGGAGCCGAGAGGAGTCCTGATGCAGGGAGGCCTGGGTGCGGGAGGCTGGGAGGGAAGAGGAGGGGATGGATGGACAGAACTGGTGGGAAGGTGCCTCTCCTGGGCCGATGTGTCCCCCTTGGGGAGACCATCTTCCTCTGTCCTTCTGCATTAGGTTCTTTAAAAGAAAAGTGCTTTAGCCGCCTCTCTCTCCATACCCTTGACTCCTCTGGACAGAAATAACCTGAAAGAAACTGCTCTGTTGGCCAGAGCAAATGGTGGTTTTGGTGTTTCTCCAGAAAACACTGGTCTCAGCTTGATTTTTCCAGAGCTGACCTGTCAGTCTGATTTTCCGTCAGCATTGTGACTGCTCAGTTCCCTGGCCTGAGCCCTCAGGGATGGGGCCTATGGGAGGTTAGCCCCTCTCAGCCCAGTCACTGATCTCAGGGCATCAGATAGGCCACTTTGAGACGTGGGAGGGAGAGCCCTGCCTTGGGAGTCAGGAGGCCTGGCTTTTCATCCAGTTTAGCTCCTGCACACTGTGTTTTTCTGTCATCTTCTTTGATAAGCCCTCAGTTTCCTTATCTCAAAAATGGAGGGGTTGGAATGGGTGATGCTCAGGGCTGGGTCGGTTCTGGTGTCCCCTGATTCATTTAGTGGTAGTGTAGCTTACAGGACACGCGCGTGGGTTCTGGAGCTAGTGCTGGACTTCCTGGGCTTGCGTGCCGGCTCCATCACGAGCCATCTGGTGACTTGTTTGGAGTGAGTCACTCAACCCCTTCTGCCTCTCTTTCCTCACCTATACAACGGGACCGTCTCCATCTCACCGCATTGTTAGGATGATTAAGTGGGTGAATTTGGTAAAACACATGGAACAGTTAGTGCTTTTAAGTGTTCAAGAAAGTACATATTACCATGAGGTTCAAGGGAAGACCAGAGCGGGTCCCAGACTGGCCTCCTCCCTCCCGGAAGGCCCAGAGCTCAGGTCGTGGGCAGCAGTAGTCACAGCTGTTTCTTCCTGCCCGACCACAGCTAAGATTCCGTGGAGAGTCATCCCATCACCCGGGAGCACCAGGATTGGTCAGGGGCTCTGCACAAGCAACTCTTCCTGGAAGATAATGCCAGTAACTATCTTGGATGCTTTCAAAGATTCTGCTTCCTACATTATTTTATTGAATCCTCTCTCAACACTGGTTGGCACTTGGTGGGGATCACCCCAAGCTCATGGGTAGAAGCAGAGGCTCACAGAGCTGCACAGCTAGGAATGGTGGGGCCAGGACCTAGCTTGCCCTGTCTGCCTCTGTAGCACAGGTCTGGGGATCCCTGCTTGAGATGTCCTTGCAGAGCACAAAGTAGCCAAGTCTGGGAGGGAGACTGACTGTGTGCCAGGCCAGTGGACTTGGGTGCCCTTAAAACTGATTCTTACTGACCATACAGTAAAGGTATACAGGCTTACCATGCCTTTAAAACTTACTTCTTTATTGCTGAACATTTAAGCTATTTTCAATTTAAAGGTATCGTTACATACCTATTAACCTAGTAGGAAATTATTTCAGAACTTGAGAAGCAATTACATGTATATTACTGATGGCTCCATAAGTTGGTCCAGCTTTTCAAGAGAACAATCCAGTAATATTTAAGAGCTATAAAATTATGTCTACCCTTCGACCCAATAATTCCACTTCTGAGAATATACGCCAAGGAAATAGCCTAAAAAAGAAAAAAGAAAGTAATTTGTGCTTAGTTGCTCTTAGAAATGCTATTTATAAAAACTGGAAGCAACCCAAATGCCTAGCCATCGGGGTTTGGCTTAAAATCCATGGTGTATTTACATTCTAGAATATGACAGAACTGTTTAAGCTGACAAATATGGGAACTATGTCAAGGCATGGACAAGGATGTGCGTGCAAAATGATGCTAAGTGGGGAAAGGATAAGTAATATGTATTTTCTGATGACAATCATGCAAAATATAGGCCAATATTTGTTCCATGAATTGACAAAGATTAGATGCAAGTTGGCATAGGTTTTACTATTCATCAAATGGTTTAAGCTTATAGTGAAAATAAATTTTTTTTCATACTCCTAGACCAACAGGACCAGCTACATAATTTGCAGACTCATTGCTAACTGAAAATGTTCGGTGCCTTGTTCAAAAATTAAGAATTTCAAGATGGTGACAAGAGAGCTCTAACACACATGGCGTGCTCGGTGACTGCACTGCCTGCCTGTGAAGCTGGCACTGGCTAGAGCTGTCAATCCAATCTGCTCATTTCACCCAGGAGCAGAATGAGTTTACCAAGTGTGGCTCTCCTTAGAAAACCTCAGAGCCCCAGTAATCCAAAACTTCTGGGAGTTTGGAATTAATGCTGAGGTTATGGAACACCAAAGGGCGTGATCTAGAGGAGATGTGGTCTTGGAAGTCAGGGGTTAGTCCCTCGCTGCTTCCTTGTGTTTTGTTCACTCACTCATCTCCTCCTTTATCAGGCATTTATTCCTCAGTCATCCTGTTCTGGGCGCGGTGCTGAGTGATGGGGACACAAAGGGCAAAGACACAGAAGCTTAGGTCTTCTTACAAAGACAAAGGACATGCCTGATGATAAAGACACTTGGGTAAAAACTAGGATAGGTTTGGACTAATGGTTTAGACAGCACAGAGGGGTGGGGGCACCTGGGGTTCTCCTGAAGGAGCAGACTGATACCCGAGTCTGGAGGAGGGAGAGCCTTGATGAAGAGGGTGAAGGGTACGAGTTACCTAGGAAACCGCATGCTCTACAAAGCCCAGGTGAGGGCTGCGTGTTTGGGAATAGCAAGTAAGGGCTTTGGGGAGCAATATCGTAGGATCTGTTAATATAAAGACAAGTCAATTGAATCCCCAATCTTTTCCTGAAGAAATGCTGCCAAGCTAGGTGTCTCCCATTCTGTGTTTATTTAGCTGAGTGTGTTACATTTCAGCTCATTGCTCCAGACTGCAGAATCTTTCAAGATGGACTCTGACACCTCTCCTGGCTTTGTGCCTTCTCAGGTTGGATAAGCCCACTATCCATTTCCTTATCCCAGGGGTCAGTGGGGAGGCTGATCAGGACAGAGCCAGCACCCAGCCCAGAGCAGCCTCCACGCCCGCCCTCCCCTGGAGCCTTCTGTAAGTCGCCCACAGGGCTTCCTGAGAGGCTCTGCTGAATGTCTTCCTGACACCAGGACTCACAGTGACTTTCTGGCTTATCACAAAGGAATCTTGCAAGTTGGGCAGTGTTGTTTTTAGAAATCTCACTTGGCTTCTAGTGGGTTCTGTTTGCTACTCTAAAAGCTCACAGACAGACTAGCTGAGGACACTCGTTCCCCACCTCCCAGAAATTTCTGCTTTGACCAACTCCTGAGAACGGGAGATTGTCCAGAGTGAGTTTAGAAACAGAAAAATACAGAGCTCCCTCCCTTTGCTCCCCACCTTCCACCCACATGTTTGCTGGACATCTGATCCCTGGTCTGAATTTCAGCACTACCTGCTGCCTGGTCTCCTAGTGTGGGGAGCCCTGGTGTCCCAGGACTCAGTCATGTCCTTGACCTCTGACTTCCCCACGTGGGGCTGGTGCAAACACCCAGGGAAGCTGGAACCAGACAATGACCACAGGGTGGCTCAATTCACCTTCTCCTAAAACTTTCAAATACCTAGAACCTTTACTGCCCAGCTGAGTTTGTACTTGCTACTCAGTTTTCAAAATTAATCGTCTTTTGTAGTTACATGTAAATAATTGATGGTAAAAAATATTTGACTGAGAAAAAATTCACCCAGTTCATATTACCCCAAAAGAGTCACCATTAACAATCTGTGGCAAGCATTTTGGTCATGTCTCTATGTATTGGTACCTTGAGAGGAGTAGAATGAGGACAGTTAGGTAGATAGGGGAAATAATTTTACCAAGAGGGAATCATACTGTGCATGGCATTTTTACTAAAAAAGTATTAAATTTAGCTGAAATGTTTAATTGGACAATAAAAACTCAAGGAATTGACACAGAATTTCTGAATATCAGATACTTTTTTTCTTTAACCACAGGAAATATTTGTTCTTAAAATGGCCTTCAAAATTAAGAGAAAATGTCGGAAATGTTAAGAGAGTAAAGTAAGTTTTAAGCAAAACTTCAATGTGAGACATTATCTAGTGATTCTTGTTATAAAAAATAAGAAAATGAGCTTGTTACGCCTCTCTTCCACAATGCAAGTCCCTTATTTAAAGAATTGCTTTCATATTGTTTACTTTCTGTTCTATAACTGTAATTTCTACTTAATCTTAACCTATGGTCTGTGGACTACTATGGAATGCTTGCTACCAGTTGTTGGGTTTTTTAACCACCAATTTTCTCTCTTTGAATTATTTTGATCCACTTTTTGGTTGGCTAAACTTATCGTCAAAGACCTTTTCTGAAGATGGGTCCTTATGTTCCATGCACTCTGTCTGTCCACTGGTTTTCTACTTGCAGCTGTGTTTCTTTTCTCGGAATGCTGGAGGCATTATTTCCCTGTCTTTAAAGTTGAGCATGGCTAAGGAGAAGTCTGAGGCATTTCCTCTTGGAGCGCTAATAGGCTGTGCAAAGTTAACATGACCAAAATTGAACTCCCCCAAACATTCCTCCACTGGGGTTTCCCAGTACAGGCAATAGAACCACTGTTAGGCACCACTTAGCTGTCCAGGCCAAGTCCTTGGTGTTATTCTTTCTCTTGTACCTTATTTTCAGTCCTTCAGCAGAAAAGATAACTCTGTCTTCAAAGTAGATCCATATTCTGACCACTTATCTCTTCCACTGATTCCATAGAAGTCACCACAAATCTCCCTTGTACGATTGTGATTACCTCCTAACTGACTTCTTGCTTCTATTCTCTTGTTCTATCAAATCCCACCCCATCCATTCTGTCCCGTCTTGCCCCACCCTACTCTGCCCCATCCTACCGTCTTCTACCCTGTCCCACCTTATCCTATCCAATGGATAACTCACACAGTAGCCAGTTATCCTTTTAAAATTAAATCATGTCACCTCCCTGTTCTCTGCCCTTTTATGGTCTTCCATCACATTTAGAATATATTCTATAAGACCTTACAATATCCTGCCCAGATGGCCCCTCTGACATCACCAGTCATTCATTCACTCACTGTGTTCTAGCCACAATCTTCTTACATTTCCTTGAATCATTGTCCCCAGTCCTGCCTTATTGCTCTTCATCACTCATATCACTAACTGACATTATATGTCTTTATTGACAGATATTATTTTGTGTTTCTTGTCTCCTCTTGCTAGGATGTAAGCTCCATGAGATAGTCATTAATTCATCTCTAGCATCTGTAATAGTGCCTGGCATAATATAGTTGCTCAATATGTATTGATTAAATGAAAGAATTGACTAACAAATTAATATTTTCCATATTATAACAAGTAACTTTTTTTCTTTCTCATGTTGCTGTGATTCTTTATCTTTGAATTTCAATAATTTTAGCAGAATGATATAGATTCTTCCTCATAGATTTTTTTAATTTCTTGGAACACTGTGTACCCTTTCTGATATGCAGATTTTTCAAAAAAGTTTTCTTTTACTGTATCTTTGAATCCTTCACTTATTCAACTAGTTCTGTTCCCTTTTCCATGAATAGCAATGTAGTTCACATTGGGTCATAATTGTCATTTGTATTTTTAATGCTTTGTGCAATAATCTTATATCTTTATTCTTTTTATCATTGTTTTGTAATCTCTTCTGTCTTGTCTACTGTGTTGTTGACAGTGTTTTACTTATGTGTCTTCTGTTTTTAATTATTTTAACGTGACTTTCAAACTTGTGATGTTTTAATTTTTCTTTTTCATTTCTTTCCTGAACTCTTGCCAACTTACTTTTTTCTTTTATCACTTATAATCTCTTCTTTGTTTTAAAAAGCATATTATTAGATTCAGCTCTTTAATATATTACGTACAGTACACTGCATTCTTTGTGGTGTATAGTTCTATGGATTTTGGCAAAGCACGGAGTTGTATATCCACCACCATAATCAAGATACAGAAAAGTTCCATCACTCTACATAATTCCCTTGTGTTGTCCTTTCATAGTCAACTCCTCCTCGCCCTTGGAAACCACTCATCTATTCTCCAAGTTCATAGTTTTGCCTTTTCCAGAAAAATCATATGAATAAAAGCATGTATTTTGTAACCTTTGGGTCTGGCTTCTTTCACTTAGCAAAATGCATTTGAGATCCAGCCACACCATTGTGTGTATACAGTGCATGACACTTTATTGATGAATAGTACTCTATTGTTTGGATGTACCGGTTTGTTTATCCAGTAACTGGTTGAAGGGCATTTGAGTTGTTCCCAATAATTGTGAATAAAGCTGCTCTAAACATACACATAGTGGTTTTCATATGAACATAAGCTTTCATTTCTCTTAGGTACATATCTAGGAGTAAGATGAGTAGGTAATGTATTAAGTGTATGTTTGGCTTTATAAGAAACTATTAGACTGATTTCCAAAGTGGCTGAAGCAGTTTGCAGCCAGTTATGTATGAGAGTTCAGTTATTCCACAGTCTTGCTAACGCTTGGTACTGTCAGGATTTTTTCTTTTAGCCATTCTAATAGGTGTGTAGTGTATCTACACATATGGTAAAACCACACATATTGTAGCTTTAATTTGCATTTCTTTAATGACTAATGAGGTTGAGCACCTTTTCATGTGCTTATTTCTCATCCACTTTTTTGTTTTTAGTAAAATATCTATTCAAAGCTTTTGCCCGTTTGGGGAGGGGTTGCTTGTGTTTTCTTACTGTTGAGTTGTGAGAGTTCTTCATATATACTGGACGCAAGTTAGAGAACAAAATTCCATATGTAATTTGCGAATATTTTCTTGCAGTTTGTGGTTTGTCTTCATTCTTTTCACAGTTTCCCTCACAGAGCAAAAATTGTAAATTTTGGTAAAGTTTAATTTGTCATTTAAAAAAAAATGATGCTTTTGGTGCTATCTCTAAGAACTCTGCCTAACTCAAGATCATAAAGATTTTTCTCCCCAGTTTTCTCCTAGAGGTTTTATAGTTTTATATTTTACCTTCAGGGATATGATGCATTTTGCATTAATTTTTACAGATGTTGTGAGTGCTCATCAGTGTTCCGAGGTCGTTTCCCTGGGGCTGGGATAGCAGGCCCTTCCCAGGAGGATGGGGCTGTTTCGAAAGGTCCGAGGATGGACAGAGAAAAGAAACCAGGTTTCCATACCAAGCATTCTGAGAACTGACAGTGACCTTAAACCTCTCACTTTGAATATAATATTTGGAACTGGGACATTGTTTCCAGAAAGCCTCGGGGAAGAGAGGGCTTAAAATGGGCATGAGAAGAGGACTCTAGGAAGTGTTCATTGGGAAAGCTGCTGTGGGCAGGGCAACTGGTGGGGAGGAAGACCTGAGCTTTTAGAAAGATAGCATTAACAAATAATTGCAAAAATGATAGTGGCTATCTTGTATTAAACAGTTGCTCTGTGCCAGGAACTTTATATACATACTTTCTAGTTCTTACAGTCACCTGGTAAGGATGGCAAGGAGGGAGTTATTCTCATAATATAGATAAGGGAATCGAAGTTCAGAGAAGTGAAGTTATCTGATCAGGGCCACACAGTGGAAAGGGCTGGATTTCAAGCCCAGGCTGGATACTGAGGCTGATGCTCTTTCTACTCCAAAAAGCCATCTCCTGTGACTCAGGGCTCAGGGTATACCGGATAAAGGTAACTGAAGGGCAAGGAGGAAGACTGAAGGCTGGTCCAAGGTAGACTCCCATGAAGCCAAAGGACAATTGACGTTTGGACTGGGGCTGAAAGAATCCATAAAGTTGTTCAGCACGACGTGGAGGCTGCAGGCTGGACAAAATGACCCTGGTGGCCACCACAGGAGACTCTCATTGACATGGCCCAGATGGCGCCATCTGTGCCTGCTGTCCCAGATGCTTCCTTCCAAGGCTGACTTGGCATTTTTAGGCCAGTCCTAGCCTGAGAAGCCGTCTGGATGATTAGGTGACAAAAAAGCAAGTTCCTGCCTGCCAGATGGGTACCTGTGTCTCCCCTTGGCATCCCAGGTGGGATACAGCCAGCAGAAACTGTGACCCATCATTGGCTGTCACTGTGAGGGATACATAAGGGGCCTGGCAGGGAGCAAGAGGCATCCACCCTGGAAGAGTGGAGTGTAGAGTCTGAGAGAGGTGGCCCTGACAAAGGACAGCAATTCTGGACCATTCTATTGGTCCGTGTAAAGGTTTTCTTCCCTCTGCCAAACATGGGGACTCTTTGGCCTAGGTCACTGAGCTATTCCTGGAAGGTAGGCAGCATGCCAGTGTTCCAGGCGGGCCCTATTCTCGCTCTGTAAACAAATGCAGTGGAGCCACTGCTCAGCACCCCAGGGACCAGCAGCCCAGCGTGCCTCCAAGCAGGGCTCCCAGAGCGGTGAGGGCCAGAGAGGCGGAGACCTGGAGTCCACCCATGGCCAACTCTTGGTGGCCCCAGGGAGAAGCTCCACACCCTTCTTTAGCCTTTTGTTTGCCCCTCACTGATGGCAGTGGTCAAGGAAAGCTCTGGATGCAGTCCTGGGACTCGATCTTGAGCTCTTGAGCCTGGACGTGAGGATCTGGGCGAGCTTGGCCAGCCCAGGCCTGACTGGAGGGGCAGGTAGACAGCCCGAGAGGAACTGGAGCCATCTGTAAGAGACGGGGTCTCTTCTTAGCCCAGAAAGACAAAAACCAAGAGAGGATGAGAGTCAAGGTGATAACAGTCAGGAAGAGTCTGAGCAGAATGAACTCAAACTTCCTCCCCCTCATCATCTAGAACACTGGCATTGTGCGAGGTGAAGGCCAATCCCAGCTCGTCCAGGCTGGCCGGGCAGGTTACATCAGTTGTCCTGAGCCTCACTTTCCTCAGCTGTAAAGTTTCAAGGTTGTTGGGAGAAGTAATTGACAGAGAGGTGAATGCTTAGCATAGCACCTGGTACATGGAAGCGCTCATTGATTTGGAGCCATCATCCTCATCTTCGTCCTCATCTTCACCCTCCTCCTCCTCCTCGTCATCATACCATCATCAGATACTTTTATTAGAGCATTTGGAGTCACAGTACTTAAATTTGAGACAACCTCCAACATTTAGTTACAGTGAAGTTACGGGGCCAAGGTGAACCTGTTTCCTACTCTCTAAAATAGGGCTAATAAAATAATAATAATAATAATAATACTTTTCAGAAAATTGTTCAGGTAACTAAATGGCTTAATAGAAGAGCATCTGGCACAAGGTAGGCTCCACATACACTTAATTAGAATGGGAACGCCTTCATAAAATTTATGAAGGTCAGTTTAGGACCCGCCGCCAAATAAGTACGATTTTACATGGCAGAGGTCACCTCATGTGATTTATTACCTCAGGAGATGACTGGTGACTGAGTCAGGAGTATTTTAGTTGCAAGTGAAGAAATCCAACCTAAATTAGCTTGAGAAAATAGGGGCACTTAGAGGGTTGAGCTGGGCTTCAGGCACAACTGGATCCAGGCATTTCAAAAATGGCATCAGTATTCTGTCTCTCCATCACAGGCCCACTTTTCCATTTTGTGACTTCTTTCCAAGGCAGGCTTCCTCCTCATGGTGGCAAAGCTAGTGGCTGTCATCATCCCACAGCTTGCTTCAGAAAAAACAGCACCACCACCTCTCCCTGAGCAAGCATCACATTCCTCCAAAAGACTGGGTCACATGACCACCCCTGGACCACTGACCAGTCTGGGTCTGGGTCACATGCCCAGCTCTGTGGCAAAGCCTCAGGGCCCTATGATTGACAGCCCCATTGGAATCCATGGAGGTGAGGGGACCATTCCCATAAAGCAAAGAAGGGTGCAGTTACCAGAAGGGAAAAGTTTCCCTGGGCAGGCAGAAGCAATCACTGTCAATTAGAGTTAAAAATCTGCTCTAGGTAAATCCCTGGATGACCTAATACATCATTTAAATGGGATGTTAAGAGGGGTAGGAATGCTTACAAGACTTCATTCTATGGGTCCCTCAGTGCCCTGGCAGAGAAGGATTCATGGCTGGGTACCCATCGGGCTGTTTTGTCCTCTGCACGCAGTTGATCCCCAGCTTGCCGCAGACCACACCCACACCATCACCCCTGCCTTCAAGGCAGCTTCGGAGAGCAGACTGCTCCCCTGGAGCTGAAGCAGTCCAGGTGGCATGAGGGTCTGCAGGCTGCAAATTCACTCTTAGATGAGTGCCGGGAGAGGGTAGAGTAAAATTCAGACGGCCCTGAAAAGGACCCTGGACTTGGAATCAAAGCCAAGGTGTGACCTTGGACAGATTGCTGTCCTCCGCCAAATGAGGGGCTGGGCTGGATGGTCTCTGATGTCGCTCCTGCTGCTGGGTGCTGACATCCTGGGAATCTATGAATGTCATTAAATTCATGAATTGGCTTCTTTGCCTGGAACAAGTCAGCTTAAAATACATGCAAATTGCACTAAGTATAGCTGTTCCCTGGCTGAGGAGACAGCCTGGCATATTTACATAGTTTGAAATTGGCTGCTGCATGCGCGGGGTTGGGGGAGCAGTAACAGGCTCTGAGGCCGCCCAGCCGCAGCCACCTCTTAGTGCAAGTGGGGTTCTGGACCTTTCCCAGCCTGGAGGGCTGTTGTTGGCAGGGAGGGGGAAGGGAGTGGCTCTGTACTGAAGTTGGGGTAGGCGAGGATCCATTCTGGTTTCCCTTTCTCTCTGATCCTATTTTATTCTGACAGCCATCCTTGAAAGCAGGTATGACCATGCCCATTTAACTGGAGAGAAAACCAAGGACTAAAGCTTGCCCCAGGTCACTCTGCAAGTAAATGTTGAGGTTAGAACCGAGGTCTGGCTGACACCAAAATCCACATTCTCTCTGCCACACTGGGCCAGCAGAGGTTCCTCTACTCATGTCCAAGCTCAGCCGCCAGACTCACTGCACTTGAGCCAGTGCTGAGAGTCTTCACTTCTTCATTCAACCATCACGTGGTCAGCATCTGTTGTGTGCCAGGCTTTGTTCTAAGGATTCTGCTGTGAACAAGACAGACAGCATCTGAGCCCTCTTGGAGCTTATGTTCTGGTTGGAGTGTCAGAAAATAAACCGGGCTGATAAATAAATGAAATGATTTGCAGATTGTGAAAAACGCTCAGAAGAAAATAGAGTGCAGACACCAAGAACTGAGGAGCGCGGCTTGGATGGGGGCTGATTAGGAAAAGCTGCCCGAGATGGTGCTGTCTAAGCTGAGAACAAAAAGATGCCAGAGATGAAAGCTGAGCCAGCGGCGCCAGTCCCCGTCTCAGCACCTCTTAGCTGTGTCACTCAGCGCAAGTCACTGACTCTCTCTGAGCTACAGTCCCCTCATCTGTGAAGAGGAAGGAATGCTCTCTCCCATGAGAGCGTGGCCATGAGGATGTAAACAGTGTACATGAAGCGCTCAGTGCAGTGCTTGGCATGTATAAGAATGCTCACTTTACGTTCTGATTTGGCCAGGGGCCTGCGCTACTCTTGGCAGTGAGGCTGCTTGATCAAATCTCTCTAAGCCCAAGACCACCAAGCCTGGTAGGGCAGATGCAGGTACCTTGACCAGGGTCCTGGTTCCAGTCCTGGTGCTATGACCCGCTGCTCGATGGCCCTGGCATATCAGGGAACACAAGAGGTCTCAGTGAGTCCCCTTCCTGCCTCCAGGATGGCTGTGAGTCATCCCGGTGTAAAAGTGCTTTGAGTACCCTGCTTCAGTCCAGCTCTCTGTCCAAATAGCTGCAGGACCTCGATAAGTTTCTTTGTCTCTGGGCCCCAGTTTTCTCATCTGCCAAAGGGGAGCAGCAATCCCCACCCGGCCGCCAGCATGAGGCGTGGAGAGATTTAGAACGCGAGAGCGCTCCACGTCGCGTTCAGGGGAATGGAAATGGGAGGTTGTTCCGGCCAGGGTCACAGTCATGCCCTTCTAGATGCTCTAGAGGGACTTGTTTCCTGAGAACCAGAGAGCAGACACACTGCCGTGGGCTAAAATTGAAGTCAGGGTCCTGTTTCGTCCACCCCGAGGAAAGCTGGACTTGAGCGTGTGCCTGGCTCTGTACAACAGAAAAGAGCAGAGGCCAGGGAGCAGTCTGTGCACCAGGGGACCCTCATACCACACGTCACAGAGGAAATAGATGGCTCTGTGTCAGTCCCCCCGCCCCAGAATCACACAGCTCGTAAATGAACTTGAACCTAGTTCTAGCTGACTCTCAAAGGCAGCTCCTGCTTTGTGGAGCTGGAAGTGTATTCAATTTTTTTGGAGGGTGATTGGGATGGGGAGATAGACTCTTTAAGATCAACATTTTATAAGAACACAGCATTTGGAAACAGAATGAATATTTGTTCAGAATGAAAAGAAGAGAAGGGTCCTTGAGAGGACCCATGCAAGTGAGGATCCTTGAAGCTTCTCTGTACACTCTCCCCTGAAAACATCATGACCCTACTTTGTCTCATAGAAATCCCTAAGATCAACATCCTGGGCCCAGAGGAAGTCACCTCCTCCAAACCCTTCATTTTCCAGGAGAAGGCACGAGACTCATCAGATGGAACTAACTGGCTTTCACACTCGAAGCCTGCCACAGAAGTGGGTGTGTCATGGAGAAAACATGGCTCGCAGAATCAGACAGCTCTGGGTCCAAGACTCCACGTAGCACTCTCTAACCAGTAAGCTTCTTTGAGACTCAATTTCTCCATCAGTTAAATGAGGCCAATAATACCTACCCTATTGTTGAACCTCGGGTTCAAACGAGATGCTGCGTCTGAATGAGTGGTATAAAAAGGGAAAGGACATAGGGGCACATTGTAACTGCATCCTAGAGTGAGGAGCACTGTGACTGTCATCTGGAGGCAGTGGTGACACTGGGGGAAGGACAGGAGAAGGAAGGAATGTTGAGGGAATTGCTGGAGGAGAGGGGGGTCACTCTGGGATGCTTCTCAGCTCTATGAGGGTCTTGGACCTAGGGAGAGGCCTAGGAAGGTGGCGGGAGGAAGGACATATGGCTCTGTGGGTAAGTGGTGGACCACCGAGATAGCACTGGACTGGGAGTTAGGTGCCCTGGGCTCTTGGTTTTATCAACCACTTACTCTGAGCTCTTGAACAAGTCCCTTCCCATTTCGGGCCTTAGTCTTCCCATCTATATAAAGAGTGAGATGATCTCTAAGGTCCCTGCCTGCCCCCGATATTCTATTTCTTCATAGCTGAGCCAGCTCACCGAACCCTTAAGAGCAGTTTTACAACTGGGTAGAAACAAGGGATGTATTATTCTGGAGAGGGGGGAAGGAGAGAGGGGTAGTCAGCTGTGGGCGTGGTGTGAAGGCTCCGGCTGGAAAGTCTCAATGTATATCCATCCCCAGGCAGGCCCTATGGACTGTGTGTGGCCCCATTTTGGAGATGTGGAAATACACCTGTTACACCTGTATCCCAGTAAGCCCATCTGGAGAACAGCGAGGAGGAGCCCAGGGAGGCACTGAAGGCAGGGACCTCATCATACAGACCAGAGCCATCAGTCCCTTGCTGGTCCTCGCAGGAAGAGCTGGGCAGGTGTGACCCAGGCCCCTGGGCAGTGCTTGAAATCAGTCATGCTGTCTGACTTCCAGGTGTCCTGGGGCTGAGCCTGGGCGCTCGGGAGTGCAGCCTTCTCTGGCATCCGCACAGTGTTTCCAAGTCTGGGTAAGGGGCATCTGCTTGAGTTTCTGCATCAGCACTCAGGGCTCCCCTCCCTGCCCTGTGGTCAGCTCTCCAAGAGTTAGTCCACTACTCATGGTTCTTCTCTGGTCCCAGGTGTCCTCGCTATTCAAGTTTCGGCAAGCTCGGTGCCCTAAATCCTATGGCCTAGGCCTGGCCTGGACTTGACTCTTCTCAGATTCCAGGTGACCAGTGGCAGGGCCATCCAGGCCTGCTGGATGGGACCCAGGGCCTGGTGTGTGAGGCTAACTCCCTCTGACAAGCCCAGGAGCTGTGCCCCAGGGGCTGGCCGAGCTGAGGCCCAGGGCACTCCTGCTGGCAAGGCAGCTTGTTGGATTGATCTCATAATTAAATCAGGGCCAAGCTTGGCTGGCCATCCGGGCTCTGACCCTGCTTGGGCTCTGGCCCTTGGCTCCCAGGATGAGCGAGGGTTTGCTTTTGAGAAGGCAGAAGGTTTATGGTCGGGGTTGGGGTGGGACAGTGTAGGATCTCATGAGAGGGGCCATCGTGAGTCCGTCTGTGGCTAGGAAAGTCCCCCTCCAGAGTGCTCACTTGCCCACAGTTAGGACTGTGTGGAAGCTAGAAGGTGAGAATCCTTAGATGAACATTCTGAGTAAGTGAACTTTTGATCAGCTCATACAGATTTCTTCGTCACAAGACATGGCAGCTCCGCTGGACCAGATGCACAGGCCGAAAGCCTGGAGTCATCCTACGTGCCTTTGTTTCCTTACAAGCGTATATTCCATCCACCAGTGAATCCTACCGGCTGCATCTTCATACACAGCATATACAGCTGGGTACTCGGGTTGGTAACTACTTCTTACCGGCTCCTCTGCCGCCGACATCCATGCTGCTACGCTTTCTCGCCTGCATTACTGCAGTAGTCTTCTAACCGGCCCCCCCCGTCTCCATCCTGGCCCACCAAAGTCTATTCTCAACACAGCAGCTGGTGTGATCCCTGTAAAAATGTCCAGTCAATTTTCTCCACTGCTGAAGGCCTCCCACAGCTTCTCACCTTACCCAGGATGGAATCCAGAGTCCTGTCTGTCTCTGCAAGGTCCCACGTGACCTGCAAGCTTCTAACTCCTCCTCATTCTCATCCTTCCTACCTTCCTTTGCCACTGCCTCCCCCACTTGCCAATTCTGCTCCAGAAACCCTGACCTCCAAGGCACGTCCTCTCCTGTCATTGGGAGTGCTCTGGCCTTGCTGCTCCCTGAGCCTCCCACTTCAATCTGCATGGCCAAGCCTTCCTCAAGGTGTTTACTTAGGTACCACTTTACCCAAGAGGCTCTCCCTACCCACCCCGCATGAGAGAGCCCCCTGTAGTATCACTCCCTATCTCCTCAGCCCCCTTGAGAGCAGACTCTCTGACTGTTTCATTTACTAATGTGTATCCGCAGACTAGCAGGGAAGGGACTACAATTCTTTGCATTCCCCATAAAATCAAGTGCGGTATTGGAGCTGGTTAGAGGCTTAATTCACGCAACCTGACTTTGTGCGCATCTCCCTTACCTACTGCTATGTTTCGTAGCTTGAACAAGAGCGTGGTGCAGTTGGCTTGACTGGCAGTTGGCATGCCAGTTACCGATTCGTGGTGTATCCTTAAGCAAGCTGCCATCTCTTTCTGAGCCTCAATCTTCTCATTGATAAAATGAAGCAGTTGACCCCTGAGATCTTTTCCAGATCTGACAATCAGGATTCTGCTGCTGTCAACCTCCCACCCCTTCACCTCACCCTGAAAGTTGACAGTCACTGTCAGTTCTCTTTTTTTTCTTTCCAGCTGAGTGTCCTTGGCAAATTGCTATCCTTTCAGTGCCTTGGTTTCCTCTGGAAACTGGGGATAATCATGCCTGCCAAGCTGGCTACCACACAGATGTCCCATGAGGCTCAAAGGATGAGAAATTGCTTTGAAGTGTGGGTCATAAAAAAAGAGGGAGACTTAGAGGCATGGATTTTGGAGTCAGGTAGTCTGGGTTCCAATCCTGACACTGCAAGTTATGCAAGCCTTTTTAGCAAGTTATGTAAACCTCCCTATGCCTCAGTTTCCTTGTCTGTAAAATGAGGTAATTAGTGTCTACCACATAGGGTAGTCATAGTATCAAATGAATTAACATATGTAAAGTGCTTAGAACAGGGCCTGTCACAGAGCAGGTGCCATGCAAGCATTTGCTTTTGTTATTCATTCATGGGATCATCCATTCATTCATTATCAAGAGCCTATTCATGTGCTATTACCAGTTCAAGGCTCATGTCTTCCCCTTCCTTGACTTTTTCCTCCGTCTTTCCCTTCTGAGGGGAGGTGTAATCTTACCAGGGGAGGTTTTTGACACAGGGATGGCATCTTATTTACCTCTGACCCCCCCAGAGCCTAGCACAGTGCCAGTCTCACACAAGTGATCGCTGAGTGAATCCATGAGCGTGGGGCGGGGGTGTGAGGGAAGCCCAGCATTCGTAAAGACTGACTCCCTGTCAGGCCCCCTGAGAGGTGCTTTACATAATGCCCTTATCCCCACAACAGCTCCGCCAGGTAAGCAGTTTCACTCCACCTTATAGATGAGGAATTGGGATTCAGTGATCTCAAAACCAGAGCTGGGATCCCAAAACAGACCTGCTGGCCCAGAGCTGGGCCTCCTGGCCTCAAGGGGGCACTTCTCACCCGAGAACGGAAGTGCCAGGCAACTTCCAATACGTATTTCCTCCTCATCACAGCCCTGTGAAGAGCGGTTACCCACTGCCCCACCCTGCTTTATAAATAAGACTGGGTCAGGCCACCAGAGGGAGGAAGACTAGTGGTGAAGGCGTTGCCTTCACCCACTTCCTGGGCCCTGAGGATGCAAATTGAAGACAGGGGCTCTGGAGGGGGTGCAGAATGCCACCCCCAACGCCTCCTCCTTTTCTCTCTCTCAGGAGCTGAGGCCCAAAGGAGGAAAGCTTTTTCAGGAAATTTTAATATAGCGATTGCTCATTCACACCTTACAGCCTCGTGAATCCCATTGACAAAAATACCCAAGGAGGGTGATCCGATTCTATTGCACCTCGTAATCCCTAGACTTCCTGACTCCCCCAAGCTGCCTCATCGCCATATTTCTCTGGAGGCTCCCAGAGATCAAGTGGGTTCCAGGACAGAGTTGGAGTCCTTGGTGATTTTTGCTGCAGTGTTGCTGTAAGACCCAGCTGGAGCTGACCCCACCTGGATGCATGTGGTGTCTTGTCAAGGGCAGCAGACTTGGCTTTGATGCTTCCAGCTGTCTGAGATCTGAGTCCTAAAGTTGCCTCTCATTAGCTGTGTGAGTCTGGGCAATCACTTTGCCTCTCTGAGCCTAATTTCTTCATCTGAAAATTGAGATAGTGACAATGATCTCACAGAGATGTTGCGAGGACCAAACAAGATAAGGCAAGCAAACTGCGCAGCACTATGCTGCACGTGGTAGTGGTCCCCACATCTTGGTTGATTTGAATTATTCAGTCAGCATAACGACCCGCTTTGCACGAGGAGCCTTTCTTTTTCTTGATTCAATTGCTTTCAAAGACTAAGGCCTAAGTGGGGTGAGGCTAAGGACAATAAAGCAGGTCTAGGACTTTGTGAGGATTTGCCTGGCTGGCTGTGCGTGTGTGTGCGCGCGTGCGTGCGCTCATGTCTATTTCCCCCCAGGTGGTTCTGTCCCCACGTCACCCTTTGAGAGTTCCTCTATTCATGCACGGCCACTATCTGAAGCATCTTGGATGAGAAGGGGCACCAGGAGCAAACTGAGCAGGGATGGGTGTGGGTGGGACAGTGTGGCTAGGAGGCCTGGCCCCAGCTGGAGGAAGGATGCTGGGCACGCCAAGTCTTGGATGGATGGAGTCTGCTACCTGCTGCCTTGGACACTTCGACGATCGGGGGCTGAAATGGGGAGTGAGACAGTTCTTCCTGGGGCTGGTGCCTTTCCCCATCCCACAGCTCCCTGATGCCACTGCCCAGGGCTCAATATGAGGGCTTAGAGGGCAGACTGAGGCCGTTCCCATCCTGACTCACCCAGGCTAGGTGGACTACCTTGATTGTATCAGGGCTTCTTAAGGCAGGTGAGGTTTTCTTGTTTGTCTTCTGGTAAGACTCATCTATATGCCCTCAACCACGTGGGGGAAGAAGGTGGTGGTAGCAGAGGGACTAACATCTATCAGTTGTAATCCTTAAGGGTGTGAGGCTGGACTCAACAAAGGCTCTGCCAGTTATTAGCTGTGTGATCTTGGGTTAGTTATGTAACCTCTCTGACCTGTAAAATACAGACAATAACTCACCTCACAGGGCTGTTGTGATAACTAATGACATAATGCATGTGAAGTCAACACTTACAGTGTAATTTATATATATATATGTATATATAAAACCTTTTTTGAAAAAAATCCCCGTGACAGCCCTGTGAGGTAGGCATTTTAATCTCAAGTGGAGACAGAAAAAACAGAAGTTCAGAAACGTTACCTCCCTTGTTCGGGTCACACAGATAACACACTCTCCTATATAGTAGAACCAGGAATGGAGCTCAGACCTGACTCCAAGGCCCGACATTTCCTAAGATATCAAGATCTTCTCAGCATTAGGATTTGGGAAGCCTGTGGGAACCATTTAGACTTTAGACTCTCGGGATATGGGAAGGGTTTGGCCCTGGGGCTGGTGTAGGGTTAAACAGGCTTTGTTTGGAGGGCAACTTCTCTGGGACCTGTGGGAATGTACGCTGGGGACGGGACATTAGGAGATGTGTGGCACCTTGACCTTGGGCCATTTGAGTCAGGCAACTCAGACCGCCTATACCTAAAGGCCAGTCTGACTCACAACTGGGAGGAGTAGGATTAGAGGCCTCTCATAAGGCCAGATAGAGATACAGGAGAAAGGGGGTCCCAGAACGTGGCCGTATCTTTGCTGTCCCGATGACACAGATATCTTGGCCACCACTGTGACTATGTGATGTAGGTATTCATTCATTCAATGAATATTTATTGTGCCTGGCACTATGTCAGATGCTGAGGATTCGGAGATGAACAAGATACTTAAAGATGCCTGGCTTTTCCTGGGACAGAGAAGGTACCACACACACCACCGAAACACAATGGCTGTGGTTTTACTTCTCAGATGGTTGGTTGCTGCTGGCTCCCCAAATGATCAGTAAAAAGAGTGTAAATCTTCCATCAAAACAGACCTGGGGAAGGGCAGATTTTTCCTGGCACAGGAATCCCTGCAGATGGGAGATTTACCTCCTAACTTCCCTGCAAACCACCAATCACAGAGCCCTGACCTGTGTTCAGGTTGGATGTGATACAAGGCCAAAGGGCCTTCATCTTCTTTGATTGGTGAGTGTGTTTACTGCACTTGGTGAGGCAGTGGATCTAAAGGAAAAGAAGGGAGAGGATAATCAGCTGAGAAGTCAGATTCAAAAATGCCCCAACCCTTGGATCAAAGAGATGTGGACTTGCCTCATTTGCATATCATTTCAGTAGTGCTAATTTCACATCAGACTATGTGATCTTTTCCCACTGCTGTGCTAAACCTGCCTGGGGAAACTTCAGGTCTGGATCCTGAGGCCTGAGGCCCAGTCACAGCTGCTGCAAAGGGGACAGATTATTGGAAAGAGATGTCCTGGGACCAGGTCAGGTCTAGCTCTGGCCGAGCCAAATTCGCTGCAGGTGAATTTCTGTTTTGCCCTAGAAGACCCACAGGGGCAGAGTTTCCTAAGCACAAAGTACAAATATGTATTTTGAATAAATGAATTTTTTTGAATAAATGGAAGTGACTCTGGCAAAATCACTTTTCATTCCTGGACACTGAGGAGAAGGTAGAAGGTGAGGGGTCTAAGTTTGACCAATAGCTCTAAGTTTGGGGGCTGTGGACAGCGGTGGACGCTCTCCGTGGAAAGATGACCACATCACAGCATGTTAGAGGCAATTTCAGGAGTTTTCTGGACACTTTGGAGTCAATTTTCATTCTCAGCCCAGAAGAGCAACCTCTGGGCCAGAAGAGATTAGAAATCCTTCAACATCTCAGATTTCTAAAAATCCTGGCCTTTTTGGCTCTTTCGGGAAGGGGAACCTAAGAGATAGGAGGTTTTCACTATTGCTATTGGGCTCCTAATTGAGCCAGGAGCTCACGTAATTGTCACGAGATAAGGAAGGCATCGGGATCCTTTTGTAGAGATGAGGAACCTGGGGGTCGGGGAAGGAGAGGGATGCAGGATGCCCAGGGTCTCAGAGCTGGTGAACCACAGAGCTGGGATTCATACCCAGGCCTTTGGCTCTAGAGTCTTTCCTTTTTCTCTGGGCTTAATTTAGCTTCTCAGTTGTTCCAGCAAAGCTCCGTTCCTCCAGTCCACAATGTTGGCCCCGGGACTACACGGGCTGTCTCCTTACACCCACACTTCCCCAAGCAACTCTCTTCATTGGGAGGAACCAGCTGGGCAGAGCACCCAGTGTTAGGGAGGGCACAAGGCAAGGGCCCAGGCCAAGAAGTCAAGGGCCCAGTGTGCTTGAGTGGAGGGCTGGGCTATGCCCGAACTGAGTCCCCCGCCCCAACTTGGCGAGAAGAATGGGAACCTTGATATTATAACTTCCACACATCCCTGCTCCCTTTCACTCACCATCCCACCCCGGATGTATTTCCCTAACAAAATCTAAATAGTCAGGGACACACAAAACTCTCCCAGCTCCCAGCTTCCAGCTCTCAGCCCCTTGGAGGCAGGAGTTCCATGTCCAACAGGAGAAACCAGCAGGAGAGATCAACCTTTGGCGCCTGATCAATGTCCCATTTCTTTGGGGGCAGGGAGCCCCACGCTGTTTGTCTGCTTGGGGCTGTTCTGCAGAGATCTAGAGCTCTTTTGGGTGCTTCATGCTCCCACTCGATGCTGGAGGAAATGGTCACTGGGCAAGGGTGCCAGTGACAGCCGTTGTTCCACATGGTTCTCATTTCTTTATTACCCTCCCCCTTGTCTCCTCAGTACCTGCTGCCCAGAACAGAGCTTTCTGGAGGTGAGATCGGGATGGAGCGGGAGGACCAGCTGCTTCAGTTGGCCAGTTTCTCTGGGCAGAGTGTGGCGGACTGGGAAGGGGGATAATGAGAGATCACTAGCGAATGACCTGGAGGGTGGGGGCCGAATGAGTTTGCTGGTGTCTGAGGGCAAGGACTTCTCTGTTGTCACACCCCTCACCATGGCCACTTTTGAGCCATCTGAATGCTGGGGGGGGGGGTCCAGCAATGGATGAGAATAGCCCTCCGAGGAAATCAGGTGGAAATGCCTCAGCAAGGTGTGAGTGTGTGAATATCAGAATCTTCTCCAAGGAGGCGCCCCTGCAGGGCCGGAGAAGCTTGCCCTTCCTCTTGGAAGGCACCGGCAGGAATGGGCAGAAGTGGGGGTGGGTTTGAGAACAGGGCCTGCAAATGTGGGTGCAGCTAGAGTTCAGTTAGTCCCAGGAGTCTGATTGCCTTTGGTTTTCACACATCCCCCAGCTCCACAGAAGACATGAGAAGCACTGATACAGTGCGGAAGGAGATCTCAGACCCACCCCGACTCTCCCATCCATGTCCTTCATTGTGCTGCGTTCTCAGGATGAGCAGGTGGGCACATGGCTGGGATATCCATGATGCGTCCAGGAGAGCCCTCTCCTGTCCTGCCCTGGTCTCTGGCTGGGCCCTCACGGCTGCAGAAACCGGACTGAGGGCTGGGCAAGCACACATGCATGTTGGAGCGGTGGTAGTCCAGTAGGGCGAGAAAGAAGGTGGAAACGATCAGTGTCTGTCAAAAATTTTATTTATTTTTTCATTTCACACGGAATGATGTTAAAATAAATCCTCAGTAATATATATTTATATACTTATTTACTTGTGTTGATATTTACAAAAGACTGTGGCGCTCTATGAAGTCTATGTACACCTCTGATCAGGTGGACAGGCAATGTTCATTGAGGCACATATGTACACATATATGTATAATCTATGTACAGATATCAGACCCTACTGACACAGGAACTCTCAGCTGCAGAAGTCCTGGGCGGGGCAGTGTTAGTGGGGCTGAAAGCTTCCAGAATATGTCAGCAAGAATGATAATACCTATATATCCTGTGCAATGCAGTTACAGCTGGTGTCTAAATTTTCATGAAGCAAACAAAGCGTTAAATGACTCCCAACTCCCATGAGTCTCCCCCACAAGTCCTGCTCCGCCTTCAGCTCCCATTGGTCCCCAGCCTCTTATCGCCATGGAGACCCCGGTTCCCTTTCGGCATCATCCTTACGAAGCTTTACCATCAGCCTTGGAGT
The DNA here is from genome assembly GCF_048564905.1 of Vicugna pacos. Taxonomy (NCBI): domain Eukaryota; kingdom Metazoa; phylum Chordata; class Mammalia; order Artiodactyla; family Camelidae; genus Vicugna; species Vicugna pacos. The sequence goes on along the minus strand of NC_132995.1, from coordinate 62,494,109 downwards.
TCCTTCTCCTATTGATCCCAGAGACTTATTTATCTGCCTCTCCTCTTTGAGTTTTCAGAAATCATTTGAGCTAGGACACGGAGGCAGCAACGGAGCCATGCCTGAGCAGCAAGGAAGCCAGTGCAAACCCTTGAGTCCGCTGCGTCAGCCTAAGTGAGCGGCCACTTCCACATTTTATGTATCTGTGTGTCATATATAAAGTCTCCAGAGACAGCCTATATAAGCACACAAGCACACGGGTCTAGAAAAGGAGATAGCATCCTGCACTTGGGAGCATTACAGCTGGGTCCCTGATGAAAACTGGAGGATCCTCCTTGATTGCTGGCACCACTAATCCTGACTGTTCCAAGATTACCCTTAGTGGACCGAGGGGTGCAGGGATGCAGGAACCCAGTCAAAGGGCAGTTTGGCCAGGGCATTCTGTGCTCAGCGGGCTAGAGCACGGTCATGGGACTTGCCAGCTCCTGGGGCTTCAAATGAAGGAATCATCCAAGCACGACGACAGAAGGAAACTGGGTCGCTGGATCCCACGTGAAGGCAGAACTGGGGCAAGCACGGAGCATGTTCAGACCCTCCGGAGTTGACACTCACCCTCGCCAAAGGCTCACCAGCCAGGCTGCCCTTCCCGCTGCTATTTTGCTCTCACTTCTCAGCCTGCGGCTGCTCGCTCCTTCCCAGCCCTACCTGGAAGGTCACAGACCTCGCCCTCCCCTTCACAAGCTGACAGGACAGGAGTGGCAGCAGCTGACATGGACATTGTTTGGGAGCAAAGCGAGCCCCCCAATATCCTCTTCCTCCCAGCTCCTGCTCTTGCTTTCTCTAGCAGCCGGGAGTGTGTGTGCGCTCACACAAACAAGACAGTCAGCGTCCAGGGAACCGTTTTCAAGGAGAAGCAGGGCTTACAGGTCTCTCATGAGGATGGAGAAGAGACACAGGACCGAGTCCTCTGAGCAGCTACCAAAGGTCCTAGCACACAGCCGTGCTTACACCACCCTCGATTATCTAGATGTTGCTGCAGCTGTCCACATTATTATGTAATCACACCTGCCCTGTGCATCCATCAGTGGAATGATGCAGGCAGTTCTCAGCTGCAAACTCATCTGGAACAGATCTGACTATTTTAGGAGTGCAGGGGGAGCACAGCAAGGTATATCCATTTCCCCGCTGAGGCTCATGCCATGTAACAAGTGGCCACCCGGACATGCTGCCTCAGTTGCTCTGGTTCACCAGCTGGTCATGCTAAGTCTGGTTTATGGGCTGTGACTCTCTGATTGCCGCCAGTTTGACCAGATTGGAGGGCTGCTGGAAGTGTCAGGAGAGGGCAAGCACCCCTGCACCACCTCAATTGCCTCAGCTACCAGTGAGGAATCCCTCCCAACCTCATCCAGATACAGTGCACACAGTCAAACGCAGGAGGTGACGCTGGAACCATCTCCCATGGTGCTAACTCACTGCCCGTGAGAAGGGGAACGGGAGCACAGTTCAGCTCAGACCCAGCTGTTTCTCCAAAGAGGCAAATGAATTAGAGGTGCTCTGCTGCCTACACCCACAACCTAGATTTGGTCAGAATCAACTACAGGATGGGTTTGTTAGTTCCATTGGTTGCTGCACATCTCACCTTCCACTGGGCAGAGACATGCTTTAGCACTCATTAAAAATGTTACTTTCAGATCTCATGAAATTCAAGCCTAGGGCACCAAGGGCAAAGAGAGAGCTCAACAGAGCAGTCCTTTGCCATGTCTTCGAGGTTTCCACTCCCCAAGAGCTACCAAGTTTGGAGTAACTTTTCTGGTCCTCAGTGATGAGGTTACCGCCAGTCAGGGCAGACAGAAAAGAGGATAAAGCACCTGGCCCTTAGATCAGACTTCCCTTTTATCCCTGAGTCAGGCAGCCACCTGGGAGGGAAGGGAAAGATCCTGGAGCCTGATCTTTTGTTACGAAAGAACTACCTTCTAGAGAGGTTCCCTACGTGGGAGACAAAGCTGACCTGGAGAGATGATGGTAAGATTATAAAGGAAGGTCATTTAAAAAATTCAAAGAAATGCAGTTTCTTTCTTGGATTGCCAAATGTATTCCACATTAGTGAAGCTAAGGGGAGCGGCCACTGTATATAATTTTGGAAACAATGGTATACATATATACATATACTATACATATATATACACACAGATATATGTATATATGGAAAACCTCTGATTACTCAGGACCAATTAACCAAAACCTCGACTAATAAGAATTGTGTTTTCTTAACTATGCTTTCAGTAGAAAGAGGCAAACAATAGCAAGGGCATTATCTGATGAGCCCAAATGGCCAAATTCCAGGTATGCCTGGCAGCCAACACCCATTCAGCCTGTTTCTTTGGTCTCTTCCCCCTACACTTCTGTACAATGAGCGCTGAGGTTGAGAATGTTGACCCTGAGCGGTGCAAGGTCTTCTGTCGTCTTCATACATTCTACTTACTAAGGCAGGAAAGTTTATACTAACCTTCTTAGGAAAGTTTTTTCCCCCCCAATAATAAAAGTTGAACCAAAACATGTTTTCCCAGTCCCACCCCCAAAACCATAATTATAAAGCAATCTGGACACTCCCTTCCCTGAGGATTTCCCCATCAGTTAACTGAGGTTTTGCTGTATACACGTGTATAGAGCAAGGTAGATTGAAAAGGAATGGAATGGGACCCTGGAGCTGCCAGCCTTCCCTGATTGTCCAGTTTGAAAATTTAACCTCATAGATTTTTTTCAGGAAAGGAGGCTCTTCTGAAGTCCCCAGTTACGTGTGCAAATATTGTGCAAATGTACACTGTAGTGGGTGGTGGGCTCTTTGTTTCACTAACGTTATGCCCTAACCACCCAGACTTCTGTCCCTGTAGATCTCCACCTGCAAACACTTGCTTCCCTCCATAGCTCTCCTGGAGTGCCTTTGGTTAAGCAGGTCAGCTTATTTTGAAGGACAGCCAGAGGGCAACTCCCCAAATCTGCCCAGGCTACCCATTCCAGGTGCAAACCTCCAGGCAACCTTCCCCCAGCATCCATCTCCCAGGGAGGGGAGGAAGGGAAACAAATGGATCAAGTAATGGCTTTGAGTGCATGGAAATGATCTTCCGTAATGGCTCAGGATGCTTCATTCTTATCTATCGGTAAGCGCTTTCCTGTGGGCTTCCATTACACCCTGCCGGTCTGACTGAAAGTCAACGAGATGGGCTGGTGTGAGGTCACTCAAACTCAAGGTTTCAGTGCCTAGAGGTTGTGACAATGCCACGTGAGGGCTGGCTTAAGGGAGCGGGAGAGGGACGGCGATGCACACAGAGACAGAGGTGCACACGGGGACGAGTCAGGGTGACGAAGGAAGCCTTCTCGTGGACCTTCCTCGTGCAGACCGTGGCACCTGTGTATGTCTACATTCCAAAGCAGGGGCAGAGTCAGGGAGAGGGGGGCAGGAGTCACGTGACCACGTGGGAAGAAGAGGGAACAGAGACAGTGAACTAATGCCCAGAAGCCAAGGACATTATCTGAGAATCCGGGTACTATCACTTTTCAGTCCTGAGAACAAGGTTTTGAAATAGCTATTGCTAAAGAAAACAGTCACTATTTCTTTTATTGCACTTTTCCTCTTTAAAAATAAACTATGAGAGATGGAGCTGAACTTTGGTGGGAAGGGAAGCAGAAAGAAGGGAAAAGTGAACTAGATTCGTTTGATGAGGAGACCCACCCCTGCTTGCCGCCGATCCCTCATCTCCACCTGTCCTGGCTTGCTGCTTTGATGAGAGAAAGGGCTGGTCTGAACAAAGGCCAAGTCTGAGGATCTAGATGATGGTCACACTAGCCATCTGGACACCTCCCAGCCTCCAGTGCTCCGCTGGTTGGCTCAGGTGGCTAATGATGTTAATGAGGTTAAGGTCATGGGTTTGAACCTGGCAATGGACACTTTGCCAAGGCTGGGGGAGCCTCCATTGTGTAACTGAAGAGCACCCTGGACATTACAGCCTATGTGGACCGGCCCTCTCAGACCAGGCAGCCATTGCCCAGATGGAGGCTCTCATGGGTCCCAGGAGAACCAGAGCTGGAGTGGGGCCACCATCCCCACTCCTGGGTAAACAGGGGTCTTTAGACAGAGCAGTGTGCTCCTCCCGCCTGCCATGGGGTTGGGTGGGAGATTGGTGCCACTGCCATATGCAATTTGCAAACTGTCTTATAGTTTCTTTTGGGGAAAGTCAGCCTCCACCTCTCCTCTCCACTACTGCAGGCAGTGCTGAAGCCCCAGCGTGCCCTCTCTCATCACGGCTTGGCACTGCTATTTTATGGCTGACCATGAGTAAGGAAGTTGGCCAAAGACCTCACTACAATGGAGTGAGAGGTCCAGGAAGAGCAGACAGGACAAGCTAGTCCTGCAGCCCTTCGCACACGGGGTGGCCACGTGAGCACTCAGGTGGGAGGCTCAGGCCAACACAGCTCTCACGGAAACCTTTTCTACAGCAGGCCAGTGGAGTCTGGAGGCACACTCCCAGGGTCGGAGGCCCCTTTCAAGGCTAACCTCCTGGTGACATGCCTACTCCATCCTCAGAGGCCCAGCTGAGAGGAAGGAAGAGTGTGTCAAAGACCACAGAAACTTCTGAAAGCACAGGGCCTGAACATTAACTAAATTCTAGCTCCTGGAAAGTTGACTCTGAAATCTGTCCAGCTCAGGTACCTTGTCTTCCTGACGACCTCCCCACCTTTCCTGGACCTCTTTCTCTTTAGAAAACTCCAACTCTCTTGAAAGTTTGAGCCCACTGAGGCACCTATTGGTGTCTTGACTCGAAAACCCTCTAAAGGCCCAGCATGCTGTGCTAAATGGGCAGGTTTGGCCCCACATATCTATTCCCCGCTAGTGCTGCCTCCTCCTTGGAGACTGGGAGCTGCGACCACCTTTAGGAGGGAAGAGTGGGACACATCCGGGATGGGCAAAGAAGTGGAGACCCTGATGCCTGATCCTACATCTGACTTCAACCCCCCACTTCCATTTGAGGGGAACCTTTGCCAAAATGCATCCAGCTCTCAGCCAGTCCCCTAGTGGGAGGAGTCAGCTCTGGGCGTCATCCAAAACAGTGTGTCGTCTTATGTAAATCTGGCCTTATAATATAGGCTAAAAATCAGGCTGTCTAAAAAAATGTTGTTTGCTTGTTTCACGTTAGGCTTTTGTCCATCGTCATGTTTTACTGAAGCCGAATTGGTGTGTGTTTCCTCAAGGTGCAACCACTGGCTGGGAAGCAGGGCATCCAGGCAGAGCCCCGGCAGCGGGGAGGAGTGTGCCTGGGATGGCACACTCATAGAGGGGACTCAGGAGTTGACCCCACTGGGCCTATGCCCAAGAGCAAGTGAGATGCCACAAGTGAGAAGAGGTGACTCATTTTAAGAGACAAGTCTTTATATGGTCCAGACTCTGTGACTGAGCCCCTGACAAAGTCATCTGGGATGGAAGGGTAATGACGTCTGTGGACTGAGAGAATGTTGGGGGCATCTTCACTCTGGTCCTGGGCCCAGGACTCTGCAGTTCCTCGAGCCATCACAGCTTTCAAGAGAACGGTGCTGAAACCAGAGATCCCAGGGGTTGGGAGCAGGGGAGCTGGGGCCACTGGGTTGTCTACATGGACTTGCCTTGAAGTAAAGGGCATGGCAAGGAGGTGTATATTAATGGGCCATCGGCTGGCCCAATGGTGTATATCAATGGACCAGGTCCTTCTACACTCGGCATCTGGCTTTCTGGTTGGAGGAAGGTGAATAGGTAGACACCCATGAGATTCCTGGTCTTAATCAGAGATCTGCTTGACAATACCGGCCCATCTTTCTGCTTTAAAACTTGCGGGTTCTTTTTCTGAAATCTGGGGGTAAGAGGGAGAGAAGAGACTAGAGGAAGAGATTTCTTGATGCATATTGAGGGGTATTAACTCAGGCTAGGGAAAGGTGATTAAATCTGATCTTTTGTTTATGCCTATTAATGTATAGCGATGGGGCAGAGCAATAGATCTGATATATGTAACATTTCACGTGTGTTACGTGTGTATGTTCTTGGATGTGTGTGCTGTATTTTGTGGGCCTAATATGAGCAAAAGCATTGTATGTCTAAACCGAGTTTGAGTGTATTTTGTGTGCATAAACAATAGTAAGATATCCTTTGTATGCGTATTCTATATGGGTACCCATTTGTCCACGTAGTTTTTGTGCATTTTGCATCCGAGTTGCAGGTTGTGTCTTTGTACAGGGTGTATCTGTGTCTGTTCTGTATTGGCAAGTGCATTCCATGTCTGTGTTGAGTGTGTATATTTTGGATGTAGGTATAACCATGTATCTTCTGTGTATGCTCTTTTCATCAATTTGGTCTCTATGTATTTTGCATGTGTGGTGCGTGTTTTGGATTTGTGTATGGCAGCAGTGTAGATCTTTGTTGTGGTGGGTACGCATGCCTGTGTGCCTGTGTGGGTGAACGTCTTACAGCCCAGGTCAAGGACACCGGGGTAAAATATCTACCCCCAACCTAGGCCTTAATGATGGGCTGTTTTACCACCTGTTTTCCCAGGGTCTGCGTCCCTCCATCCCAGGTCTTGGAAATGCAGCGCCATCTCCCATGAAGGAGAGGAAGAGAAGCAGAGGGGCTCTGTGCTGGCAGACCCCTGGGGGTGTGGGTAACCAGGAACTAGTGAGCACCCTGGGCTGGCGCCCCACCCCCCCAAGGTAACTGTAGGTGCTAAGCAGCCAACAGTGAGGCCAGGGTTGGAGCCACACAATTCACTGTGTTTGGGAAATTTAAGCTGTTCTGTCAAAAGACAAGTAAGGTCAGTTTGGGAGTCAAAAGTCTCCCCACCTCTACCCATTCCACAGTCAGCCAGCACTCTCCCTTTGGGCCGTGCAGTGCTCGTTCATTCTCAGCCTGTTCTGGGGGTGAGGGGCGATTCTTCACCCAGCCTTTGGTTTCTTTAAGCAGCTCTGGTTGCCAGTTTAATGGAGAGAGAGTTTGAACCCCGCAATCAAAACGATACCTGTAGATCAACTAGGGACTCCATCCCTTGGTCCTGACTTAAGACATTTCCACATGGAGGAGGCTCCCTTTACATCCAGACCTGCAAAACTGGGTCCCCAGGAGCCCTCCTCCTCAGTGTCCTTCAAAGAAGGTGATCCACTCTGGGTCTTTAGGGAAAGGTCCTTGAACGTGACCGAGGCAGAGCCCCACCACCACGTCATTTTTGTGCATTCTGTATCTGAGTTGCAGGTTGTGTCTTTGTACAGGGTTTATGTAGGTCTCTCGTGTATGTTCTATATTGGTAAGTACATTCTATGTCTTAAATAAAAACCAAACGGGGTGGGAAGAGATGAGAATGGAGATGACAAACATGATGGGCTGTGGTGAGGAGGCCTGGGGTGGGTCTGGCCCAGGACAGCTGGAGCTGTGAGGGCCTGGGGCCCTTGTGCACTAGGAGAGACAAGCTTCAGCCATGGGAAACTGAAGCTGCAGCACATGGAGGGCAGAGAGACAATTCTCACATCGAAGAATCCACGAAGACTGGAGTGTCTGAGGCAATGGCAGCAAACCCAGGCCCAGTGGGGTTACCAGTGAGACAGATGAACCCATTAGGCCTCTGAGACAACCAACCCACCAAGCAGTGGATTTGCTCCTGAACCTGAACTCCAGAGAATGACTATATACGTCTGTGTGCGTGTGTGTGCATATATACATATACACACGTATGTATGTATATATGTATATATAAATATATATGTGTGTGTATATACACTCAAGTGCACATAGTCAAAGACATGCATATATTGCCCTGTGTCAAAAATATTGCATAAGCTTATACAAGATTTAAATGCAATTTTTTCTATAGCTAGCTAGGTAGAGGAACTCGTGAAAGAGATACTCGATATTTATTTATATACACTGGATCCACAGATCCACCTGTCCTCAGGACTAGATGCCCTGGTCAGCTGCACAGTCATGCCCATGACTAGGTTAATTCCTAAGGTGCAGTCATGTGAGGCGCTTAGACACTACTTTCCCTGCTCACTCTCCGGCTTTGCAGAGGTCTGAGCCCCCATTTGGAAGAACAGGGATGGAGTGGGCTGGAGGGCCGGAAGTTTGGGTTCCCCATTCCAAACAGTCTATTTTGTTTTTTCCTGATGGAGGGCTTTTGTCTTCTGATGGGAAAAAAAATACCCTAGTTCAATGCCATTCCTAGGCTATTAATATTCTAAATATGAATACCATGTAGGCTACTAAGAAAATAGGTTATCTCCTGTGTTTTAAATATTGAGATTCATGCAACAAACACCCATGCAGCTCTATCGCATCACTGGTAAATTTCACTGCAGTGTCAATGTAGCTGGGCCACAGCACTAGGAAAGCAAATGCCTGCAAACTCCAGTGTAATGAAGAAATCAGACATGTTTTTGTGACCCTGAAGCCTGCGAAAATGGTGAAATCTGAAGCTGGGAGGCCCCTTGGTTTGTCAGCGTCTCCCCGTAGGCCTAAGGGAGCAGAGGTGAAACTTGACAACTCACATTCGGTCATCCTAGTGGTCCCTCCCCCTGGGCTTCCCTCACATCGACACTGCAGAGAAAAAACCAAATGCAGCATTTTCAGTTATGAAACACAGCCTCCGGAGCATCTACTTGGCAACTGCAATTCACAAACCCCAGCCTGTGACACAGAAAGTAATTCCAACACACAGGACTGTGTGTTCTTTTCGATGCAAAAATGGGAATGACCTTTCAAATGATTACCAGAACTTTAAAGCTAAGCCACCGTGATTTCATTCTGGGAAGGGGGAGGTAGGCTCGAATGGGGTGGTGGGGTAGGGGGTGAGGGCAGGCCGGGGTGCATCTCCTGGATGCTGTGTGCATTTCACTAGGAAGGAAAGGTGACACTGATGTGGTGGCTTCTGTGTTTGTTATGAGGTGGCCTCAATGTGTCCTTCTGAAATCCTGGCTCCATACATGACTCCCATCTTTGGAAACCCCTAAGCCAGTGATGAAGATTTGCATGAAAGCCATGGATAGGTATTCTGTGTTCTAAATCAAAAATCAAAAGATCAAAAGTCACTTGCACAACTATTGCTTTCCATGCAGAACCAGATA